>NC_046169.1:31760306-32070306 GCF_011064425.1 Rattus rattus
AGTCAAATCAGCCACTCTCAGACGATCCTTGGTGAAATAACTTGTGTGCTCATGCGGACAGGGACTATATGAACCCTGGGGGGTGGGGTAGGATTTGGGGGGTGGGTAAATGCATTCTATTGGCTGAGACTAAGACGCTGGTGATGCTCTATTTGCATAGGGAAGGCTTCCAGGTGCTGTGTGATACATGATTGACTATCTGGGACCTCCTGGTTGGGGTTGTGCCCCAAAGCAGGCATGGAGACAGGGTGTGTGTGGGAGGGGGGGGTTAGGTCTACCTCTGCCCTCTTAAACCTGAGATTTACGGGGTTTGAGCATGTGTGTGTTTGTGTGTGTGTGTGTGTGTTCTAAGAACAGATTCAAAAGGTTCAGTCAGGTGACCCATATAACCCTCAAACAAACAAACCAGTGTCTACCAAATTAGCTGCTTGGTTCCTCAGATCTACGCCCCTGATGCTTTGATTATACGGAACCTAGCATCTCCAGGACCTCGTTCCCAGCCCTGGAACTCCTAGAGCCCTGAGCACACTGAGTGGTCTCGAGTCTTGACTGTTTAGTCACACAAGTACCACACGACATTACTGAAAAGATCATGCAGAGTCAGGACCTCATCATCTGAGCCTCCCTGCTGGTTCCAGGTAGGGATTTCTGCCTCCCATCCACTCCCCCTCCTCTTGGCACAAGTCTTTCTGGAACTTTCTAGGAGTCATCTCTTTCCCACCCTCTGGCCCCATGGCACAGTCCCCTTGCTTGGTGATGGTTCCAGACACTGACCCAATGGACCTGAGCCCTGGGATGCTCACTCTGAAGGTGAGGCTGGGGTGGGTCCCAAGCTGTCACTTGGAGAAGTGCGAGGAGATGAAAGGGACCAAGGGGCTCACGGAGAGTTTCTGGATCCTGAACATCCCAGTACCTCCAATCAGGTCAATGTATTTAATGTATATGAGAACACTGTAGCTGTCTTCAGACACACCAGTAGGGGGCATCAGATCCCCATTACAGATGGTTGTGAGCCACCATGTGGCTGCTGGGATTTGAACTCAGGACCTCTAAGAACAATTTGTGCTCTTAACCGTGAAGCCATCTCTCCAGTCTGACAAGGGCAGTTTTCACTGGATTTTTTTTTTTTGGGGGGGGAGCTGGGGACCGAACCCAGGGCCTTGCGCTTCCTAGGCAAGCGCTCTATCACTGAGCTAAATCCCCAACCCCTTCACTGGATTTCTAACATTACAAGCAATACTCTGGACTAAGACCCAAGATGCACCTGTGGGTAGTAAGAAAGTTCTTGTTTATTTAATTAGGATTTCTCTTTTTTAATGGTTTCATTTAGATCAGGTGGGCCTCTAACTAGCTAAGTAGCTGAGGTTGGCCTTGAACTCTTGATCACAAGTTCAGGGGCTGCAGGTGTGTACCACCCCTTCCCCAGGGTCTATTTAGCCCTGGCTATCCTGGAACTCAATAAGTAGACCAGGCTGGCTTTGATCAAACTCTGCCTTCCCTTCTGGGGTTAAAGATGTTCACCACTCTGCTCTTTTTCTTCAAGGACGTTTTGTTTTGTTTTGTTTTGTTTTTTTTGTTTTGGTTCGGTTTATCTGGTTTGAGACAGGGTTTCTCTGTGTAGTCCGGCTGTCCTGGAACTCACTCTGTGGACCATGCTGGCCTTGAACTCATAGAGATCCTCCTGCCTCTGCCTCCTGCCATTAAAGGCATGCAGCACCATCATCCTGCCTTTTTTTTTTTTTTTTTTTTTTTTTTCTTTTTTTTTTTGAGCTGGGGACCGAACCCAGGGCCTTGCGCTTCCTAGGCAAGCGCTCTACCACTGAGCTAAATCCCCAACCCCTCATCCTGCCTTTAAGAACACATTTTTGTCTTGAAGCCACTCGCTCAAGATCCACCTGGCCTATCACAGTTCGCCTCATTGTTAACGACACACCTGGAAGAGAGACCCTCAAGTGAGGACTTGCCTTCATCAGACTGGCCTGTGGCCCTGACCACCAGGCATTTCCTAAATTGTTAATTGATGCAGAAGGGCCCAGCCTTCCATGGACAGTGCCAGCCCTGAGCAGGAGGCCTGGGTTACAACAAAAGGTAGCTAAGCAAGCCAGTGAGCGGTGTTCCTCCACGGCCTCTGCTTCAGTTCCTGCCTCCCTGCTCTGGCCTTCAGTGACAGACAGTGACCGTGCTTTTGGTCTGTCTCTTGTCACAGCCTTAAAAAGCAAGCTAGGACAGAAACTGGTACCAGAGAACGGGGTTGCTATTGTTAGGGGGGAGAGTTGTGCAGTTTGGGGGGCTTGGGGGATGGGAATGTTGAGAGCAATGTGGACGACGGAGGAAGAGCAGTCAGTGCTCTTGACGGCTGAGTCATCTCTCTAGTCCCTCTTTTATTCCTTTTCTAGCACCAAGACTGGATTTTCTTCTTCTTCTTCTTCTTCTTCTTCTTCTTCTTCTTCTTCTTCTTCTTCTTCTTCTTCTTCTTCTTCTTCTTCTTCCTCCTCCTCCTCCTCCTCCTCCTCCTCCTCCTCCTCCTCCTCCTCCTCCTCCTCCTCCTCCTCCTCTTCTTCTTCTTCTTCTTCTTCTTCTTTTTTCTTTTTTTTTTTTGAGCTGGGGACCGAACCCAGGGCCTTGCGCTTTGCTAGGCAGCGCTCTACCACTGAGCTAAATCCCCAACCCCAAGACTGGCTATCTTAAAGAATCTTGGAGGGCTGAGAGATTGCTCAGTGGTTATGGGCACAAAACATAAAATAGAAATATAAATTTTTTTTTTTTTGGTTCTTTTTTTCGGAGCTGGGGACCGAACCCAGGGCCTTGCGCTTCCTAGGTAAGCGCTCTACCACTGAGCTAAATCCCCAGCCCCGAAATATAAATTTTTAAAAACATTTACTTTATGTGTATGTGTGTGCATAGGCCACACGTGTGCAGTACCCAGGGAGGCCAGAAGAGGGCGTCAGATCCTCTTGGGCTGGAGTTCGGGTTGTAAATCACCCAACCAAGGCCCTGAGAATAAAATCAGGGTCCTCTACAAAGCAGCAAGTGCTCTTAACCACGGGACTGTCTTTGCAGTGCCAGAGACTTTGAAATGATTAAAGTGGTAGAATGTTTTGAAGACTGTGGGGCTTTATAAGGTGCACTGTGTTTTATGTTGTGGTATTAAGATGATTTGGGGGGACAAAGAAGAAAGGAACAGGTATGGCTTAAAGTGATGTGGTTGTGTGTCAAAGTTGACAAGGGACAGAACATCATGGCTGGCTTCAGCTGTCAACTTGACACCCCTGGGAAGAGGGGACATCATTGAGTAACTGTGTCCATTGGATTGGTATGTGGGGGTATTTTCTTAATTACTAATTGAGTAGGAGAGGCCAGCCCACTGTGGGTGGCGCCATTCCTAGGCAGGTGGGCCTAGGCTATATAACGCAAGCAGCATTCCTTCGTTGTTTTTCCTTCCAGCCCCTCCCTCTTGGGCTTGGTGTTTATCATGGAAACCCAAATTTACCGTGGCCTGGCAAGGGTCATGGGCTCACTGTACCTGCCTGGTGGTCATGGTCAGTCGCCTGGTTTCTGTGTGGAGAATTTGGGGAAAGTGAAACGAAGATTGACCCAGGAGCGTGGGGTCAGGTCCAGGGAGCCCCCTGCTGGCAGGCTCTGAACTTGCACTGGAGACCGGCCTGAAGCTGCTCGACCTGCTATGTCCTTCTACCAAAGCATCCTGACTTTGGACTGAAAGATGCTGATGAAAACCCCCTGTGAGGCTGAAGGTCACAAAGACTTCACCCTGTGTTTGATGCCCCTGTTTTGCCTGGAGGGGCTTGAGAAGAGGCTGCGGGCAATCACAGAGGCTGTTTCAAATTTTACCTTGGGTTGTTTTTGGTCAACCCGGATCATCCCCTATTTTAGCATCGGATTAAAATATGGGATCATCTGGGACGACCAAGAGTTTCCTTCCTTGGGAGGAAATGACAGTATGGAACAAACACTGCTCTTGGAAAGAGGCTCTCTCCCTCCTCCCCTCCTGCTCTCTCCCTCCTCCCCTCCCTGCTCTCTTCCTTCTCCCCTCCTGCCCTCTCCCTCCTCACCTCTCCACTCTCTCCCTCTCTCCCTCCTCCCCTCCTGCTCTCTCCCTCCTCCCCTCCTGCTCTCCCTCCTCCCTCCTGCTCTCTCCCTTCCTCTCCTCCTGCTCTCTCCCTCCTCCCTCCCTGCTCTCCCCTCCTCCCCTCCTGCTCTCTCCTCCTCCCCTCCTGCTCTCTCCCTCCTCCCTCCCTGCTCTCTTCCTTCTCCCCTCCTGCCCTCTCCCTCCTCACCTCTCCACTCTCTCCCTCCTCCCCTCCTGCTCTCTCCCTCCTCCCCTCCTGCTCTCCCCCTCCTCCCCTCCTGCTCTCTCCCTCCTCCCCTCCTGCTCTCTCCCTCCTCCCCTCCTGCTCTCTCCCTCCCCCCTCCCCTCCTGCTCTCTCCCTCCTCCCCTCCTGCTGCTCTCTCCCCCTCGCCTCCTGCCCACCCCCTCCTCACCTCTGCACTCTCTACCTCCTCCCCTCCTGCTCTCTCCCTCCTCCCCTCCTGCTCTCTCCCTCCTCCCCTCCCTGCTCTCTCCCTCCTCCCCTCCTGCTCTCTCCCTCCTCCCCTCCTGCTCTCTCCCTTCCTCTCCTCCCCTGCTCTCTCCCTCCTCCCCTCCCTGCTCTCTTCCTTCTCCCCTCCTGCCCTCTCCCTCCTCCCCTCTCCACTCTCTCCCTCCTCCCCTCCTGCCTCTCCCCCTCCTCTCCTCCTGCTCTCTCCCCTCCTCCCCCTCCTGCTCTCCCCCTCCTCCCCTCCCTGCTCTCTTCCTTCTCCCCTCCTGCCCTCTCCCTCCTCCCCTCTCCCTCTCTCCCCTCCTCCCCTCTTGCTCTCCCTCCCCCTCCCTGTTCTCCCTCCTCCCCTCCTTCTCTCTCCCTTCTTCCCCTCCCTACTCTCTCCTCCTCTCCTGCTCTCTCCCTCCTCCCCTCCTGCTCTTCCTCCTCCCCTCCCTACTCTCTCCCTCCTCCTCTCTTGTTCTCTCCCATTCTCCTCTCCCTGTTCTCCTTCCTCCTTTCCCTTCTCTCTCCTTCCTCCTCTCCCTGTTCTCCCCTTCTCCCCTCCTTGTTCTCTCCCTCCTTCTCCCTCCCTTCTCTCCTCCTCGTTCCCTCTCCTCACCCTCCCAATTGGTTTAGGGCCGACTCTGGAGATCAGATCTTGGGTAGATCTTCACCGACCTGTGTACTCTGAGGCTGAACACGGAGGCCTCATTTTCTCCACTTGGAAAATGAGGATAAAACATGGTGGGAAGCAGAAAGCTTGCATGACCTAGCAATTTTATTTCTGAGTATAAAGTAATGCTGGTTGAAATAGGGGTGGGGTAGATATCTGCTGACCAGTGTGGGTGGCAGTGTTGTTGGTTGTAAGACAGACAGAAGCTGGAAACAGCCCACATGTCCATCCACAGATGACTGTAAAAGTAACTGTGGTATATCTATACAACAGAATAGTATTCAGCCATCAAAAAGGAAGAACAACTACAGATGCATATAGATAAACTTGGAATCTTAGTAGATGCCAGCCGCAAAGGCCATGTGTCGTGTGTCATGTGAGCCACAGACAAATGTCCAGAAGAGACAAATCCACAGTGACAGAAAACTGAGCAGGGGTTGCCAGCTGCTGGGAAGCAGGAGGGAGGGTGACTAGGGTAAATACTGTTTGCCACATAGTTTCTGAGTGTAGCAACGGTCAAGTTTGGAAGATACATCAAGGTGATAGTTGTACGTCCTTGTGGTAACCTCGGAGTCATGAATATTTACCACAAATGTTCTGTTGCCTTTGGGGAGTGGAATGCTTTCTCAGATACCTCAAGCCCACTTTAGATTTTACAGAGCATCCGGTGATCATGCCAAAGCTAACTGTCCAATGATACTGGGTGGGCTCACCTGCCCCCAGGGGAGGCACGAACCACGCTATGGGTTGGGCTTGACAGCCTGGCCCCACCACTCAGTGAGAGTCAGGTGCTAGGCTAAAGCAAACACGGTAGGAGCGAGCACCGTCTTTCTCTCCTGGGAAGAACTGAACGGTCCTCACAGCCAGGATGAACTGACTAAAGAGACCCCTGGCTTTGACCTGAGTGGAGGGCACGGCCATGAGGGTCCTCAGGGAAGCTACAGTGACTCTAAAACTTAAATACGCTGGTAATTAGTGAGGGATGATGCCAGGATTCAGGTGGGGTCAAGGTCATACCTTAGACCCAGTGCCGAGGAGGCTTCTGGGAAACCTCTATGTAATGATGCTTCAAGAGCCATCGGAGGGGAGTCAAGGCACACAGAGCTTTTTCTTCATGCTCAAGAGGTTGTTACTGAGAAAACGGGCATTTAGGGTGTTGGAGATACATGTGGAACCAGCTTTCCTGATGTTCTCTGCATGTGAACCGACTCAGCTCCCTGCAGTGGGAAGAGTGTTCCAGGCAGAGGGCACAGCAAGCCGAAAAGCTCAGAGACACAGAAGGTGCCGCGTCTCCTGGGAATTCCAGTCTTGAATGGGGCAGAGGGAAACAAGGCAGAAGCCTCAGCAGCCGGCAGCCTCGAGGTCTTTAGCAGCCATCTGAAGTTTCAACTTGACCTTGAGGCAAGAGGAAGCCACGGAAAGAAATGGTAAGTACGAACGAACATCGCAGTGCTTTTTAAACGATCTTTTTCCAGTTAACAAAATGAGATATTATTAGTCTCTGTGACTAGGGGGGAAAAGAGAGAGAGCGAGAGAGAGAAAGAAAACAAAACAAACAAACCCTGCAGGCTCAATGTTTCATTTGCCAGTGTCGCAGACACTCGGAGCGGGCTTGGGTTTTAATTCTTCGTGCTGACACTATCAAAGACCGTTCTGGGGAGCTCAGCTGTGTTGTAGCTGGAGACATGGTGTGTTTACTCCACACAGCTCCCAATTCCCTCAATCTCTGCAAATTTGCCCTTAACAGGAAAATACGGGGTTCATAGCGTCGCTCTACACCACCCAAATTACGCCCCTGAGCGCAGGCTCTCAGTCCACTTCCGGCCTGAGCCCCACGTCCACTTCCGGCCTGAGCCACACTCCTTCCTTCCGCCTCAGGCCAGACTCATTCACGGTGCACGGGTCCTGCCAGGACCCCCATGTTCCTGACCCTCCCCTCTGAGCCACTAGGGCTGTTTCCTACCCTCCAGGCTCCAACTTCTGTGCCCCTAAGTCAGTCAGTAGACAATTCTAGAACGTGAGGTCCACAGACAAAGATCCAACTCTTGCTTCAAACCAGGGTGTTTCCAAGAAGGTAAATACGAATCCACTTTAGGCTTTTAGAGCTCCGTGAGAATTCAAGAACCACAAAGGATGTTTCTCAGCGCAGATTTATGCCCCGTGCAAACCCACCCCCAACCCTCCATCCAAACAAAAGCTGTATTTTACCAAAATGTATCTCCCTCCAGCAGTCACTAACCGGTGATATTTATTAGAATGGGAGTCCCATTAATTCTGGGTATTATCTAACTATATATTTATGATGGGCCTTTGGGCGCGCGGGGGGGGGCTCCCTCTTCCTCCTCCAGCCTGGGCCAGTCTGTGATTGCATTTGGTACACACCATGTGCGGGGGTGGGTTGTAAGAAGTCAATCCTGGTCGTAGCAGACAGACCAGGCTCTGCTCTGGTCTCAGTGCATTTTTCTTGGATTTTCTTATTCCCAGTATGGTACCCTCTTCCATAGTAGACTTCCAGGACTACGACTGCAGTGAGCAGAGTCTTTGTGCGCGCGCGTGAACTCTGCCGGAGTGTGGTTGTCCTAGATAGCGGTGGTGGTAAGGACAGGGAGGGGAAAGTGAGGCGCTGTGGCTCTGTGGATTTGGTTTGTAAGGCTGATCGGAGAGGTGTGGCCCTGGCAACAGGGTGGCCTAGGGGACCAGAGATCTGATACATGTTCTTATAAGATGCTATGTAGGGTTAAACACATACACACACACACACACACACACCAGTTGAAACTTGAGCAGAGGATGCCCTGGAACCCCTACACTTTCTGTATCCTCGGGTCTGGGAACTGCACCCACCACCCTCTGTCACTACAGCCTCAGACCTTGGGCGACATCGGCACAACCCTTGGCTCCTTGAGCTCAGGCCCAGCCAATCACAGGACTTTGCCAACCTCTTCACCCTCTCCACCCAATTGGGGCTCCACTGTGACTCAGGCCCAGCCAATCAGAACTCGCCATTCCTCTGGCTACCATGATTGGTTCTGAGGTCAACACATGACCTAAGTAAGCTCAGCTAGGAAGGGTAGCCCACCTCCGGAGTCCCGAGATGAATAAAGAGAAGTCAGGACTCAAAGCCAGGCTGCTTGTGGTCCGGCAGCCATATTGACGCCTTGAGGGAGTAACTTCTTGATGAGGAAAGCTTGACTCCTGGCGAGGAGCAAGACAGACATCCCCTAACAGTAGCTGACCCGTGAGTTGAATGTTCCATGGTCAAAGTCTGCTCCAGAAAGTGTGGCTATGGCTACTCATTTGTGCCCCCCTCCCCCAACCCCCAGCAGCCTAAGTACCATGATTACTTCCATTTTACAGATTGGAAAATGGAGGCCCAGTAGATCACCCAGGAAGGGGGTGGAGCCAGAATCTCAGCTCCTAGAAGTCTGGCTGCAGAATCCCTGTTCCTAAGAATCTGGCATTTTTCTATAGCATTTACTGGGCACCTACTGTGTATTAAGTTGTGTGGAACTGTGGACAGCATTCCTGGAGTCTGGCATACCCGGTATTGGGTTGCCGTGGTGACCTGCCTTTGGCCTGGGTCGGGAGGAGTAGACATATATTTTCTTCCAGTTCTGCTGGCTGAAAGTTCAAGGTCAAGACATGGCCTGCTGTTGTGATGTGACCTGACCCCCTTGCTGGGGGACTTGGCCTCTGTGTGCTTGTACAGGAAGAGAGGGGGCTCCCGAGGCTTCTTATGCCCCCGTCCTGCTGGATGGGCCTGTTCTGTGGCTTTGTGTAACCTTAATAGCATCCTTGGGGGACTGGTATGCAGAGAGACACATGGGGCGTTCCATGGCAAGTGCCTTACAGGCCTTCAGGAGCCAGAGTGTGAGAAATGGGCAGGCCAGCTGTTGGGGGACCCGGAAGTTACCATGTTTCTATGACTTTTGCAGAGAAGCTCCTTAGCAATGAGTGTGGCCGGCCCTCACAGACCTTCACAAATGTCAAGGGTATTTTTAGCCTGCAGAGCCGATGCGTCCGGCGGTGGCGGCGGATGGGAGAAGTGAGAATGTCTGGACAAAGTGCAGAGCCACGGGGATCTCTATTTCAGGCTGTGGGCCTGGCTCGGCCGGAGAGAGACAGCAGGCTGCCTGGCAGCTGGAACCAGAAACCAGCCTTGAGATAACAGGAGCCTAGAACCTTATGTAGCCCACTCCTGGGAGGGTATGAGGACCCTGTAGCAAGCGCCATCTGAGGGGTATCCTGGGGTCACCGGTGGCCATTGAAGTGGCAGGACAAGATTACTACTGTTGAGTCTCTGGACAAGAATTCACAAGGGCTTCAGCGTCACCGGGGAGTCGGGAGAATTCTAGAAGCACATGGTCTGGACTAGGTGCTTTGTTAGAGTGCCTAGAGGTGCTCTAAGAGACTGTGGTTATACAGGAGAGGGCCTCTGAGCCCGTCGTACAGTCCGAGATAGATCCTGAGGATGGGGTGACCCTTGAGTTAGGGGCTTCAATGACACTCTGTAGCAAGCCAGCCAAGATGGGAGTGGAGTGTAAAAACCTGGGGGGTGTAGAGGAAGTCCAATCCTGTGTGTATGTGTGTGCGCGCGCGCATGCGTGTATGTGTATGTGTGTATGTATGTATGTATACGTGTGTGTGTGTGTGTGTGTGTGCGTGTGTGTGTGTGTGTGTTTACATCTTCAGGACACATTGTTCAGAATCCCTAATTAACATGGCTCCAATCTTATAGACATGTTCCTGACAGTGTGTAGTTTATTAGTCCGCCATAGGATCAGCTATAGAAGGAGCTAAGGGGTGATGGGAAACCTGAGCATGGGTCACCACCATGTCATAAAACTTACCTACAACTCAGAGCAGCTGAATGGTGTACTCCTGTGGGCCTGGCACTTGGATAGCTGAGGTCCAGAGAACCCTTCGTCCCAGGAGTTTAGGCTAGCCTGGGCAACACAGTGGGATCCTGTCTCAAAGATAAACAAGTGAAAGAAAGGATAATATACAAGGGAGGAAGGACAGACAGAAGGAGGAAGGACAGAAGGGAAGGAGGGAGGGAGGGCCAGTGACAGTTTCACTATGGCACATGACTGACCTACCTCGCTGCAGACTTAGTAGGAGATGGGCTTTTGGTGCCATTTTCCTGCTGAGGGGACAGGCTCAGAGAGATCTGCCTACTTGCCTGGGAACACACAGAGATTCTGGAAGACTGCCTAGCCATGCAAACCCTGCAGAAGATGCCCTACAGTCCCAGAGAGCCCAGGCTTTCCTCTTTCTAGCCATAGCTCAGCTCCAGCTCCTTCCACAGCTTGTACTGTGCTGGGATGGACCACATCTCATTCCATCCAGCATTCCTAAGACAGCCCAGGACACTGCCCTTCCCAGCACACTGCCCCGTGTCCAAGCCACACGACGGCGGCTCATTTTGTACTCTGCTTTAAATGGACTCATTTTTTTTTAAAACTGTAAATAGATGTATAGGACAAGGCAGCGTTACAGTACTATAAACGAAACGCCAGTTTTTCTTTGCAGAAATAGAACGCAAACTAAAAATAAATATATAAATATTAAAGTTTTCTTTTAATTCCCACATTCGTCTCTGCGCAATCCTGTGTCGCCTACCCCCATCCCACCCCCACCCCCACATCCCACCCCACACACCCCACACTGGTTCCTTATTTCTTCCAAAGGCAGAGATTACCATGATACACAGTATCAAAGGAGTTGGGGTATGAATGCCGGGGAAATAGGACAAAGCCAAGGAATCTGTCCCATGGATTGTCCAGGAAGGACCCAAACACGGCACCTGTGGTGTTGCCCACCTCTAATCAACTATCATCCCCAGACACACACAAAGTGGGGGGTCACCTCCAAAGTGGACACTCAAAAAAATACCACCTTAGGGGAGGAGAGATGGCTCTGGGGTGAAGCGCTTGCTGTACAAAGACCAGAGCTAGAGTCGCAGCCGAGTTTAAAAAGCTAGGCGTGGGGAGGTGGACTCGGGAGGTGAAACACGGTTGCCATCTCCCTGGTCCTTTCCTTCCCAGCCCCGCCCCAGGAGCCTTAGCCTGGGCATCTCTCCCGGAAGAGTCTTGGTTCATATTTGCATATTGAAGGCTCTGAGAAACCGGGCAGTCCCCCAGCAGTGTCGAAGGTGGGTATTGTTGGCAGCTTGTGCTGTGTGGAGCCTCTGTGTCAGCAGCCCTAAGCTGACAGCCTCGAGAAGGACGCTGCCTTTAAATATATTTCACAGGCTCAAAAGTCAGAGCGCGGCAAACGGCGCGCGTCTTCACACGATTCCAAAACTGGAGGTGGTGCAGCAAGAATTCAAATATTCTGCCTCGAGAACTGAGCCAGGCTCGAGTCCTGAGCCACTAAGCCGTTGCTAGGAGCAGGGTGGTGGCTTTCCATGTCAATCCCAACCCAAACCTGAGCCTCGGCTCTAACACCCGCTAGCTGTATGACCTGGGACAGCGAGCATGCGCAGAGCACTTAGCATCCGGTCAGTCGGCCAGGGTGTCACAGAAAGAGGCACAGAGAAGGTGGGCAGCTGGGCCAGGGTCACATGAGAAGTTCCAGGTTCGGGGTTTGAACCCACCAGCTGCTTGAATCCAAGAAAGCTAGCTAACTCTGAACTTCCGGCTCCAGTCTCTGGTTGTTACCCATCCCAGCCCCACTTCCGGCTTGTCCAACATAGGCAAGAGCCTGTAGCTCATTTGATGACATAGGTACGGTTTTCTGGGCAGGGGATGGTCCCTATCATCGTCCGGCCAGGTAGACCGGACTGTCACTACCACCGACAGAGTGTGCTGCCGATGCCTGCACAGCCGCTCGCGTGGATTTCCAGAATGTTCTTTGGGCTCACCACCTGCCTTCCTTCAGGGGACTGGCAATGCTGGCGATGGCGACGGGGTCAGAATCCGTTCTGGCCTACGGATTCTCTACATCCACGGACACGTTTGGCTAACATAGACTGCATGTAGGACCCAGGTTGCCATCCCAGCTGATGTAAATTACCTCTGACCCATATATTTTCCTGGAAATCAATGCATTTTAACACGAGATAATATTTATGAAATTGAATTTTTTATTGAAGCTAATGCAATTCTATTCTATCTTATGCATTTTTATTAAACTAATGCATTTTAAATTAATCCATTGTATATTAACTACAACAGACACGGGTACTTACAGGCAAATGATATACGCCCGCCAAGATCAATACGGCGGCCAGAAGTTTCCACATGAGTGAGGGATGCTGAGAACTCGGGATGTGAGGCCATGCAAGATGGGGACGTTCTCTTTCAGAATCATTATCGAGTACGAACCAGAAGATTCTGAACTCATTCCCTGACTCAGAATGGGAGGTGAAGCACTTTACCAAGTAGATGGCTGATTTTTTTTGTGTGTGTGTGTAGTTTATTTTAATTTTATTTTTTTGTGTGGTGCATATATATGAATATACTATGTACACAGTGCCTGGTATGGGTCTTTGTGTACCCCAGGCTAGCTCACTTGTGAATTTTCATACCTCTTGTTTCCTGGGGGTGGGGGTGGGGGTGGGGGTCATTGGGTGACTACATCAGCTTTCTGTGGGTGTTGGGAATTGGAACTCAGGTCCTTATGTTGGTGTAGCAAGTGTCTTACCCCCTGAGCAATCTCCCCATTTTATTTATTTATTTTTATTTGTAAAAAATTTTTGGAGATGATAATTTGGTTACAGCATTTCTCCAAGCCCTCCCCACCCTCCTTCAAATGCGTGGCTCTTTGTTTTACAACGAATTTTGATTGCATGCGTGTAAGTGTACGTGCACGCTCGTGTATCTTTAGATAGAATTGGTTCACGCTGTGTAATACTACCTGGATGTATGTTTGGGTGGGCTATTCTGCAACGTTCCCTGGTCCTTAGGTAGGGGGAATTTTGTAGATCTATCCACTGGTTCTGGGCTCCACAATGCTGCGTTTTGGTTGGCTGTGTGTTTCTGGAATGGTCTCTGTGTCTGTCACGAGAAGCTTCCTGGATGAGGTGTGAGGCCCGCACTGCTCTGTGTATAGGAGGACACGTTTATAGAGTGCTGTTCAGGATTATGCTGGCTTAGTACATTAGTGGCTGTAGATCCTCCTCTAATCACTGTGACTTCTCGAGCACTGAGGAGCTGGCTAGGTTTCCAGTTCCAGGCAGGGTTTCCCTCTCGCTGGGTGGGTCTTAAGTCTCATTAGAGAGTTGTTGGTTATCGCCAAGGTGTGTGTGCCATTCCTGTTCCCAGGTAGCTGTGGGGGTGGAGCTTAGAAACAATAGCAACAACCACTGCGCCCTGAGGGTAATCACGCTGGTCATCATTGTGGTTCATGGGCATCAGGGACGGGTAGGGCTCATGGTTGCTCACCCACTTTGGAAGCTTGTGTGGTGCCTTCTGGTCCTCAGGGTGGAAGGATTCGGGTCAGTTCCAGCTCAGGGGCCTCTGAGTCCTGCTCTAAAGTCCACGGTGTCTTCAGCACTAGAGAAGGACTTACCTTGTACCTCTGGAGGGCAATAGGCTACACTCTCTCTTTCTTTCTTTCTCTTTCTTTCTTTCTTTCTTTCTTTCTTTCTTTCTTTCTTTCTCTCTCTCTCTCTCTCTCTCTCTCTTTCTTTCTTTCTTTCTTTCTTTCTTTGTTTCTTTTTGAAAGTTCTTAGACAACCCTGACCCACAACTTAAAAGAAGACTTTTTTTTTTTTTTTTTTTTAATTCTTTTTTTTTTTTTGAGCTGGGGACCCGAACCCAGGGCCTTGCGCTTGCTAGGCAAGTGCTAAAAGAAGACTTCTTATGTCAGGTTTTGGATTTTCTTTTGTTAGGTGGTCTTTTTGCTCTTGGAGGAGTATTCTCAGCTTAGATGGAGAGAGTTTATTAAAGCTCTACCATGGAGTTGTGGGGTTTTTGGAAATGGGTAATAGTATGATTCCTTGTGGCCTTTTCAGCTGTCTATACTGATATCTCCCTTCCTCTTCCCTAAGGGGCCCCCTTTCCTTTTCCCCTACTGGATCACATGTTTCCTGCTTTTCTTCTTTACCCTCCTTCCACCTTCTTCTGTCTTTCTTTCCCTCCCCCTCTGTAAAGAGTCACTGTCCACAAGTGGACTCTCTGGGGGCCCCCAAGACTAGTTACCCCAAATTAGCATTAGAATACAAGCAGCATCAGGCCAACCCACTGTAGCCAAGGAGACCCAGAGAAACCCTGTTTTGAGAAAACAAACAATCAAACAAAAAACACCACCAAAGTTTGCAAATGATTTATTCGGGAGAAAAAAAAAAACGAGAAAGAAAGAAAAGGATGCGTTGATTCAGTCTGGCTCTCGGCAGGAAAAAACCAATGGGCTCCAACTGGCATCCAGAGAAGAGTCTCTTCCCAGACGAGGGTGTGTCTCAGTGTGTAGAATGTTCACTTAACAGGCACGAAGCCCTGGGTTCCATTCCCAGTACTGCATAAAGCAGGCCCAGTGGTACACGCCTGCAATCCCAGCCTGGAGGGTCTCAGGAGTTCAAGGTCATCCTCTGAGACAGAGAAAGCTTGGGATGTGTGAGACCCTGCCTGTCAAGGCCTGACATAGCAGAGGGGAGGGGCTCCCGATCTAGTTGGCTCCCTTCAGACATAGATGTTGCCTGAGGTGGATGGCAGTGGACAGGGAGAGGCCGTTGACTGTTCTCTTGTCAGTAGAGAATCCCACGGGCAGGAGGAGCAAGAACAGATACCCACCACCCCAACCCCAGATCTCCTGACCAGACCCTTCCTGTACAAATGCGGCAGAAGACAGAGAACGGGTGTAGACCCAGCAAGGAAGGACTCGCTGAAGGGATGAGAAGCCCTGACAGCTCAGTGATGCTATCAGGGCTCCTGCGGCTCCTCCTTGCCTGCCCAGTACCAGGCAAGGTTCATTTTCACACCTGGAGAGGAAGCAACTGTTCCCTTCTGGGTGGGGAAACTGAGGCTTACGGGAATGAAACGGTCTGGCCCCAGGTCTGTTCAACTCTTCTGAGGGAGGGGACAGCTCTGAATAAGATCTTTCTCTTTGAAAAAGGAAGTGGAGTCTTCCTTTAGCCCTGCCGCGCCTTCCTCTTTGCTACATGGGACTCTGGTATAAGGAGCTGATACATTGGGCTATTACGACGGCCATCTTTTGATCAGGAGGAGGTAAGATACCACCAACAGGCTGACTGGCGCAGAACGTGAACCACACAGGAGTTAGGATCCTTGCTGACTGATCCATGTCTCTCCCAGGCACGCTCAAAGCTTCATGTTGATTGACAGTGACCACACATCTTTTATGCTGGTGTTGGAGGACGTTACTAGCTAGATGCGACCCTGATAAATGGTCACAGATAATATTGTAGTCATGGAATTTCCTGTCAGGATCTCCTCCGGAAGACTTTGGGGTCCCCAGGGCCCTGGTAACATACAGGAAAAGAAAAAAAAATGGAGTAAGCCCAGCTCCATTTCCCAGCTGTGTGACCCCAGGAGATCCACTTTCCCTCTCTGAGCCTCTGCTGCCTCTCCTGGAACACATGGACACCCGATGCTTGGGGGCTGGCAGACTGAAGGCGACCCACAGGGATCCACCCTTTGGCTGTCACGCTTTCTTTTCTGCTGGGTCTGAAAATATGGTGGGAAAGATGCTGCCCACGGTCTGTGGTCGCATGCTGTTCGTCTCTAGGGACAGATGGCAGCGAGGAGGAAGGTGTAGAGGTTATGGGGGAAGTTGGAATCATCTGCTAGCAGGGCTGTGTTGTTTGTGTCTCAATGCTTGTACCAGGTCCCTGAGCCTCTCCTGGACCCCAAACGCTCCCCGAATTTAACCGACAATTCAACAGTGCTCCCTGACAGCGCACAAACTGGAAAACACCGAAAAGCACCAGGGCAGGGGATGGGTAATAGTGGGAAGTGGGGGCTCCCAGTACTGGAGGCTGCATGGCTGGAGTTGTAGAGCTGCTTGGTCGGGCGCTCGTAAGGTTCATTCTCTTAGCCTGTAGACGTCACTGGGACATGACCTTTCCAGAGGAGACGTGAACAGATCTCTCCTCTCCAAGATCAGGCACCATCCAGGGATCACTCTGGTCCAGTTTAGGAAACCAATGAGTTTATTAGAGTTTCTCAAAGCAGTGTGGGTATCTTAAAGGCTGCACAGCCAAAAAGTCACCCCAGTGTGGGTGGAGACTCACTGGAGGTCTTGAAGCTCCTGCTCAACATGTGGGCAGCTCTGGGCAAGAATCCCCTCCCACTGGGGACTCAGGCTTTTATAACTTGAGGAGAGGTCTGTGACTTGTGAGTTCCCTTAGATGGCCTCTAACCCCTTGTGGGGTCCCCATCACCTCATCAAGACTTAGGTTTTATCTTCTGTCTTCGTGGTGATGATGGTAGTGGAGGTGGAGGTGGTGATGGTGGTGGTGGTGGTGATGATGGTGGTGGAGGTGATGATGGTGGTGGAGGTGATGATTGTGGTGGAGGTGATGGTGGTGGTGATGATGGTGGTGGTGGTGGTGGAGGTGGTGATGATGGTGATGGAGGTGATGATGATGGTGGTGGAGGTGGTGATGATGGTGGTGGAGGTGGTGATGATGGTGGTGGAGGTGATGATGATGGTGGTGGAGGTGGTGATGATGGTGGTGGTGGAGGAGGTGGTGGTGATGGTAGTGGTGGTGGTGGTGGAGGTGGTGGTGGTGGAGGTGGTGGAGGTGGTGGTGGTGGTGGAGGAGGTGATGATGGTGGTGGAGGTGATGATGGTGGTGGTGGTGATGGTGATGATGGTGGTGGTGGTGGTGATGGTGGTGGTGGTGGTGGTGGTGATGGTGGTGGTGGTGGTGATGGGTGAGTGGTGGTGGAGGTGATGGGTGGTGGTGGTGGTGGAGGTGGTGATGATGGTGGTGGTGATGGTGGAGGTGGTGATGATGGTGGTGGAGGTGATGATGGAGGTGGTGGTGGTGATGATGGTGGTGGTGGAGGTGATGATGGTGGTAGTGGTGGAGGTGGTGATGATGGTGGTGGAGGTGATGATGATGGTGGTGGTGGTCTTTAATCTGCAGCTATGGCCTTGGCTTCAGAGAATCAGTGTGGCTAGAGACAGGGAGGGGAGGGGATGGGAGCAGAGGAAGGGAGTTGAGATTGGGTGTGGCAAGGACACCTGAGATATTCACCGGCAGGTCAGAGGTGGCTCTAAGTTCATTGCTTTTGGCCATGAGATCTAGGGCAAACCTCCTATCCTTTCTGGGCAGGGCGCTCTGTTTCCTAATGTCCTCTTGGTTTGGGCCTGGTCTACCATTGAAACCACTGGGTCAGGTATGGCCATGTGATCTAACCTGGACTAGGGAGATTTTTCTCTACTATTTATTTAGACAGTGTCTCACTCTAGCCCTCCTGTCCTGGAACTCACTATGTAGACCAGGCTAGCCTTGAACTCACAGAAACCCACCTGCTTCTGCCTCCCAAGCCTTGGGACGAAAGGCATGTGCCACCACGCCTGGCTTGCCCAGGATTTCTGAGGGTGCTCTCAGCAGGGTGTTTGGCTGCGGTTCAGGGAGATGGAGGTCTGGAATCTGGGAGTTACCTTTGTCCCCTGAGAAGACAGGCCTGTCTGGGAAGGAAGGCACTGGGGAAGATATCCAAGCCTGCAGAATGAGAGAGGAGATTATAATTTAGGATCAGGGGCCCTGATCCTGCTGTGCCTGCAGTCCATACACATCACCAAGCTCGCTCACTCTGTCTGTCTGTCTCTTTGTGTCTCTTTCTCTCTGTCTCTGTCTCTGTGTGTGTGTGTGTGTGTGTGTGTGTGTGTGTGTGTGTACTCACACAGACATTGCAGGTACCTATAGAAGCTAGAAGAAAGTGTCAAATCCCCTAGAACAGACAGCTGTAAGCCACCACAGTTGGTGCTTGGACTTGAACCCAGATCCTCTTATGAGAGTAGCCAGTGCTCTAACCACTGGGCTAGCTCTTCATCCCTTCCCTCATGTTGCTCAAGCGTGGTCTCCGCTCCAAGCCACTTGCTTTAGGGGTGGGAGTAACCACACCACTGATTCAGACAGGGACATGAGACACAGTGCTGGCCAAGGAGGTTGGAAGAAAAAATGTCCTAGACAGAACTCCTGGGAGAAGTCTCCTGAGTGAGAACAACCCCACTCTTGGCACTGGTTTTCCGTTTTGGCAGCCATTTTTCTGTCACAGTGGAAAAATAACCGAGGAAATCACCTTACAGGAGAAAGAGTTTCTTTCAGCTTTAGGGCCCTGGTTTTTTGGGGTGTGTGGTGGGGAAGAGCATCATGGTGGAGAAGAGAAAGGAGCAGAGCCACTCACTTACTGGCCGCCCCATGTGGGGAGAGCTTTGGTGTATTACAGCCCCTCACTAAAACCTGAAAAGCTGCCCATTCACCAGCAGATTAAACCAGTTCAAGGTCGAAGTTGGAGCCCCTAGGATCTTGTCCTTCTCAGAGGCCTCTGAAGTCAGCCCGTTAGGGACCTGGCATTTGACACAGGACACATGAGCTTAAGGGACATCTACGATTCAAATTGCATTCATCCTCTGCTGAGACTTACTACTAAGAACGCTGTCCCCAGTGGTCCCTTGCAATCACCTGGCTTGGCCATGGAGTGTGTCAGAATCCTGACATGGGACCGTGGCTTCTGCTGCTCCAGGATCCGTCCCCATCAACTCGTGGCATCCGCTTACCTGAGCAGGACTGAGATGAGGACATTTGTTCCCATGACTGAAACACTGTTGAGCGAAGATGTTGGGGATGGTGCTTACAGACACAGGCCTGTGACTCCAGCACTCTGGAGGTAGAGGTAGGAAGATAGTCTTCGAGGTCATCCTAGGTTACATAATGAGATGGGGGCTAGCCTGGGCTACACGAGAGCCTATTTAAAAAGAAGAGAGGGTTAGGGAGATGGCTCATTGGATAAAGGTGCTTGCCCCTTGACCAATCTTTGGGGAGGCCTGAGGAGAGGAGGTGCCCCAGAGTAAACATGAATCTTACCTCAGGCAGCCCCCGGAGTCCACAGGTGGGGCCTAGCCTGCCCCACACAGGGCCTGCTGGGCCCACTCTCCCACAGAGCCTGTGAGGAACAACACACCCAGCCTCTCCATCCCGGGTTTGCATAAAAACCCACGTCCACGAAGTAGCAACTGCAATGTTTTTCAGTCACATAGCAAAGATATTTAAAAATATCACCCATATGTGTTTTAAATACAGGCAAATACTTGGCGCCGCAGCCGGCTTCACACCCGCGTGCCATTCCGAGTTCGTTTCTTCTCGCTCCAACTCTCAAAATCGCACATTGAAGGCCAGACAAGCCCAGAATGTTGCGAGCTGTGGCACCAGAATCCCTCCCACCCCACAGCCCGCTTTTTCTCCGGGAAGGGGTGGGGAGGCGTCAGATACGACCTGGGAAGGAAGCCAAATGTCCCCGGACTAAGATCTCCGCTCGAAGCCAAGATTGATCAGGCAGTGCTATAGTCCCAGCACTCGGGAAGCTGAAGGCAGGGAGGTCAGGAGTTCAAGGCCATCTTCGGCTACATGGTGAGCTTGGAACCAGTCTGGGCTACATGAGGCCCTGTCTCTAAATAACCTCACAGCCTTCAATCCATCCTTCCTGAAGTCACACTTAACAGAACATTGTCCGTGACGACAGTGTGTGCTGGGCTTAGAGACCCGCTTTGGAACCAGTGAGAGGGCTCAGCGGGTAACGATGCCGCCGCCATGTCTAACAGACTAAGTTTGGCCCACGTGGTGGAGGGAGAGAACTGACTCCTGTGAGTTCTCCTCAGACCTTCATGCGTGGACACACACACACACACACACACACACACACACACACACACACACACTCACTAATTAGAATTAAAAAAAAACATTAAATCCCCCTTCGTGTGCGATTTTATGACATAAGCCTCTCGCCATTTTATCATTTCCCAAGTTTACACTTTAATGTCCAAACTAATACCCCCCTCCCGCCCCCAGCGGTGTATATTATGTCGGGGATAAACTCCACAAAGCAGTCAGAGTTTTCAGCATCCTCACGATGACCGCTGTGACGTCACAGTGGGATCTCCCGGACTCTGTCCCGGGCCCAGTCTGTTGCAGATGAAAGCGTGGTTATATCACGTGGCTGTGGTGGGCGTGGCCAGTCAGGTTTTGCTGAGGTCCGTAGCTTTGGGACATTAGCCTGCTCTCCCACCCTCGTGGCCCTCTGTACAGAGCATCTCGTCTAGAGACAGTAAACCTGCTTCCCCGCCCTCAGCACTGAGCATGGCGTCTAAATACAGACCATAGTAAACCTTTCCTGTGAGGACCTCGGCAATGTCTACTCATGTCTCCCTGGCTAGGAGTGGAGGAGGAGGCAAGGAAAGGAGAGAGAGACAGAGAAATAATACACAAAGCAGTGAACCAACATCTTGCCTGGTAGAGGCACTGGCTCCGAAGCTGGCCCCCTTTCTAGTTTTGGAGAACAGGTATTGTGTGGTTCCTGGAGCCTGGCTTGTCACCTGCCTTGGAGTCATGGGAAATCTTGGAGAACCGGAAGGAGAGCCAATGTAGTTGGAGACATCAGATGGCAAGACCCTTTCTTTCTCCAGGAGTGGGGTGGGGTGCGAGACGGAGGCTGGGTTATTTTGCTGAGCACTGGGGACCCCGTTTCTTGTGCACCTGAACTGTGAGCTGAGATTTAGACAACCCCGTGGAGAGACTGCTGCCATCCTGGTCTGACCCTCACGTCCCCAGGAGTCACTGGTGGTCCTGACTCTGCTCTTCTTGGGTGGGGCTCATCCCTCTGTATTTTTCTTGTCCCGGTCTTTGAGAGTCCTGGGGTGGCCACAGAATTGTTACCTAAGAGTTCCGGGCACTTCCCCCATTGAGACGAACAAACCTGGGGAAGGGCAGAAGCTCAATGAGTAGGAGCACTTGTGCAAGAAAGAGGACCTGAGTTCGGATCCCAGTGCCCACGGAGAAAGCTGGGCAATGGCTGCATTCACATCTATAGATGCCTTTCTTTCCACCAAGTTTGTCTGCCATGCTGTAGGGGGCTCTGGTTTCTTCAAACCCTTGTTGACACTTGAGTGCTGGCTCTAACATTTGGCCAGTGCAGCAACTGTCACATTGTTATTTATTTATTTCCACGTGTGGGGAGGGTCAGATGCATGTGTGCCGTGGCGGCTGTGGAGGTAAGAGGACATTTTAAGGGAGGTGGTTCTCTCCTCCTACACATGGGTGCTGGGAGTTGACCTTGGGTCTCTGCCTTGATGCCGAGTGTCTTATGTGCTTGCTGTGTGTTTAGATTTCTTTTCTAATGCCTGCTGAGGCAGGGGAGTGTTGTTCCCATGTGTTGGTCATTAGAATGTCCTCTTGTGTGAGTTGTCCACCCCTGGTCTTCCATAAAGCTTAGCAAGTGGCTTTTTTTACAGGGACATTCTGGGGACATTCGAACCTCTCGAGTTTTCCCCAAATGCCTGGAATCCCAGAATGTAACAACAGAGACAGGACATGGCTGTAGGAAGGTTGGGGGGAGGCCACGGAAGTCTCTTGTTTGTCCCAATTGTATCCTATGGGATGACAGACCGCATAGGGCTTCCTTTCCTGAAGCCCCCCTCCTCCTTCCCAGTTATGGATCCTCCTGCCCCCTCCCCCCAAGATTGTGCCCAGCAAGGGACAGTTCTGTTTATCTGTGTGAAAAACGGGGCCTCTAAGGTGCTCAGTGCTGGGAAGCCCACCCAGAACCACATAGTATTGTGACTCTGGATAGTGTCACACAAGACCCCCTGAGACCGCAGAGCCCAGGTGGGGTCAACTAGGAGGGCAGCCTGGGAATGTCACAGGGTTGGGGGCGGGTGGGTGGGGGGCTCTTAGGTCAAGAGAGGAAGCCAACGCAACTGTCCTGTCATTGGTTAGAGTAGGTCATGTGGCCAGATTCAAGCTCAAATGGCCGTGAGATGGCTACTTAGAAAAGTATGGGGGCCATGGACTTGGGGCTCACCAGCAGTGGGGTAGGCAACATAGAGGAGGAGGCGGGGGTGAGGAGAGGAGGGAAGGGAGACATTGCCTTCCTCCACAGGCTAGATCGATTATTCTGTTCTCTGAAGGAGGAAAAGGAACAGAGAGGTTGAGAGTCTGCCCTGAGACAGAACAGCCATGGATTCAGGATTCAAAGTTGACTCAGTCATGCTGGGTAGAGAGCACCTTTTAAATAGTTTGAAGAGTTGCTGTTTCCTTTGCCTGTGTCCCTTTGACTGTTGTCTCTTGCCTGGACCACTTCCTTCCCCTTGCAGTACCTAGCAGGTGCTGAAACAGCAGCCTTTCGGCTCATTCCCCACCTCCCTGAGGTGCTCTCAAGCCGACAGCCCTGGGGAGCCATTATATGGCTTCTCCTCCCCAAAGGTTAGAAGAAGGGCACAGTTGTCTGTCAGGCACCCTAATCCCTATCTAATTACAGGTTTCAAACACTGAGGAGATTTTCATACCTCCTCTGGAGTACCTGAGACAGCTCAGTGGGGAACAGGGACAAGGAGAAAGGCAGCCAGTTCTGAACTGGCTTGCCTGGACTCATAATCCCTATCCAAAAGCCCGGGTCAGTCACGTTTCTGCTCCAGTGTTCCCATCTGGGAAGTGGGTTCAATCCTTGTGGGGTTGGGAAGCTCACTAGCTGGTTTGTACTTAGAGCATTATCTGGGATCATGATTAATTTGAATTGTTGCTTGGGCTCCTGAGGGACACTGAAGTTCTTGCACCGAAGCCCAGGTGGTAGCTAGCATCTGCTCAAAGCACCTGCTCACTTGCGTTGGGATTAGCACACATTTCTCTCAGCATAGTATGCAGAGGTTTTCATTGTATAAATGGGGAAACCGAGGCTCCGGGAAGTGGGGTGACTTGGTCAAGCTCACACTTAAGAAGTGGTCAAGCCAGGACTTGAATTGGGTTTTGGAGCAGGACCCTTCTATTTTCAGCCCTTTTAATGGTCACCGGGAGGCCATCTTGGACTGGTTTGGAGATTTACCGGGACCGGAAGTGGGCGTGGCTTCGGCGTGATTCTGAATCTTTCAACTGTCTCATTGGGGATTCAGAGCCATTGACGTGGGAAGATGCAGCAGGCACAGAGATGTGAAGTCCCTTTTCTGGGTAACACATCTGGGAAGGGTTGAGGCTGGGATCTACATCATCCAGGAACTTGGGTCTGAGGCCAACTGCAGCTCAGCTCTACCAGGAGCTGCAACTCCTTTGCAGCCCGTGTCGTGATGTCACATGTTTCCTCCAAAATGCATTTTTGACTTTACCCAGACTTACAGCCCGGCAGATGAGGTAATGGAGGAGCTAGCTGCGCCTTCTGTCTGAGTTCTTTTGGTGCTGCTGCCTGGGGAAGGGGATAGGAGAGGGGGGAGCCCTCTAAATGTCCTTCTAGATGGTACATGCCAGCCGTGGGACTGCCCAGCATCCTCTCTCTGGTCAAGGGGGCTCTGGGTTGGCATGCAGTTGGCGTATATGCAAAGTGACCACCAGGTGGGGCTTGTGCCCAAGCCGGGTACTTTAAAGTTCTGGGAGACTTGTTAGCTCCACCAAGGCAGGTAGACTGTGGGGTTGGGGGTGAGGAGGTGGGACGGGGTGGGGGTGAGGGAACCACACATGCCCTGTATGCTCACAAGGCTGTGGAACTCGGGTATGTCCCTGAGAAGCTGTTTTTGGCTTAACTTGCATGAAGAGTTAGATGTATATGTGTCTAAATGTTTACCTGTTGTACATGTGCAGAGGGGCCTAGACGTGGTGCCTGTGGGTGCAGCTACCCCAAGTGTGGCCTGGATCCCTGAGCGTTCGTGTCTCTGTGCTCATGTATGTGCTTGTATGTGCAGAGATGGGTGGAGAGGGTGCAGGTATGTAGAAATCCAACTTTACTCTGGCCCTTGAGTTCACTTGGGTCTCCTTAGGTAGTTTGGGGTCTGGGGAATAGAAAGGCTGACCTTTTGGGGCACCTTCTGTATAAAAACATTGGACAGGTGCCCCGAGTCAAGCAGTGATGGAAGGGGGGTTGACCCCTTCCACATTAAGTTCTTTCGTCTTCGAAGGTCTCTGGAGTGAAGGAGAGCTTCTAGAACCTTCTTTGAGAGCTTGTTGAGTTGGGGTAAGGGGAGCCGCAGACAGAGGATACAGAAAGGATTGGGCTCCTAGCTGGGAAAGGGTGCAGTGCCTCAGGAAGGAATCAGAGGTGCCCAGGGAAAGGAGAGGGGGTGGCATCCAAAGCTGAGAACTTGACCTTGTTGCTCGAGGGCTGGGTGACTTGTGCAAGCCACATTCCTTCTCTGAACCACTTCCTAGGTAGAGAGGACAGGGCTGCCTTCTTAGTACTGTTAGGCAGAACCATGAGACGCCAGGCTGGGCTAGCCCAGTGTAAGGACTGGAAGGATGTGGATACAAGCTAAATGGCCCTCAGGTTTCCTCTGTCCCGGGCAACGTCGGCATCACTTTTTGGTTTGTGTGCGCCAAGTGCAGAGAAAGCAGATGTTTCTAGGGCTCAGGAACTGTCTACCTGGGTCACACACATATGTCCTTCCCACATTCCCAGTCATTGCATTGGCTGCCACAGCCCCAATGGCCTCTCTATCCCCTTCCCCCTGCCAAGTCCAAGGCTAGTGGTTGTGAGTGTGCCTCCTACCTAACTTCCAAATCATGTCCATCCTCATCCTGATGAGCTGTTCCATCTCTCTGGGCCTCAGTATGTTGACCTGGAAAATGGGCACAGTCATGTTTGCTATAAGGGTTGAGGGAAATCCTGTTGTCACCTCCATGTGAAGCAGGCACATGAGCCTGTAATGGTGACAGCTGGCAGGGACAGAGACTAGGTGAGAATTGTCCTTCTCATCTTTGTAAAACAGTCACAGAATTCTCCTTTTTTTGTTTGATTCACTGCCAGTCCCCAGTTAAAGGTGAGAGACCACCACCACCACCACCACCACCACCACATGCTTCAGGAGAGAGATCAGAGGGCTTGGGGGAGAGGAAGGAGCTGGAAAAACAGTGGTGAGAAGGCATGTGTGGCTGGAGGCAGAGAAATGAAAAATGGAGACAAGCTGGCAATAGTGGTGTTTGCCTGTCATCTCAGCACTCAGGAGGCTGAGGCAGGAGGATGACGAGTTTGAAGACAATTTGGGATACAGAGTAAGACTCTCCCCTGTCCTCTCATGAGACTGGAGTAGCTCTCTGTTTCTCATCCCAGGGTTTCTTTGGGGATGGGTAGAAGTGCTGGAGTGTTTGTGGGTTTCTTCAGAGGACAGTGCAGGCCAGAGGCTGGCATCTTTGAGGCCGGGGTCACGTGGGTGTCCTGTATTCCTCAGCTGCTGTCTGTTTTTTTTTATAGATTTGCCATTTTTATTTATGTGTATGTGTGGGTATGCTCACACGTGTGCAGTACCCACAGAGTCCAGAAGAGGGGGTCAGAACCCTAGAGTTGGATTTACAGGTTGTTATGAGCTGCCCAGAATGGGTGCTGGGAACCAAACCCTGGTCCCCTGGACAAGCAGTGAGTGATCGTATCCGCTGAGTCGTCCCTCTAGCCCCTTGGTGGCTGTTTCTGAGGTCATCTGCTGTAGTGTGGTTTGAATACTCAGGGGCTTTGGTATGGATGTGGAGCCAGGAAGTACTTCTGGGACTGAGGTGGCCTCTGTGTACTTAAGAGTCCATTCTAGTGACAGGTAGGCTCTTAGGAAGCCCAGTGAGCTGCTCCTCACAAATACTCTGGAAGCTGCCAGTGGCTATGTGGCTGGCGTTTGTCTTCAGGGCACTCAGTGGACACCCAGTCCTGATTCAGATTACAACGCCATTTCTGGGCAGAATCCTGGATTCTTATGCCACAATGGCTACTACGTTGCAAGCCAAAGAGCCTGAGGGTGGAGCTCTGGGTTAGAGTGCTTGCCTAGTGTGTGCAAGGCCCTAGGTTGGACCTCCAGCAGCGCAGGTGGAATGTTGTGAAGTCTGTTTCTTAACGATGTGCGCTCTCTCTCTCTCTCTCTCTCTCTCTCTCTCTCTCTCTCTCTCTCTCTCTCTGTTCTGGGCTGATGGAAGAGACCAATAGGTTGAGTTTCTTCCTTTAAACCCACTGGTGTAAAGCTGGGCATGGTGTGACATACCCATCGTCTCAGCAGCAGGAAGGAAGATCAGACTCAGGGCTAGCCTTGGCTACATGAAATTTTGAGGCTAGCCTGGGCAACATTTTGAAAGCCTGCCTCAAAAAATGAACAAATCAACTAAAGAATAAAAGCAGACCATGGTGCGTGTGTAGGTGTCCCCTTGAAGCAGGTCCTTGTGTGCGGTGTGAGGTAGAGGTCTGACTGAGATGGGTGTACCTCGTCCCACTCCCCCCCAACCCTCCCCCCAGCTGGCCCAGAATCCTCTGATGTCCAAATCTGTCTTTTCCCTTCTGGTTTCTGGGACTGGCTTTTTCCATCTATTTGAGTGTGTCAACTCCGTGTGAGCGAATCCTTCCCGGCTCCTCATCTGGTCCTTGTCCTTCCCCCTCCCCTCTCTGACATCCTGACATGGTGACAGTCTTGCTCTCTGATGGGAAAGTTCTTCCGCCCCAGCAGTCTTCAGAGAAGCCCCAGCTGCTCTTAACCCTTGTGACTTCATAGTGATTCAAAATGGCAGGTTTCAGGAGTAGACCTAGCTGATGTTTCAGTGGGAACAGCCTCAATTTATGGACACAGCTGAGGAGAAGACAGACCTTCACCCTGGACAGTGTCCCGGCTGTGACCACAGCGGTGCCCTGCCCTGCCCTTAGGTTTGGGCCAGCAGTCTGTGGTTGGGGTACTGGGCAGGGTCCCCAGGGAATGCAGACTCTCCCACTCCAACCAAATGGAGATTCCCAATGACAAAACTAATTGATACTCACAGAAAAGTAATTAACGAGGCCGGTGAGATGGCTCAGCTGGTAACAGCGCCCCAGCCGCCAAGCCTGGTGACCCGAGACCCATCCTTGGGAACCACGCGGTGGAAACAGACAACTCAGCTTGGCAAGTTGTCTTTTAAAAAAAAAAAAAAAGAGGGCTGGAGAGATGGCTCAGTGGTTAAGAGCACTGACTGCTCTTCCAGAGGTCCTGAGTTCAAATCCCAGCAACCACATGGTGGCTCACAACCATCTGTAACAGGATCTGATGCCCTCTTCTGGTTTGTCTGAAGATAGCTACAGTGTACTCATATACATAAATAAGATAAATTAATAAATCTTAAAAAAGGAAAACATGTAAATACATAAAATATCCAAGAAAAATAAAGTTTTAAAAAATTAAATAACTTATTTTTATTTTCCATTCAATGGTGTTTTGCCTGCATGTATGTCTGTGTGGGGGTGTCAGATCCCCCGGAACTGAAATAACAGATGTGAGCTGCCGTGTGGGGTGCTGGGAATCGAACCCGGGTCCTCTGGAAGAGCAGCTGGTGCTCTATAATCAATGAGCCGTCTCTCCAGCCCGGCAGATTGGTCTTCTGACCTCCACACGTGTGTTGTGAAATATGCCCGCCCCTCCCCAAATAAGTAGATTGGTAGCAAGTTTTTTTTTTTTTTTCAAAATTTATTTTTAAGCGATTAAGGGCTGGAAGTGTGACTTAGTAGCAGACTACTGGCCTATCATGTGGGAAGCCCTGGGCAAGTTCACTAGCTTCATGTGCCAGTGAAAGATCTTGTTTCAAAAAAATATGGTGGGTGTTGTCTGAGGTTGACTTCTATCCTCTATGTGGTCACACAACGTGTATGCATGTGCCCTTGTGCGAGTACATACACACATATTCGATTAAACAAACTGAAGATGTGGAATTTAAGAAACCACTAGAGTCATTTATTTTTGTGGTTGTTCGATGCCTTTTCCTTGGCGACCCTCTGGGATTGTCCACAATCCTGCTCCAACCCGCAGACGTCTAGCTGATCAGTGAGATTTCACAGACATCTAAACACATGGCCTCAGCACACAAATAAATTGCCCTTACCTTCTTCAATGATGGAACAATACTCTTTTGTCCACTTGACCAGGGTGTTTCGTTGGGTGGGTGTGAGGAAACCAGTTACCGCACCCACTTGGACTTGGCTGACTGTTACCCGTGGTCAAAAGAGTTCTGAAAATATAGGATGGAAAATTCCAGACCGTGTACTGGGCAGGGTCTTTTATGTCAGTGGGACATTATACTGACCGGCTTGTTTTATGACTGCTATGACTAAACTCGTCACATCTAATGAACAAATTACACTTCCTCATAGGTAAGCGTGTATGAGAGTTTATGATCTGAGGTTTCAGGGATCCCCTGTGGACCTCGAAAAGAGTCCCCTCACACCCAAGGTATGTTGTGGGTAGGGGAATGTTGAGGTCTTGGGTACCTGTAAGAAGGGAAGTCACAAACTCCAGACCTGAACGGGAGGCCCAAGGAGCAGGTCTTGGAGCCAGTGTGGACAGGAGTGGGGCAGTTAGACAAGAGCTGTTCAATCTTGAAGGAGACAGAGACACTGGGAACCAATAGCCCCAACTTCCTCTCTTTCCACCCTTTGATCTCCAAACAGGCATTCCATTGGTCAATCCAAATGTTAGTCAGACAGCAAGGGCGCCTGGGAGATGTAGTCCACTGAGGTCAGGAGGTGCAGAGCGAATGGGGGAGGAGAACTTAAAAGGAATACTCCACACACAGATAATGCTATTGTTTATTTAAGTATTGTTGGCCCGGGATGGGAGTTGGGCCCAGAGAGCCTGTTCCACTTGTGGGGTTCCTCAGCAGTTCTGATGGGGTCATGGGGAAATTGGCACCTGGCTGAGGCCGGGATTCTGGCTTTGTGGCCCGTTCTTCCTTCCCCATCAATCTCAGATTACTGTGAATAAGCTTGGAATCTGTCCTCCTTCTGCCTCCTTTACCGAATGTGGCCTGAAACTTGCCACTTCTCAGCACCTTAAACGTCCCACCTGCAGTGGGACCCTACACCCATCCCAGCCTGTCGCCCCTGGGGACACCAAGAGCCGGTGGCCTCTGCGCATTCTCAGTGTTTCACACACATCCTTGTCACAACATGGGAGCATTTTTGCACTGGCACCCACGAGGCAAAGAAGCCACAAAGGTACACTGAGTCGCCCAGGTCTCTAAGCTTCAAGTGGCAGGGCCAGACTCAACACTGAGTCTAGCCACTGTGCTGTGCGAGTGACTGACATTTATCTGTGGTTTATTTGTGAAACGCTGGCAAGCACTAGGCGATTTATAAGGTGGTGGCTGCCAGCATGGGGCAGAAGGAATTGCTGGCTTGGTCCTTGCAGCCAGTCTAGGCGGAGGCTGGGAGGTGGACTTGACCATGCCCCAGGCTCCCCGAGCCTCCCCCGTGAGCCTCCCCCATGCAGGCGGCTGCCAGGCTGTGTCCCCTCTCCCTGGCTCTCCCAGGGTGTTCACACTTCCAGATTAATTCCAAGGCTTGCTTCACTCCTTGTCTGGCAGCTGCGGTGGGCGACGCCGGCCTCTCAAAGGGCCTTTTCCTTTTGTTTCAGCTTTGATGCCGAGATCTCTCGAATATCATTATGTGTGGTGGGGGCTGAGGACCTGCCGGCGGCTTCCCGGGGATTCTCGAACAGTTTATGAATTTCTCGAAGGAGCCGGGCTTCTTCTGCTTTCAGGATGGGGTGCCCCAGAAGGGCGTCTGTTGTAATTTTCTAACATTAATCTGGGGAGTGGGTGGGGCTGGGAGTCCAGAACTAACCAGGGACCCGCTTAAGTTTCTCTCCACTAATCAAGACGTGAAAAGCATTTTTTTTTTCCACAACAAAAATTTAAAATTGTATCGCCTTGGTTCCAAGGACACTTGACTGCTGTGGAAGTCTGATTTTCCTGGCTTTGGTGGACCACCCATAATAATATCACTTCCTAGGGCTAACTCCATTTAGGGGGTAAACATTTAAGTGCTTAATTCATTACTGCTGAGTCGGAGACGACTACAGATGAGGCTGGAACGGGAGCCCCCATATCTAATAAGGCTCGGGCTGCCAATGTGCTCAGAACGTGGCTGCGAGAGAGACGGCTGAAATTTATTTTGTGAATAAAGCAATAAGCGGCTAAACAAAGCTAATATGTTTCAGCCGAGACAGAAAGACACGATCATTCAGTATTTATGTAGCAGCCCATTCCTCAGTGGGACTGCAAGTTGCCGCCATTAAAATGGCCGGAATTCTTCAGAGACTCGGCTGTATTAAGTCATTTAAAAATATCACAGACTTAAAACAATCTGAATTATTGGATTTTCTCGCTGCTCCTGGGTAAGCATGTTTGCTGTGGCAATTTCCTGCTTGGTCAAAGGTGCAGCCTGACTCGGGTGAGGAAGGAAGAGAAGTTGTGGGTAGGCTCTTTATGAGGTGCCAAATGGCTGAAACGAAACCCGATCTTGAGCTTGTGTGTACAGTTCTGACTTTTAATTTTGACGTACTTTCTGATTCCCCGAAACCATCTGGAAGAAATGTAAGCTATGTGTGCTGAGAGATAGAATCTTTAAATGTTAGCAGTGTGTACGGTCCAGGTCTCAGGTAGAGAGGAATAGGTAGGTCTTTTCTTCATTCGAGCAGTAGTCAAGTTAGCCACAGACAGCTTCTCCCTACCCTTGCCCCCAGCCCCTTCTGTGTGTTTTCTAAAAAAAAAACCAAACCAAAACTATTTTCTTACACAGGACCCAAGGCAAGGATCCAAATCAGAGAACGAATGTTAATGTTATCTTATCTGATCTGTTGACTTTGGTCCAAATTTGTGGTTGAGTCCAGTTGATGGCTGTTGGAGACAAAACCCTTGGTTGTCCCTTGTTGTCACTTGGTCAAATTGCGTTGGTTTCCTACAGGTTGGGATCTGTGCTTGGTCCTCTAGTTTTGAGTAACACTGATTTTTTTTTTTTTTTTAAAAGAGAGCAATCCGTTTATTTTGGAGAGTTCCACACCCCCCACCCCCGCCCCACTGCCCCTCCATTTGGGATCCTGTGATATTTCTTCACAATTAAATTTAGACTCTGCACTTTGGGCAGGAATATCAGACCAGGCACAAGTCCTTCTCCGTACAGCATCCTAAGAGTCACACCACAGCAGTGTGTCCCACAGAGGAAAGTCAGACATATGTTAAAATACTCTTTCACTTGAAGCTCTGTTTGTTAAACGTGTTTTGAAAAGGTCTCACTATCCCTAGTTTTTTTTTTTTTTTAATTCCTTAGTGCAGGTTTTTAAAGAGCAGACTCAAAGACATGGGAGCTGCAAACTGTAACAACAGTCAAGAGGAAAATGTAGCCATTTAAAAAAAATCGCGACGCATTTAGTTATGAGATTTGCCTAAATTCATTTCGCGGAATGAGAGCTGTAATTTGAAGGCAGCGTTATGGAGAGAGGAAATAAACCACGCGTCACGTGCGAGTTCATCTGGCAGGGAAATGGGCCACTCGGAATTGCTAACTCGGCCTGATTTGTTTGCTCTCTGGAAAAGCTCTACTTTTGGTCCGAGGAGTCTTTTCAACTCCTGCGTTAATGTATTTGCCTAGACGTCGCAGGAAAAGTATGAGGACAGTAAGAGAAATACTGTACCCTACTTTAAATCACACTGCAGTTTTTAAAAAACGGCTCGACGGACGGCTCGGAGCGATCACACCTTCCCCTGAAGCATTTAAGAAACAGTTGTTTACATTACATTAAAAAACTTTAATTGCCTCGAAGCACGTGCTCAGAGGCACAAATATTGGAAAATCATCAAAAATATCCGCCATGATTCTCTCCCTCCTTTACAACGCTTCTAAACTTCATCTTTTTTATAACCCACTGTATTGATCTATTGTCCCAGACCAAGAGTTATGCCAGAAACCCAAGTTCAGCCATAAAAAGAGAATATAATTTCGGCTGGCTGTCCATAAAAGCTAGTCTTTTGACAGGGAAGAGGAAGGACCATGCCTCTTTTTTTGGAAGGGAAGTAAGTAGGGGTGATGTGCATGGGGTGGCGGTGGGCAAGCAAGGAGGTTGACTCCAGGGTCCGGAGTTTTTTTTTAGCGGGTTGGTGTACTGAGGCATGATGGGTTTCTGAGTCCTCACTGTAGGATAACAAGTTGAGAGGGCTCATAGAACAAGAGGAGGAATATGTGAAATACGACCCCTTTTGGTCCAGGGTCTGAGGAACTGCAAAGGGCTGGGGGGTCCCCAAGTAGGTTGGCCAAGGTAATGATAACATGACCCCCACCCCAATAGTGTTGTTAGAGGCTCGGAGCCGCCACAGCAGGTCTGGAGAACCTCAACTGATCCAAGGAGCTGTTGGGGAAAGACTTTCACAAAGGTTTCTCTAAGATGCAGGATGCTGCAGTAATGTTCACTCCACGCCAGGGCCTTGGGTTGTAAAGTTGTGGGGTGCATTACGCCCAATAAATAATAACGATCAAAGCCCTACTGTAAAGACTCGAAGCATAGACACACAGGATCCTTGGTCCCCAACAGGACTTACTCTGGTGCCCTTCAGCACGGTGCTGGGCGCCCCGGAGACTTTCCCACGGCTCCGGGGCGCCCCCTCGCGGCGGTCATCGGCAGCGCAGGAAGCGTGTGGCGCGCGGGGGACCTCGGCCGGAGGGTCGCTCGTGTGCTCAGTGCTCCCCACACGCGAGGCCACGCAGAGAGCGGCCGCACGCACTGCAGAGCGCTCACTTTGTTCTTTACGGTCCCCCGTCGCCCGCGGCCCCTCCGCGCTCCCGCCGCCCCCTGCGCATCGATCCGCGCGCGCGGCGCTGTCGATAAGTTTGCAAGGAGCCAAAGTCAAGTGCGTGCGCGCAGAGCCGGGCCGCGCTCCCGGGGTCCAGCCCGGGTGTTGGCGGCAGCCGCATCCCCGGCCGCGCGCCCGCCCCCAAGATGGCGGCCGAGGGGGGACCGCGGGGGGCCCGGGGACCGAGGCCGGCCAGGGCTGCACGGGCGACCAGGGGGCCGCGCGCAAGACGGCGCCTGGACTTACGGCGGCTGCAGGTGAGCGGACCGGCCCGCCTTTGTTCGCTGCCGCCTCGAGCGGCCTCTGGGATGCGGGAGCCGCCGTGGCGGGAGGAGCGCGGGGAGCGGGAGGAGCGCGGGGAGCACGGAGAGCGCGCGGGCAACGCGGGGAGCGGGACGCGGCTGCGCAGCCATCCAGCCGCCGCCGCCTCCTCCACCGGCTGCTGCAGCCAGGACGCTCGGTGCTCCTCCCGGGCCGATCCCTGCGGGTTAGTCTCTGCGTCTTGTTTCGCCCTCTCTGGGGTTTGCTATCCCCCTCTGCCTGGTTTTCTTCCCTCCGCCTGCTTTCTTCCTCCCTCCTTCCCACCTCAGTCTTGCCCTCCCCCGCCCCCCTCTCAGATCTTGCTTTTCTTCCCTCGCCTCCCCTCCTCCTGCTTGCTCCCCATCATCTTGATATCCCCCTTCTTTCTGTGCTCCTCCCTCCCGGCCCCTTCCCCTCCATCCGAGTCTGGCGGCCCGGAGCCCCAGGCCCGAGCGCGCGCAACTTTGCGCACCTGCCGCGGGGCGGAGCAGGTGCGCGGGCCACAGCCCCTGGGAACTTTTGCACCCTTGCCCCGGGCTGCCGGTTGCTCTTGCACCCTACTCTCTCTGCCCAGGGTTCCCCTGGTACCCCCTCGCTCCCCTCTCCTTCTCCTGGGCGACACTCTTTGCAGCCCCAGCACTTTTTCAATGTTCCTGGTGCGCGGGCTCCAGGTGCCTCCAGGTTGGGATGTTTGCTGCTGTCTTTCTGAGGCTGTGGGATGCGGGGAGAGGGGCGGTGTCACAGTACCCCAGTTAGAAACACACTTGGGTGCTCATAACGCCCGCCCAGGTTCCCCGCACCGTGCAATCGAGTAGAGTCGCGGCAGGTGCGGCGACGGCCAGGGGCGGGGAGGCCTTGTGGATAACTGCGCTCTGAGAGCATTCTGCCTGGTCAGTGACATTCTCAGAATTCGTGACAGCACGTAGGGAGAGCAAAAAATAAAAATAAATAAAGGGACTCGCTTTCCCTTTTTAATCTGTCTGCAGATCTCGTTAAGTTGCTTCTGATAAGTGGCTCCAGCACCCACCCCCCTTCTCTGCACCCACTCCTCGCTCCCCTCCTCCCTCCAAGCCATCGAGCCGGAGAGAAAATCGGGGCACTGAGGCATGCAGTTAATAACTGCAAGAGCTGTGCAATCCTTGGTCCGCGCCCGAGTTGAGGTTACAGTTTGGTGGCCTGCTAAGATGGGCAAGGCTGTGAGCTATGCTAGCCGGTTTGAAGGATGCTAAAGTGGCTTTGAGGGGTGTAAGGGGGGGGAGAGAGAAAGAGAGAGAGAGAGTGTGTGTTGGGTAGCCACATTGGGCTTGGCACGAAGGCCAATGGTAATCGTATTCCCTGCTAATGTTTGTAAATGAGACCCGGGCAGGCTGGGGGACAGCGTCTTTATTTATGATTGATGTTCTGTAACATAAGGAATGACAAGAACGCGGCAGACTAGAGGGGAGCAAGCATCTGGGCTGGCGGAAGCTCTTACCCGGGCGCTATTGTTATTCTACCGGAGAGCATTGCCACGGTGAGCTTTACAGCCACCGTGTTTGCCCAGAGTCGACCGGAATGCCAGTTAACACGATTCTCATTAGATAACTCGCTTTCCATCCAAGAGCCTGGGCTGCAGGGTTGGTGGGAGAGAGAGAGAGAGGCTGGCCTGGGGCTGAGGCCTGGGTGCGGCCCCCCTGCGTTGGTTTCAGAGCTGATGGTGGTAGTTCTTGATGCTCCCTGTCCCCAGTCTTGTTGGGGAGGCTTTTGTGTAACTGTGGAAGGTCACCCCAGTTTTGATTCCAGCAGACTCCCCGTGGTCCGCGAGCCTTTTGTTAGGGTCTCAGAACACACCGAGATGGAAAAAGGAGGTTTGAACTGAAAGGTGGTGTGGGGGGGGTGCACAGGCCTGTCCAGGTGACAGGGAGCAGGAACATCAAGACCTCTCCCCCACCAGGGAGTATACAAGGGTGTGTGTGTGTGTGTGTGTGTGTGTGTGTGTGTGTGTGTGTGTGTGTGAACTCATTAAGACAATGGCTGTGTGTCTGGCACAAGCAGGCTCCCGGGGAGGGGGGCTCATCTGAATCGATATAAGAGGAGGGGATGTCCCCCGGGGAGTTTGAGAAGGCTGCATAGTTCTAGAGCTCAGAAGACTGACTGTGGAAGCTGCTGCACGCGACCTTCCAGGCCTAGGCTGGTGCAGCTGCCCACTCTCTGCCCCCGCCTCAGACTCTCCTGTGGTCCCTTGCACAGTGTGCAAAGCCCAGGGTCTTCCAGACATCCATCCCTCAGCCCTTTGCCAGGGACCCTTTCTGGTACATCCTCTTAGCGACTCCTCTTCCAGACTTGCTTGTACCTCTTACTCCGTAGAGGAAACTTCTACCCATTGTGCCGTACAGGTAGGAACTGTGGGTCTCTGCAGGCCCAGAGCTGGGGGCTCCCTCGTCCGGGGCCTGGGAGGACTGTGTGACTTGTACCCTTGGTGGTTCAGGTTGGGTGGTTTCTTGCAGCTTGATTTCTGAGTCTTAAAGTGACCCAGCCAGTAAAAGCGGCCCCAGGTCCCCAGGCTGGACCACACTGCTGACGCTGCCCCATTCGGGACAAGAAAGGTGACCTTGTGCCAGCTGGGCTCTCAGTTCTCTGGAAGTATATATATTTTTTAAGCATAGAAGCTGCTCGGTTAGGAATTTTTTTTCTCTAGCACATTCTTTGAGTACTGGAAGTATATTCTTTGACTGGATGGGGAGTCAGTCGACAACCCCGGGATTGGGGGCTCAATGAATGATTCCAAACGTCATGGGACCTGGGTACCCCGCCCTGGGACTCCTCAAGCACCTCCCCCACTTTCCTCCCTCCCCCATTTCTCTCTCCCTCCCACAGCCTGCTTGTAGCAGCTCAGGAATAAGAAGAAATAAAATCCCGTCCTGAGTTAATGCCGGTATATTTCATTTGGTTATAGGATGGTTTTACGGTGAACATCACTAATGCGGGTGTATTTTATGGCTTTTCTGTGTATTAGCGTTGTAACTGGATTCATGGGTTCACGGTTTTTCTCTTCTGCTCTCGCTTATTCCCTACTTCCCCCTTTTAAAAGATGCTCTGAGTCCTGGCCCCCACACCATCTTTCCTTACCCCCTCTAAAGAGAGTTGTTTAAGCTAAGCTTTTGGGGGGTACCCAGTTTGAATGACGGAATGGGGTCCTCCTGCCCAGCCGTGTTTGTGGGGGAGGGAAGAGGTGGGGCTTCTGGCCCCTCATGTTCAGGTAGAAAACTACCCATTCCCAGATGAGGAATTGGCACGACCCTCAGGGTGAGCCGACACGGGTGGGCTTGTTAAAGGTGTCTTACAGAAACTTCTGGAATGGCTGGAAGCCAGGTGTTGCTTTGAGGAAGACTGTTCTGTGCTCAAAGTTCAGAAAACCAGTGTGGATATAATTAAAATATTACAACCTTGTGATGTTCTGAAGCAGGTAAATTTTACATATCAGCTGCGGAGTGCTTAGACATCCATTAGAGTCCTTGACAGCTTGACTCACCTAAACGTGCTATCATTTAACAATGTGTCAAAATCCCCCTTTCTATTGGTGACAGCCGTAAATAAGCTATCAGCCTTGCTGGTGAGTCCCAACTTTGGAAACTTCCACAGCCTTGAATCGCTGTCTGTCGGAATGGGGAGGCAGCAGAAAGGGCTTGGTGCTCTGAGTCCTGGCCCCAGGCCGGCATGGCGGGGGGGGAGAGGAGGGGCAGGTGGAGGAAGTATATGGGATCAGAGGAACCTTCCAGAAACACCTCAAGGTTAAGCCTAAACCCAGGGTGCTTTCAGTAAGTCCAGCTTACTGCTTAGCCATCCCATCTGCCTCCCTGGGTTTTGATACCTTTTGATACAGGAGCCTTTCCATCAGAAAGACTGGAAGGAGATGTATTTAAGGAGCCCAGACATTGTTTTTGGGCCTCACCCCCACCCTACCCTACCCCACCCCACCCCCGTCCTAGTTTCTTACCTGGTTGGAAATTGCTTCTCAAAGATGGGCTCCCTGTTGGAGTTCTGGGCATGAACAGAATTAGTCCGCCCTCCACCCCTTATCATCTCGTGCGTGTGTGTGTGTGTGTGTGTGTGTGTGTGTGTGTGTGTGTGTGTGTGATCTTGCGATTTCATTTTAGGAGATCAAGACTGTGTGAGGTGCTGGCTGAGCAGTTTGGTGTCTGGGTTGCCTGCACAAAGCTGGTCTCACGGATACGGGGCGGGGTGGGGGCTGGGTGCCTGAACACGCACAAATAAAATAATTGGCTCCCACAATTCCCCGTCTTCCTTTCTCCTTTTCTTTTAACTTGCCTGTTAAAAGAGGATTCTCTCTTCAATCTTGACATTCCGCGAGGTAACCTTTCTTCCGGCAGATGGTGTCTTACATGTGAGCACCTTAGCTGGTCTAAATTTGGGCCTGGTTGATGACAGTCGGGGGCTGCCCAGAAACTGTGGGTTTGCATGCCTTTTTCTGCAGGGGGATCAACTGCCAGCTGCTTCCTGGGTACCTGGCCTAGGGCAGGCTCAGGCGGGGCATGAGGCCATGAGGTGGCTTGATAACCTATCTTTTCTACCTGGTTGGTTGTTTTTTTCCTCTTTGAGACAGAGCTGACTAACCCTGGCTTACCTCAAACTCTGGCTCTTGTCTTAGCTTCTTCCTGAGTGCTAGGACGACAGGCAAACCCGTGCTAGTCTTCTTTTGATCCTGGCCGTGGAACCTGTGTCTTTTTGGGGTGCAGGGGTGGAGGTCAGCCAGTACCTCAGATCTTGCAGATGTCTGAGCTTCTGTGTGGGGAGGCTGAAGTAGAGATGGGAGGACGTGAGCTCACTCTGGACCAGTTCTGATAACGTAGTGACGCCTCGAGCCCCGAGATGGCTGGTGTTGTTGGTGATGGTGATGGTGATGGTGATGGGGGCTGTTGACCCTTTAAGCAATTATGTCTGGGGATAAGAAATTCTCATGATGGAGTCCCCTGTATGTAGAGCCTCCATCCATGGCATGACTCTCTGGCAGTGTTTTGTCAATCGTGAATTTTTTTAAATGTTGCATACATTAAACTTTGAATGCCTTTGTTCCAGCGAATACCATCTTCCCCCACCCCATCTCTGTCCCCCTCCCTCTGCCCTGCCCCTCCAGCACACAGACCCCACCCCTATCCCGTGGCCTTTGCACATGCATTTCTCTTGCCCGGGATGTCTTCAGAACCTTCCATGGCCTTTGTGGCCCCTAGTCTCAGTCACCGTGGCTTCCCCCGAAACAGACAAGTGAGTCTCACGAGGCCCCGTTGTATTTTACTGGGCCTTTGGTATATGCTCCAGGGTGTGCAGGCTCGTGTGGATGTGTGTGGAGGCTGGGGGTTGGCATCTGGTGTCTTCCTCAGTTGCTGGTCATCTAGTTTCTGAGGCAGGATGTCAGTTAGTTCTGATTGTCAACAGATATAGCCTAGAGTCTCATATGGTGTGTGTCTGTCTGTCTCTGTCTGTCTCTCTGTCTGTCTGAGTGTCTGTCTCTTTCTCTGTGTATCTGTCTGAGTGTCTGTCTCTCTGTGCCTGTCTGTGTGTCTATCTGTCTCTGTGTGTGTTTCTCTTTCTCTCTGTGTTTTCTTGGCTGGCCTGGGACTTGCTCTGTAGACCAGGCTGGCTTTGAACTCAGAGATCCACCTGCCTCTGCCTCCTGAGTGCTGGGACCTAAGGCTTGCAGTGCCCCTCCACCCCCACTCCTCGTGTGCGTTTTACATTGCGAAGGTTTCCAGGTACCTTGCATTTCCCCAGTGGTTCACCTCAGGACTTTCTGGGTCCGGTGCCCTCTACACATCCTAGGTAGCAGTGGCCCGCCACCAAATGTGACCCCTGTCTTTCACAAAAGGCTCAGGATAATCACGTCCTTTCAGGTCCCCAGTGTACCTGTCTGGAACCTTGGCCGATGAAAATTAAATGGGCATGGCTGGACGTAGCCAATACGAACAGAGATATGTGGCAGCCATCTGTCACAAGTGAATACAACTTTATTCACACAAGCGGTAATGCTAGCCATGGGTTGGCCTGGGGGCTGTGGATACCCCTGGTCTTCTGGTTGTGAGATGTCGCCTGCTGTGTAGGTGATGGAGCAATCTCAGGCTTTTCCAGGTATGAATGCGTCTCCTCTCCTTTAAGATGGAAGCCTGACTATCCGGGATGGTGAGTGACAGGTTCCCAACCTGCCTTCCAATCCTGCCCCCACCTCACCTGTCAGCTGTGTGACCTTGGGCGGTGACTTAGCCTCTCTGTGCCTTTCTCTCTCTTTCAGTGGGACTGTTAGTATTCTCCTACTACATGGAGTACGGCGGTGTTCAGCAGAGCGTGGGGCGTGCGATCATGCCTTGTAAGTGCCTCCTTCCTTCTTAGGTATTTTTAGAGGGTGTGGGAGCGGCAGCCAGAACCTGCTGGCCTGGTAGGCTGTCTCAAGGCTTTTTGGGTGTTGCGGGATGCATTCCCAGTGTCGTGCACACCGCCCGCAGAGGCAACGAAGGTTGTAGCAGGGAGCCCTGTCTGACCCACAGGCGGGTCTGTCTGTCTGTCTGTGTGGAAGAGCCAGGATGTGAACTCTTTTTTTCATGAAAGTATTTAGAACACGGGTGATTTCAACTCAGAAATGCAGCGGCTTCTGCTCTCTGTAGACGAGGGGCTTTGAGCATTGGGCAGGAACCGCTAGGAAGGGATGAGACCTGGGAAGGGTGTTCCAAGCTGAAGGAACAGCCAGCAAGAAAGGATCGTGGAACCACGGAGGGTCAGGATAGCTGGGGGGGGGGGCGGTCAAGGTCGCTGGCTATCAAGGTTACCAGATCCAGGTTTCTTAGCTGCCAAACCTTGCATCAGAAAAAGCTTCTTCTTAGGAGTGCCGTGGCTCCTGAGGGCCCTGTGGAGAGAGCCGGTTGTGGTACAAAGTCAAGTGGTCCCAAGGCTGCCTGCTCAGACCCCTTTCCACCCCCACCTTGTCTCCGCCATCATCCTCTAGACAAACCAAACTGCAGTTCCCGGATGATGCGTTCGTCATTAGAAAGAAAGACAGGATAAAAATCAATCCCCAGGCGCTCTGGTCTGAGTTGGTCGTCTGCCCAGGGTGCTTGGAGCCCAGCGGTGCTTAAGACTGTGCAAGCCGCCGCCGTCAGTCAGTCCAACTGAGCTGCCCTGCTGAACTGGCCAGTCCAGCCAGCTGCTTAGATGTGGGTGCCATTCGTCGCTGGGGAGACCACAGAGATCACCTGGGGCTCCTTGGTGAGGCAGATCTCCCTGAAAAAATTGTCACCCAGCAGCTTGTCATTCAGTACTCATTGTCCCTCGTGAGCGCCTATGGGATTAATGGGATGCGTGGGGCTCAAGTTTTCTCTGCTCTTTCCCTGCAGTGTGGCCTAGGTTGAGTCACTTAACCTCTCTGAGCCATGGCTTCTCTTACATAATGTGGCTAGCAGTGGGATTCTCTCAGACTGAGGTAATACACCCAAGAGCCGGGAGCCCAGCACCCAGAAGCACCAGAGAAAGCCGAAATTTATAACTGTTATTGTTTTATCCCGTAGACGTGAGCTTACCACTCATGGGGACACTAATAACGATAATTAGTAATTATATAAACAATAGAATAACAACACAATTAGGATAACTTGTAAACTGTGTGGTAGAGAATACAGATGTTAACGTCAATGTTAGCAGGAAGGCCAGATGCCGGTGAGCTGTGAGGCGACAGGCAAGAAGGTGGGCACACATGTCTGGACCCTGATCTGGTCACCAGGCATTGGGAAGGTGACCAAAGAGTCATCTGTATCCTGAAAGAATGACTCTTCAAGTGGGGATCCGAGGGCCTCGGGCAGGAGCCACTCGCTAAAGTTGGAACGGGGTGTGCAAAGGCCTCAATGGGCCGAGAGAACACCCACGAGTGCATGTGCACATGTAAATCATGTAAATAACACAGGACAAGAGGAGGACAGTTTTACCAACTGCTCAACGCCGGAAAGCCTTGACAACTTTATTTTTTAACTAGTTAACTCTCTTTCACCACCTCCCCTTTTTAGTCTTGTGACTGTGCACGGCGCTGCCAGGGTTCAAATCCCAGCTCTGCGCTCACTAGCTGTGTGTCCTTGGGCGACTGCTTTCTCTCATGAAGCCGGCGGGCACGCTGGTAGCTCACTGGTCAGGCCTGCAAGGCATTGTCTTATAGGACTCTGGCCTTAGCAAAGGTGACAGAACCTAAATGCTCTCCCTGGAGTCGAGGCCTATGCCTCCGTGGCGAGCCACAGGGTAGCTTGGAACAGGCCCAATGCATTTTTCTATGGTACGTACGCCATCTTCATGTGTGCTTCTTGGAGGCAGTAGACGAGAAAGCGAGGTCACCTGCCGAGGGCTCCCACTCCCTCTGGACACCCCAGAAGGTGTCCATCAAATCTCGAGGGAGCTGTGCATGTGCCCTAGCCCTGTGGTCTGGCCTTACTTGGTCCACAAGCCCCATGCAGTTCAGTTTCCCTCATTTACTTCTGCCCAGAACCCCTCCCTCTTGCCTCCTGCCTTCCGCCATATCTGGTATCTTCACTGCTTTTTGGGAGCTCCCTGTCTATTTCAACCCCAGGCCCTTTGTACTTACTGCTTGTCCTGTCCCTTAGCTCCCTCCTTTGGCTTGCTGACCCCTCCTTTTTTTTTCCTTCAGCCCCCATTTAGAGAGATCGTTACCATCTTTTCTGAAATACTCCTACTCTGCTCGCACTGGTTTGATTGTTCATTCATTCATTCATTCATTCATTCATTCTTCCTTCTCTGCTCCTCCCCTCAGGCAGCCATCTTGGAGCACTTGAGCTAATGGAAACCATTCGGCCTCAGGCTGCTGGTGAGCCTGGTTTATCTTTAGCTCTTGTGCATCTTGCTTTAGAAACTGGTGACCCCAATTCGAGCCTGGGCGGTGGCCCCCTTCTAATTAACATGTCTGTGAATTAATTTCTGGTGGCTGTGGGCCACCCGTGATGGTTTGCCAGCCTCAGTTGGAACTCAGAACTCTTAGGGACAGCTGCCGTGGGGAGCTACATAGCCAGGGTAGCATTTCCCACTAGATACCATGCTTGTCAACTTGGGGTATCAGAGAGCTGCTGAGGGTAGGGAAACGGGACATCCCCCCCCCCCCAAGTCTAGTCTGGAGTGTATGTGGTATGAGCTGCCCTTGAACCTGGGTGTGGAGGCATGAGACGACCTGGCTGTCTCAGTTTCCCTATCTGTAGAATGGGTATTAGGTCTAGCCCCCTCCAACTGGGATGTGAGATGAAGCACAGAGGTCCTTGACCACAGCTTGGAGCCAGCTCGTTCCTCAGCAACCACATCAGTCTTGGGGCCTCTTGCTCCTGTCTCTCTCACTTTGGGGCCTCTCTGCTTAGCGGCTGCTCTGATGTCTGATGAGAGGAGGCACGAAGTTCTGGGGGAGGCACGGGTGTGTCCCACGGCCTCCTTTAATCCATTGTGACCAGAGTTTTCCCGCTTGGCCCACTGAGAGCCAGCAGACAGGAGATAAAGCTCCCTAGGTTACGGGCAGCTTGGTGACTCTTGGGTCTCTATTCGAGCCCTTGGCTCATATCGCCCCGAGAATCTGATGCTCCTGCCGGTTCCCAGTTTATTGATCAGTCCAAGGCCATGGTTCCCACAGGTGCGTTGTCAGGGCTGCAACCCAGGGCCTGCTGGCCTCTGGGAGCCTTTGATCCACTGTGGCCATCCCTGTTCAGGGCCACTTACACTTGCCATGCTGTCTTCTCCCTCTCTTCCTTCCTCCCTCCCCTTCCTTCTTCCTTCTTTTTAAAATAGGCTCTCATATAGCCCAGGCTGTTTTCAAACTTGCTATGTGGTCAAGGATGACCTTGAACTCCTGATCTTCTAGCCTCTTCCTCCCCAGTGTGGGAAGATGTGGCCACTGTCCATTTGTATGGAGGCGGTGGGGCACAGACCCAGGGCCGTGTGCTCACAGGCAAGCCCCTCTACCAGCTGAGCCAAGCCCTTGGCCCTCTTCACCTCCCCTGACATCATCGACTCTAGGAAGCGATCCCGGCCTGCAGAGCAGCCCAGACATTCGAAGCTTAGTTGGTGACTTTAGAGCATCCGTTCTCAACCTGGGGGTTATGATCCTTTCACAGGGGTGGCCAAGACCAGGGAAAAACACACATTGGCATCACACGACGTGTACCAGTAGCAAAATTGCGGTTATAAAGTAGCAATAAAAATAATCTTCCAGCTTGGGGGGAGGGTGGTGTCACCACAGCATGAACTGCATTAAATGGTCACAGCATTAAGAAGGTTGAGAACCTCTGTTCTAGAACATTCCTGTGTCTGGATGGACGGTGAGCGCTACCCACTGCCCTGCCCAGCCCCGCCCCATCCCGCCAGTGTGGGGCTGCATGACGGCGCCCCAGTCCTGGGGCCTGTGTTCCACAAGATGAAATTCCGGGCCGGCTTGATAATAAGCAGCTATTGATCCCCGCTGTGGTCGTTATCAAGATTTATTTAGTCAATATGGCCTCCCCGCTCAATAAATCGTGTCGTTGATAAAGAAGGAAGGAGACAGACTTGTAGGCTGTATTAAAAAAGTTTTTCAGATTTTCTTTTAACAGCCGGCTCCATCCCCCCATCCTTCCTAAGTGGAGTCTGTAGCCGCTGCCACGCCGGTGAACTTGACACCCGTGAATTTGACGTTATCACTTTCCTTCCGGTGTCTGGTTGACTCCATCCTGCCAGCGCTCTGTTACTCTGTTGTCCCCTTTGAACTTCGAAGTCTTTTGGGGCTGACTGCAGTTACCCCAGGCTATAGATGAAGACTCTGTGGTCCAGAGTGGTCCACACGCCCCAGGTCATTTAGGACGCCATTCCAGACTGTCTGGCTGGGGCGTTGGCTCCGAATCTGTCTTGTGCCTATGGACTAGGTGCGGTGAGCAGGCACGAGGGCCCCGTGGAGGTTGTGGGGTGCAGGCCAAATTGACGTTCAGGAACGCAAGTAGGGGAGAGGGGTGTGGTGCAGTCAGATGCGGTGTCTATCCACTCAGGGTATCGATGGAGGCAGCCCAGTGCAGCTGAGGCTCAAGCTATGAGAAGGACTTGATCGGGCAGAGGAGAACTCTCAGCCACGGACAACCCCCTGCCTCGGGGCGGGTGGACCACACTGGACTTCGGGTCTGAGGGTTTTTGAGTGGGAACTGTCCACTGAGGCTCATGTGTGTGTGTGAACGCTTGGCCCTCGGCTGGTGGCTCTCCGGCTCGGGAGGTGGGGAACCTTAGGGAGTTGGCTCCAGGTCTGTCTACCTTGCCTCTTTCCCCTGAGATGTGAGGAGGTCAAGTTCCTTGTAACCGTGAGCCACGGAGCCGTCCCTGATATTATGGGCTGGGCTCTGTTGTCCAGAGTACCCCTTCCTCTTTCCTCAGGTATTTGATTACAGTGAGGAAGCAAGAATACAAGGTGGACGTGTGGGAGGCTAGCCCCACTTTCCCGTTCTCCCAGAAAGGCAAGACGTGGCCGCCCCTTCTGCTTAAACCCGTTCGGAAGTGTTGTCTGTTCGTACTGTTTCTGTCCCTCTCTCTTCCGCCCACTCTGAAGATACTTCCAGCTCCACCCCCTCACAAGGTCCCCCACCCCCTCACATGTCCTCAAGGTCCCCACGCACCCCCCCTCCCATCTCTTTATGTAACTAACTGTTTATATTTCAGGTCCATCGCTCTCTGGCGGCCTCTAAGTTGTGGAGCCTCTCACCGTCTCTTCCCTTTGTCCCCTGGGTGACTTGTCATACCCAGCCCTCTTCCAGGTGGACTCTGTTCTCCACCTCTGTCTCCCAGACCTCCCAACTTGGCAGCTTTCGTTATACAAAACCTATTTATTAACACCTTAATTTTTAAAAAAGATTTATTTATTATGTATATAGCGTTCTACCTGTAGGTCAGAAGAGGGCATCAGATCTCATTACAGATGGTTGTGAGCCCCCATGTGGTTGCTGGGAATTGAACTCAGGACCTCTGGAAGAGCAGTCAGTGCTCTTAACCACTGAGCTTCCTCTCCAGCCCGTATGGAGACTTTCCGACCCTGTGTGTGGTAAAGATGTCTCTAGCTCCAGGTGACCAGAATTGAGTTCTTCTCCCCTGGGCCTCGACCACTCAGATCCACAAGTCAGAAACTGTCAGCTCCTTGTCTCCGACCTCTCCCCACCTGTCAGTCATACAGTCCAGGGTTTCACTTCCCACGAGCCATGCCCATGCGTCCCATTCTCACCTCCCTTCTTCACCATTGGCAACTGGCATGAGTTCCTGTCATCTCCCCTGGACTTTGCTTGCCCGGGTTTGTTTTCTGGACAGCCTTTGGCTTCCCTACCATGCTCACAAATGGGGTGCTTATAGATCCGGTAAGAACCACCTCCAAAGGGCCCCTCCCAGCTTTTGAGGCCAAGGCCTCAGGAGTGACTCTGACTGTTTAGCCTCCACACACCTCTCCATCCTCAGGGTTGGTAGCGTTGTTGAACTGGTGCCTCCTGCACTGACATCTCCAGCCACAGTCGTGTGGTTGACTCATTTTTGCTTTGTTGGTTTTGATGTTCTTTTATTAGGTGCCTGTTGTTTACGATGCTGATGCTTTCCTAGTGGATAGCCTTTTTACCTTCCACTCTCTAGTAAAATAGTAAAGGATTTTTATAAAAGTCTATTCTGTTTCCTATTGAAATGTCTTTTTAAAAAAAAATGTGTGTGCGTGCGCACACATGTGTACAGTTCCCCTTGGAGACCAGAAGTGGGTGCCGGACCCCCCAGAGAGATTTATAAGCAATTACGAGCTGTCACATGGGTACTGGAACTGAGCATGGGTCCTCTGCAAGAACAGTATATGTGTTTTGATTGCCGAGCCATCTCTGCAGCCCCTACTTAATATTCCTCTGTGGAGCCTTCTACTTCCGCTCTATTTGTATCTTTGACTCTAAAATGTCTACTGTAGCTCATGTGCAGTTTTGAATCCGGTCTGAAATCCTCTGCCTTTTTTTTTTTTTTTTTTTTTTTTTTGGTTCTTTTTTTGAGCTGGGGACCCAACCCAGGGCCTTGCGCCTCCTAGGTAAGCGCCTACCACTGAGCTAAATCCCAGCCCAATCCTCTGCCTTTTGATTAGGTCATTTAACCCGCTCGTACTTAGTGTGTTACGGATGTAGCAGAGCTCGTATCTGCCATTTTTCTTTTTGCTTTCTGTATGTCTGATGTCTATGTAAGAGTGTACACTGTTTTCTTGAGAATTTTCTAGTGTAGCATTTTAGTTTAATGAGTTTTTTAGTTGTTCGGTTTTCTTAGTAGTTACAATTACAGTTTGCCATATTCATTTTAGTTCATCAAACTCTGGATCAGGTTTACCTCTGTTTGATTTCTTCATGCCCCAGTTCCTGCACATGCTAGGTAAGTTCTCTAACACTGAGCCATATCCCAGTCCCTGGCCTCTCTCCTCTGCCCAATCCTGAGCTACATTCCTTGTTCTTTCTACTCTCTAGCCACGAGCTTCTGGCAGATCCCCCTGCCTCACACTCCTGGTATATTGACACACCCCCTGCACCCCCTCTGACCCCTCCTTTCCTCCTAGTGCTTGCAAAAATGGTTCAACAGGGACCTGCCCTGTGCATGTCTTATCCCTGCTCACTTCCTGTCCATAGTGAAGTGAAGCTCTTCCACCACTTACTCCCACGACTGGGACATTCTGCAGTCACGCGGGGCCAACAGAACCTTCCGAAACCACTAGCTGAAACAAACCTCCTCACCTTTCGGTAGCTTGGCGATGTTGGTCACAGTGATGAAAAAATTAACCAAAATGGTGGGCTACTGATTAGGCCCACCTCCCCCGTGGACTCCTATCTCCTTCAAGATTGGATTTCTCTTGTATCTCGTGTGGCTCTGAAGTCACACACTCTAGGGATCTGCTGTGGCAGTTCTGTGACTATGTGGAGATGATTTAGCTTTTTTTTTTTTGGCCTTAGTGTAGCCTGTCTGGAAAATGGGCAGGATTTACATCACCACAGATGGAAGAGGTGCATAAAAGAATTGGTTTCTGAAAACATGTATAAATATATATTTTAAATTTACATGCGTGTATGCGTGTTTGTGTGTGTGTATGTGTGCACACACATGCACCACAGTATAAATGCAAAGGTCAGAGGACAACTTGCAAGGGATCAGCTCTCATATTTTACCTTGTGTGCCCTGGGAATTGAACTCAGGTCACGAGGCTTGGCAGCAAGCACCTTTACCCACTAAGCCATCTTGCCGGCTCCCATATATTAGCTTTTATTTTGTTTATTTGGATTTAAACACTCAGTGCTTCCTAAGTCCCCCCACTCAAATGATTTTCTTCCCACAGCAGCTGTATGATATAGACATTGTTAATCTCCCCCATTTTCGCAAGAGGCAGCTGGGCTCAGAAAGGTCAAGTAACTTGCCTCAGGCCACACAGCAGACAGGCGGTCTGAGCGCAGAGTCTGCACACAGAGACTTGCTTCCCTATTTTTGCAGGACTGGGAAGTGGCTACTGTTTGTCCATCTGCCTCTTTGCTCTGCTACTGTGTGGCTTTACACGAGAGTGTGCGGCCCACTGGAAGCAGGTGCCTGGCAGGAGGGGGAGCCAGGGCAAGAATCTCCACAAGTGGGTACCACCTGAGCCTCCGACCTAGGACGCTCAGGTCCCTAGAGCAAGAGTCAGGGGACGTCCATGTCCTTTTCCTGTCCCATTACCAGCTGAGGTCACTGGACCCAGTCCCTCAGGCCAGCAGTCAGGAGTCTCTCCAAGCCAGCCTGGCTCTCAGAGGAAGTCCGCCGCAGCCTCCATGAGTGAGGGAGTTAGTCCCACAGCTTGTGGCCTACTTTGAGAACTAAGCTCTGGAAAAGAATCCTTTGGAGCGGGAGCTGTGCAGGGCTTGCAGAGGCTTCTGCATGTGGGGCCCCAGAGTACTAGGAGGAATGGGGTCCAGCTGCCATCATCAGCCTTGCTGCCAAGGTGCGGGGTCCCAAAGGAGGCAGCCCCCCCTTCCGTCTGTCCCAGATGCCCCCTCACATCCTGTCTGGGTGGTGCCCTGGGTGGATGGACCAGCCTGAGTCCTGCAGGGAAATGGCTTTAGCTGAGCCCACTGGGGGACCTCAGTGTGTAGACTGGAGGCTCAGCCTTCATTGCCCAGTCAGCTGTGGGGGGGTCTCGGCTTTGTCGTCTGCCCACTGTTTTCAGGGCTCTTGGCTCGACCCTGCAGTGTGTCTTGTGCTTCCTGTGGCACAGTGGTGGCCAGTGATGCTTTCTCTGGGAACAGTGTTGTTCAAGGTGGTCAGTGAAGCAAGGGAGAGCGGGACAGGGCGGGCCTTGCATCTCTGTGGATGTATCAGTCGGCCATCGCTGTGTAACAAGATGCCCATGAATGACCATAGACGCTCGGAGTCTGTCAGTCAGGAATGAGGGTAAAACCCGGTTGAAGTGGCCATCACCAGCTTCAGTTAGAAGGGACAGGATGCCTTATGTTTTGGCCAACGCTGGCTGCAGACCGAGCCTCAGCTGCCCGCCGGAGAACTACTATGTAGCCTGCCCTGTGCTTTCTTCTCACCATGCAGTGGTCAGGTTTCCAGAGAACAAGGTGGAAATTTGGCTTTCATTATGTAAGCTTGGACAATGGTTGTCACTTCCTCAAGTTTGCCTCAAGCAATAGTCAATCCCTGCCTCAGTGAGTGGGAAGAGTGTCCCAAGAAGAGCCTGGGAAGGGAGAGCCGTGGTGGCTGGCATCTTGGAAAAGATGTTTCCTGAAGAAAGGGTGGTGCTGTTCATATGATTCAGGTCCAAGTGTGGCAGAAAGTGGCCCAGGGAAACAGGAAGTGACATAGGTTGTGTGGAATGACTGGAAGCAACAGGAAGTGGCCAAATAGGGAGCGTGACAGGAGAGCCTGTGAAGTGAGTAAATGTGATGAGAGAGGGCCAAATGGAAGTGTGACAGATTGTGTGAGGGGAATGGGTGTGACAGGGGTTGTGTGAGGGAATGGGTGTGACAGGCAGGTGTTTGTAAGGGGAATGGGTGTGACAGGGATTGTGTGAGAGGGAATGAGTGTGACAGGAATTGTGTGAAGAGAATGGTGTGACAGGGGCTATGTATGACAGGGATTGTGTGAGGGGAATGGGTGTGACAGGGATTGTGTGAGGGGAATGGGTGTGACAGGGATTGTGTGAGGGGAATGGTTGTGACAGGGATTGTGTGAGAGGGAATGAGTGTGACAGGAATTGTGTGAAGAGAATGGTGTGACAGGGGCTGTGTGTGACAGGGATTGTGTGAGGGGAATGGGTGTGACAGGGATTATGTGAGGGGAATGGGTGTGACAGGGGTGTGTGTGAGAGGAATGAGTGTGATAGGAGGGTCTGTGAGGGGAATGAGCATGACAGGGATTGTGTGATGGGAATGGTTGTGACAGGGATTATATGAGGGAAATGGGTGTGACAGGGATTGTGTGATGGGAATTGGGTGTGACAGGGATTGTGTGATGGGAATGGTTGTGACAGGAATTATGTGAGGGAAATGGGTGTGACAGGGATTGTGTGAGGGGAATGGGTGTGACAGGGATTGTGTGATGGAATTGGGTGTGACAGGGATTGTGTGATGGGAATGGGTGTGACAGGCAGGTGTTTGTGAGGGGAATGGGTGTGTCAGGGTTTGTGTGAAGAGAATGGGTATGACAGGGATTGTGTGAGAGGAATGGGCGTGACAGGGATTGTGTGAGGGGAACGGGTGTGATAGGAGGGTGTGTGAGGGGAACAAGGGTTGGCAGGAGGTGAGGGTGAAGGGAAAGTCACTGGAAGTGGCTAAGGAGGCCAGTTGGGCTTTGCCGGAGTCTGCCACGATGGCAATAATGACGTAACGGAGATGCCGAGGGGCACTATCACCTCACTCTCTGACCTGTCCCCATGAGTGCCTTGGTGTGACTGGCCAGTTTGCACATGGAGAGCCAGGCCTCATCTAGCTGCCCAGACCTCTGCATCGGCCGTCTCTCGCTGCCTCTTCTCTCTGTTCCTGTGGGTCTTGGTGCCCCCCACTCCCACAGCAGCCCCCCTTCTTCTCAAAAGCTCGACTCCCACCTCAGCAGCCTGGAAACCCTCCAACTACCACACTTCTCTTCAGATAAAAGCAGCTAATTAACATTATTCTTTAATTATTGCCTTTATCAACAAGGGGTCTGATTGCTCCAGCAGGGTAGTTGCTTCCCCTTAAACTACTCAAGCGAATGCTTCAGTTCCTGGTGCTTTTGAAATGAATTTGATGTCATCTGCCCAGAGTCACTTAATGGGGACGCCTGGGTAATGACTGAACGCGCTAACTCCGTTAGCAGCCCTGGAAGCATGTAATTTGGCCCCTCAGGCAACCGCACTTTGAAAATCTCTGGATAGTTTTGAACTCTCTGTTCTTAATTAAATATGCAATTTTTCACGGTAACCAGGTTAATTCTTTTGTGTTGTGTTGTAATACTGTTAGGAATTTTCATAGTTCTTATTAAACATTATTCAGGCATTGTGAATTCCATAATTAAAAAAAATGAAAAGAACAAAGCTTGAATCCATCTTTTCTTTTTTTTCTTCCTGGCTAATTTATCAAATGAATTTTGCAAATTTTTCTTTCTGTCCCCAGACAGTGTGGCAAGTGTTTTAAAGGGGAAGGATTTAATTGCCCTGTAGGGAATGGCTGGTTATGAAGGATTTGGTTGTTTGATTAGTAAACCCAGTTGGGACCGGTCTAATACTCCATGATCTTAAAAATTGTCTGATTGTACCCTCTCCGAGGAGCCTCGCTGCTCCCTCCCGCCCGTCCGCCCCTCACAAGTTTGATTATGAAGTGGTAGGGAAGGAGAGGAACAGCCGTGTTGACTTTACTTCAAATTGAGGACCTTGGGAGATTTTTGCCCCCATCTGCCTGGCTGGGGAGGGAACAGGAGAGACAAAGACAGAGACACAGAAACATACAAACGAGGGTGGGGTCTGTGGGACACAGGGGGGTGGGGGAGGGAGGGAAGGAGAGAGAGACAGAGACAGAGACAGAGGAGACAGAGAGACAGATGCACAGACACCAGGACAGAATGATTCTCAGATCAGGGTCTGTACCCTCACAGATGATGACCCCTCCCCACCCCACCCCCCTAGCTAGCTGGAGAGGCAGCCCTAAACTGAGTGAGCCCCACCATGCAGGGAGGGGAGAGAAGACCCATTTCCATTCTGGGATTGGGACCTGTTCCCAAAACATGCAGTCTGCCCTACTCTGAGAGTGCTTTTGGCAAACGGGACAGGAGCCCTAACTACCAGTAAGCAGGCCAGGCCTCCCGGGGTGGAGGGAAAAGGGCTCTGGCAGAGAGAGAGAGAGAGAGAGAGAGAGAGAGAGAGAGAGAGAGAGAGAGAGAGAGAGAGAGAGAGAGAGAGAGCAATCGAATCGAAGCCGAGCGCCTGGCCAGGGGACCTTTTTGGTTTCAGAGAGGCCACCTGGTTTTGCCTCAGTTTTCCCCATCTGTGGAATGGGGAAGACGACTCCTAGCCCTTTCTCACTCTCCTGCAGCTCTGTGTTCATCCAAGCACACATGTATCCAAACACACGAGAGCACAAATATGAACTCGCGTGTCCGTGCACACACATAGCACCCCAGGAGGCCGGCACAGTGCTGCCTGCGGTTCCCCTGACTGCTCTAGTCTGTCTATTTTTATTCCTCTTCCAGTCATTGGGGACAGAGAGAAGCGGAGGAAGATTTCTGGGATTTGGGGCAAGGAGGGGGAGGTACAGGCCACCGAGGGATTTGGGGGGAAATCGTATAGCTGCAGGGGAAAGGAGGAGGCGTGACGCCGGGCAAGGCTTAGAGGACTGCTCTCTACGGTCCAGTCCACTTCCTGTTCCACCATGTTCCGTGAGACCATCGATTTTGGTCCCGGCTTTCACTGAGCAACCACGGCTGGTTTTGGTTTTGTGTACGTCACACTGGTTAGAGCAGGTTTTCCTAGCTAGGATCCTGGTGGCCCTCTTCCACTGTCCCCAAACCCAGGCCAGGATTCAGGCATTTTGCCTTGTTCTGTTAGGAGGGCCAGAGACTCTCGTGGTCCAAAGCCCGGATGGAGAGGCAGGTGTGAACCACTCTGGGCCTGTTTCCATCTCTGTCAAAGGGATCTTTGATTGGGAACAGTGGAGTGAAGTTTTATACAGGACTTGCATACAGTAGGTACTCTTTAAGTGCTAGCTTCCTGGTGCCCAGGCTGGTTGTTCCTCCTGTGTCCCAACCCCCACTCTCCCACCCCCAGGGTGCAGTGGGCACTCCCCTGATTCAGGAGCATTGAGCTGCTTGTCTGCCTAGGCTGGTACGTGCGTTTCTTTGGGATGCTCTTGTGTGCAGTGCCATCCCCTGAAGGGAGCCCCGAGTGTATCGCATACGTCTATGCATGCACACACAGCTACGCCAGAGGAGTGTTCATACGAGGTCGTTCCAGTGGACAGTCTCGCCGATCTTACTGAGATTGAAGATTTATCTCGGGCTCGAGAACCCAGTGCCTGGCAGTAGATAAAGTGACAGCAGAGACTGGAAGAAGCAGAGTGGGAGTGGCTAGGCAGGGATGACGTCATTCCCTCACCTAGTGAGGGCCCAGCAGTCACAGGCCTGGGATGCTCCTGGAGCTCAGAGCAGACTCACTCTCTGCTCTCACAGAGCTACCGGTCTCCGTGGTGTTTAGAACTAGAATCCTTGAAGGGACAATGGCCGTGAATCAAATAATCACATATTTGAAATTGCACTCCATGTTGAGGGCTCGCGTGCGGGGTTGGCAGGGATGAACTAGAAAGGAAGAGTTTAAACTAGGATTAAATTTAGTCTGGGTGTCAGGGAAGGACTCTGGGAGTGACAGGGGACATAGGAGTCTAGGGAACCGGCATGTGCAAAGGTCCTGGGGTAGGGAGACATTCCAGGAGGGACAGGAAGTTTAGTGTGGCTGGGCTCCCCATTGGGAGGGCCCCCTGAACAGCCGAATATGGTTGGGAAGATGAACAGTCCGGCTCCAATGTGACTGGTTTCCAGTTCTGCTGAAGTCTGTATCCGGGACAGAGAGGGACAGTGTCTGCAGAAGCTGGAGGAACCGATAGGGGCTGGAGGGTGCAGGGGCTCAGAGCCTGGGCTGGGAGAAGTGGCCAGTCATCTACACTACAGTTCATCTGGGAAATTGAAGGACTCGGCAGACCAACTCAGGGGCAGGCACGAGGCACTTTTCCTGCCGAGGCAGGTGGAGAGGGAGGGGTGGGTTCTCCACGGTCAAATATATATTTTCTGTTTCTTTCTACCATTTATTATTTACGTAGAGGTTTGTAATAAAGGGAAAGATTCTGTTTTTTAAAAATCCACCATTGCTTGGGGCATCCAACTCAGAGGACCGAACATTTACACAGGCGTGCGTGTATGAAACGCGCTGACGCTCTAGGCCCTGTCAGAACAGAGGCCCTACATCACTGGGACTGGGGTACCTCCATCCCTTGGGGTAAAGCTGACCTAGTGGTTGTGTCTTAGTTAGGGTTTTACTGCTGTCAACAGACACCGTGACCATAAAGGACAACATTTAATTTGGGGCTGGCTTACAGGTTCAGAGTTTCAGTCCATGATCAACAAGGTGGGAGCATGGCAGCATCCAGGCAGGCATGGTGTGGGAGGAGCTGAGGGTTCTGCATTTCATCCAAAAGGCAATCAGGAGAAGACTAGCTCCAGGTGGCTAGGAGGAGGGTCTCCAAGCCCAAGTCCACGGTGACACACTTCCTCCAACAAGGTCACATCTACTTCCAACAAGGCCATACCTCCTAATAGTGCCACTTCCTGGGCCAAGAAGATACAAACCACCACAGGCTGCTGTCTACAAGATGGCGGTACACCTCTGGTGTGCCTTGAGATCCAGCTCTTTGGTCATGGTCACTGTGGGGCTGGCTGCTCTGTGCTGGCTGCCATCTGGCTAGGGAGCTTCCTGATACGTAGCTGGGGTTGGGGACCTTGGTACTTGGGAGTCCCTGAATATTTGCCTCACAGTCACCCTGGAATCATGGGTGCGTTTTGAGCTGCAGGCCTGCTGCTAGCATCCAATGGTTCCTCTGGGCCCTCTGCGCTGTGGAGTAAGTGTTGCCTGCCCATTTTTAAGAGTTGGATGACTGTGTGTTTATGTCTGGATGTCAGGTACCAGTCACGTTGGCATCGGGGAGACTCCAGGCAAGATGGTCAGGGATGGGGGAACACACATCTTTCCAGAAGTCGCTGGCTCAGCCCTGATGGCATTGGAGACAGGCTTCTAACACACAGGCTGGAGTTGGGAAGGGACCTGCTTCCAATATCAAGGCAGAGGACCCAGGAAGATGGCTCAGCAGGGCAAGCATTTGCCATACAAGCTCCTAAGCACTCATAACAACCAAGACATTCTTGTAACAAGAGGATTCTGGGAAACTCAGACCAAATAGGTGAGCTCCAGAGTTAGTGAGAAACCCTTTGTCAAGAAAAAAAAAAGAAAAGACAAAAAGGAGGGAGTCATCAGAGAGATGGCTCAGTGGTTAAGAACACTCGCTGCCCTTCCAAGAGGTCCTGAGTTTAATTCCCAGCACCCACACCCACGTGGTGGCTCACAACTGTCTGTAGCTCCTGTTCCAGGGGATCTGACACTGTCACACAGACCCCATTCTCACACGCATAAACACGTGTACACATATATCACACACACACACACACACACACACACACACACACACACACACACACACACACACGGTGGGTGCCAGGTGGTGGTGGCGTACACCTTTAATTCCAGCACTCGGGAGGCAGAGGCGTGGATCTCTTAGAGTTTGAGGCCAAGCCTGGTCTACCGAGTGAGTTCCAGGACAGCCAGGGCTACACAGAGAAACCCTGTCTTGAGAAGCCAATAAACCAATAGATGGAGAGAATGGCTGAGGAAGAAGACTGTCATCGACCCCGTTCTCACACGCATAAACACGTGTACACATATATCACACACATAAATACATGAGATCGAGGCAGAAAGAGCCTGGTGTTTCCAGGCTTGCGATGAGAGGGAACGACCCTCGGTGTCTGGGCTTACGGAGACCCGTGGCTGGTTCTGACAGTAGCTGGTCATTAGGTCATTCATTGTAATACACCGTGCTTCCTCGGTCACAGGTCCCCTGTGAAGCGGGACATCCGAGGGGCCTCTCACGGCGTCTCTGTGGGCGTAAACCGACACAGGAAGTCCCTCAGCAGCGTGGCTCACTGTCTCCTCACCCTGAGAGGCCTTGGATTGTTTGGTGGGTATGAAGTTGAGTAAGTGGAGAGACCCATCTCCGGGCCTGGGCCTTTAAAAGATTTCTAAAATTCATGGTATTTGTACGAGTGTTTTACACGTATGTGTATGTGCACCGTAGGTGTGCCTGGTCCCCCCTCCCCCCAGAGCCAGAAAGAGCGTCAGGTTCCCTAGAACTGGAGTTCCAGACAGGTGTGACCCACCAGCTGGGTCCTCTGCAAGCACAGTGCTCTTAACTGCGGAGCCACCACTCCAGCCTCAGTCTGACATTGTTGTCATGTCGGAGGAAGGAGGGTCTGGGACATGGGCCAGTGTCCAGCACACAGTAGGTATGCAGTAACTGTCACTGTCTCGACCCCTTTAGGAGTCACATATCAGATATCCTGCATATCAGATCTTTATAGTACAAATCATTAACAGTAGCAAGATTAGCCTTCTGAAGCAGTAAGGAAGTAGTTTGTGTGTGTGTGTGTGTGTGTGTGTGTGTGTGTGTGTAGGGGGGTCACCACAACACAAGGAACCGTCTTAAAGAGTCGCAGCATGAGGAAGGTGGGGAACCACTCAGTTCGATGGCAAACACCCAGCCTTCTTCCCCAGGCTAACACTTGGCCATGTTAGACCATGTTCTAACACTTGGCCCCCAGCTGCTGGCTGTTCTAGGTTGGGGGGGGGGACCTTTAAGAGGCGGAGCCTTATAGGAGGGAGTGGTTTGCTGAGGGTGAGGGTGGAGGTTGATTAGTTTAATTCCACTTCCTGCTCGGTTTACTTCACCCAGATGGGAGGAAGTGAAGAGGGTCAGCCATTGGCTCCCGCCTCCATGGTGCTGCCTGCCGCCATAATGGCCTGCATCCCCTCCGACCGGGAGCCAGCGTCAGCCTTCCCTAAGCTGCTATTGTTGAAGCAATGGGAGAAGTAACCAATATAGGGTCTGTGGGCACGACAGCACATTTTCAGAGGCTGCCGGGTCTGATCCTGCTTTTGTTGGGGGTAGGATGGTTTTCCTGGTGAATTCTATAGTCTGGGCGGACCCACGTGCGGGAAGTCAGCTAGAGAATAAATATCGTTGGTTTTGTTACCCGAATACCATCCTCTTGCACAACCTCTTGCTCGACTCTGCCCTGTTGGAAAGCATGTGTATATAAATACTGGGTGAGCCAATGACGGGGGATGGGGGGATTTGGTCTGGGAGATAAAGCCCAAAGATCAGAGGTTGTTCACCCCTGCGCTGTTTGCTTTTACTAAATGTCCAGTGGTGTCGTCAAGTAAGGACAATGGTTTTCCTTAATTTCCTGTCTCTCTGTGTAGCCCCGGCTGTCCTGGAACTCACTCTGTAGACCAGACTGGCCTTCAAACTCCGAGACCCACCTGCTTCTCCCTGCCGAGTGCTGGGATTAAAGGTGTGATCCACTGCCTGGCTTGGCCCAGGGTTCTTGGGATCTGCAGCGTCTATGCTGTCTGGGAATCAGTTTGTTTGGCACCGTTTCAAAACCTATTGAGTCAGCATCCCTGGGGTGAGACCTTGCAGTCTTGAGCCTAGCAGGTCACCCAGGTGATCCCACTGCACATTTTAGAGTTCCAAACCCACGTGAGTGTGGACTCACAGTGTTGGCCACCTCTTTCTACCCCAGTAGAGAACTCTTCTTGCCTCTCGGCTCCCCCTCCCCCCAGCTGATTTTCTTGCCTCTCTAGGGAGCTTGATTCCCCCATCTGAGGGTTTTTACTCATAGTCGTAGGGTCAGCATGTGGGAAAAGAGCGGGGTCCAGAGTCTACTGGGGTCCAGCTCTGACTCTGAACAAGCTGCGTGTTCTCCACATGGCCCTGTGCCTCTCCGAGCCCCAGCTCGCCCTCCTGTGGGATGGGATGGGATGGGATGGGATGGGATGGGATGGGATGGGATGGGATGGTGGGGTTGCCCACTCGTGGAGGGCCCGCTGAGCTCTCAGTGTGTGCTCCTATTTGTGACTGGCCTGGCCTTGTGAGGTAGCTTCGGTGAGCATGCACTTGGGGTTGTCTCCCTGGTGAGGTGGGCAGATCCTTGTGCACTTTGGGACCAGCAAGTGGGCAGGGGCCGTGGAGTGGCAGGGATGCCTTGGCTTGTCCCCCATGCCACCCCCACTCATCCTACGGCCCTATCAGTTCTGTGACAACCGAAGGCGATAGGGGAGCTGTCATTGCCATACCTGTTTTGTGCTCACAATGATTGGCCCAGGGGAAAGTCACATGACCCAAACTGGGCCAATCAGAGATTTTTCTGGTATTTTTCAGTTGGCTCCGGGAGGGGAGGAGGTTTTCTCTCTTGTTGAGTTCCCAAATGAATAGAAGTTTCAAACTAACACCTCACTTCTGTGAGGACACACTGAAAGCCACCTGCATGGAGTGACAGTGTCAGGTTTGAGTCTTTCCTGAGGCCATTGTCTTTGGCTCCATAGCATGGTTAACAAGCGTATACCTGGGTCCTTCACGGACTTAAACTTCTTCATATTAAACTGATATCATCTATAATCAAACACACACACACACACACACACACACACACACACACACACACACACACACGCTCTAATCTCCCATGGAAGTTTCTGTAAAGTCTTGGCCATTCCATGTTGTATGATCAATAATTTCTGTATGGGTAAGCAGGAAAAAAAAATAAAACCATACAGCTGCTGTCTGTCCTGGTGCACTGTATTGGTTAGAGATCTTCATACTGATGACAGGGACAGAGTGGGGACAGGCCATATCTCAGCTTCCTGGTCTCCAGGCGTTTGCAAATCCCCTTGACACGGGGACATCTATGCGGGGACTCCCAGTCTTTGTGTCCAGCTCCCTGGCAGCACTTTAGAGCGCAGTGCGAAGGCTTTTGGGTGTCCAAGTGTCCCAGTGTTCAGGGACGGCTGTAGGGGCTCCCCAGGACTGCTCCCCCTTTCCCCTCTAGCACAGGAGGTGTGACTCTTCTGCGTGTGGAAGTGGCCAAAGACTCCTCATTCCTAGCATCTGCCTGCCTGAACCCTTCTCACCTGCTGCCACTCAGTGTGCTCTCCCCGAGTGACCTACGAGGACCGTCATGCTCAAGGCCATCTCTCAGGTTTCATTTTTCCTGGATGCCGCCGTGTCTGATTCTGCCGGGATGGCTCATCCCTCCCCATCTCCCTCTCTCTTGGGTTTATGCTAGTTTGGACCGCTTCAAACCAAAACAACTCGGAGGGCACAGAAATAAAAACAGTCCCGTGTATGAGTGACAGGGGGACAAAAGCCAGCAAAGCTGGCCCGCTGCTGTCCTTTGAAGGTGCTTGTCAGCGAGCGCCATGGTAAGAAGTGCCAGGTGTCACCCTGTGTGACTGGAGATGCCCCTGAGCTTTTTTTTTTCTCCCTCAGAAAGCCATCAGCTCAACCTCTGGGCTCTCAGGGGGAAGCCACATTCGTTTTCTACGGAGATGAAAAGAGACCAGTGGAGCTTCTGGCCTTAGCCGTGGGAGCCCAGCAGGGACCCCAAGGCTGTGGCTTTGTAAGCCCACCTGCTCTGCCCTCCTGGCCCCTCTCCGCCCGTCTTTGTAATCTGTGTGGCCATGTGCGGCTGGCACCTCCAGGAGGAGCCCTGAGAGGAGGAAGGGTGCTGGCAATGCCCCATTGCTCTCCTGTGCAAGTAGGAAGGGAAATTTTGAGGTTTATGTGGCTCTGGAGTTCAGGCCTGGTCTGGGTTCAGATCCTGACTCTGCCATTCGTACAGAGACAGCCCTGCCACTTCCCTAAGCTTCTCTGTCCCCATCTATAGCTAGAGCTGTAGGGTGTGGTGACTGTAACTTGGATGAAGGATTTCTTCTGGGTCACAGCCCAGGGGATGCAGTGCAGCGTGGGGGGAGAAACATGCAGTGAGAGCCATGTGTACCTGGGACAGGAATGGGGTCAAGGTGTAACCTTTAGGCCCACATTGTTCCCCTAATCAGTAACCCGCCTCTCGTGAGGTTCCTCGCCGTTCATTTGCTGTAAAAGATTGATTTTTCTTTCATTTACGTGACTGTGTGAGACTGTGTGAGTATATGCACATGAGTGCAGTACCCACGGAGGCCAGAAGAGGGCGTCAGATCCTTGGGAGCTACAGTTACAGCCCTCGGACTCGGGTACTAGGAGCCAGATTTAGTTTCTCTGCAAGAGCGTCTTCACCGAGGAGTCATCTCTCCTCACCTCAAGCTTTTTACTGTAATGAAGTCAAGCAATTATTTCTTTCAGGCTTTTGACATTAGGTCTGGACCGTCACCACCATGTCCCAGGTCATCCAGGCAACCTCGCGTTCTCACACTGTACAGTAGACTGTTCTATCCGTCTTGAGTTGATTTGGTTGAAGGCTGGCAAGTCTTGGTCTGGATGTTTCTGCGTGTGTGTGTGTGGGGGGGGCTAATTCATCAGCACCATCTGTCGAATGACTAATCTCTTCTCCCTCACAGTGCCTTTTCTCTTTCCTCAGAGCTCCCTTGATGGCATTTATATTGTTCTTTGCTGGGCTCTGGGCTTTCTCCTTCCTCTGTCATACTTACTTCATCACTGGAACTGGAAGTCTGAAAGTTCTCCCTCCCTCAGCTGTGCATGGGACTTTCTAGGTCTTTTGTCTCTCCATGGCAAACTTGGCTTGGCATTTTCTTCCCACCCCCACCCCCTGCCCCTCTCTCTTTTGGAGACAGGGTTTCTCTGTGTTGTTCTGGCTGTCTTAGAACTCGCTCTGCAGAGCAGGCTGGCCTTGAACTCACAGAGATCAGGCTGCTTCTGCCTCCTGAGTCCTGTGGTTAAAAGCATGCTTAATGGACATCTCACTGAGTCTGCAGACCAAGTCAGGAAGAGCTGATACCTTGATAATACTGAGTCTGTCTGTCCATGAACATGGGATGTCAGTCAGTCTCCTTAGCTCCTCACCTCCATGTGGGAGAGTTTTGCATTTTTCCCTCTTCCTGGTCCTGTGTGAAATTTGACAGTTCAGTGTTTTCTGCAGAGCAGGCTTCATGTCCAGGGACACAGCCATCCACCCGGGAAGGACCCTCGATCATTGGCTGATTGATTTTTTTGTTTGTTTGTTTGTTTGTTTTTTGAGACAGGGTCTTTGTAGCCCAGCCTGTTTTGGAACTCAGAGTGATCCTCCTTTCTTTGCCTTCCTTGTTCTGGGAATGTGATGACTCTTCATCTGCCCCTGAGGGACATTTGAGAGACTTTTAATCCGAGGCTCTCCTGGCAGTGCATGAGTGTCTCTTGATACAGAAGGATACTTGGGCATCCCTGGCAGAGATCACAGTTCCTCAGATCTAACCAGTGGCCTGGGCGCTTGGTAACACTCGCTTATGGGATCCCTACCAGGTGTAGGGGCGCCCTCTGTCAGGATAGACAGAAGTGTCTCCAGGGAACCCCCTGGGGAGAGACAAGCTAGAGATACCGATAATGACTTCCCAACAGAGTGACCCCTCCACCAGTTAAGTGTGGCCTCCAGTTGCTTTCAACACATTTATTTATTCGTTTGTTGTTTGTATGTATGTGTGTGCATGTACGTGTACATGTTGTATATATGTACGCGTAGGTACCAGAGGAGGATGTCGGGCATCCTGCTTCATCATTTTCTGCCTTATCCCTTGAGGCAGGCTCTCTCACTGAACCTGGATTTAGGTTGGCAGCCAGCCAGCTGCTGCTACCCTCCGTCTCAGTGTCAGCCATTCACCCCCAGCACTGGGGTTAGAGGTGCTGTTCTAGTGAGCTTCAGCTGTCAAGCCGACAACAGCCCAGGGTCATGTCTGTGAGGGATTGTCTTGATTGAGGATTGATACAGGAGGGCATGGTCCACTGTGGGCGACACCATCCCTAGGCTTGACCTTGCCAATGAGCCAGTGAGTGCTGTTCTTTCATGGTCTGCCTCGGGTTCCTGCCTTGGGTTCCCTGGACAACATACTGAACGCATAAGATGCAGTGCATGCTTTGGGTAAAAGTGTTTTATCCCAGCGGATGAACGAAACTAGGGCAGATGCTCACCCATGACCACACACACCCACAGATGGGTACTGGGGATACAAACACAGGGCCTCATGCTTCAACAGCAAGTGCTCTTAGCCCAACTCCCCTTTGATACAGTGTCACATGGTGTGTTTCTGATGCTGGCAGAGCGGGGTACCATGCTTTAAATGTCATCATCGCCTTGTTCCCCTTTTATATATCTTTTATATCTTTTGTTTGGCTTTTGGTTTTTTCGAGGCAGGGTTTCTCTCTGTAGCCCTGGCTGTCCTGTAACTCTCTCGGTAGACCAAGCTGGCCTCGAACCCACAGAGATCTGCTTGTCTCCGCTTCCTGAGTGCTCTTTTATTTCTTTAAATTTTGAGACTGGGTCTCATGTAGCCCAGGCTGCCCTCAGAAGGTTGCTGGGGCTAAACCTTCTGTTTATACGGCCTTGGCAGTCGAGGCCAGGGCATTGTGTGGGCTCAGCCTCCTGAGTCACACCCCAGACCCAGCCATTCCTTAAGAGATAGCAGTAAAAGAATCTAGGCCGAGGGATTTGACTTTCCCTGACTGCCTGTCTGTGTAGATGCTGCTCTGACTCTGGCTGGCTGTGTGACTTTTTTTTTTTTCCCCGCTGTCTTTGCCTCTCTGTGCCTCAGTTTCCTCAGTTGTAAATAGGGGCCCTAAAGCCCTTATTTTTGACGACCGCCTGAGTTGATCGATAAACACTTGGCACGTGGGCTTTCCTAGTGGCCTAGAGGCTATGGGCGCTCTGTCCTGCCGAGGAACTGAAGCTGACAGTGGACCTCCAGTGAGAGGCTGGAATAGCGTTCAGTTTTGCTACCGGGTAAATAAATAAATAAACCCACAAACACATCTGCAAGCATCATGACCAATGATAGTGACAGAGGACAATCAGAGGGTGCCTGCTTAAATTGGAACTGCGAATAAATAATTCTTGCGGCAAAGACGTCCCACAAAATATTTGAGCTATAATAAACAGTTAAAAAAAAATAAACAAACAGGGGTTGGGGATTTAGCTCAGTGGTAGAGCGCTTGCCTAGCAAGCGCAAGGCCCTGGGTTTGGTCCCCAGCTCTGAAGAAAAGAAAAAGAAAAAAAATAAACAAACAAACAAACAAAAACCTCGGCGCATCGTTTCGGCAACTCACGTCAATGTGTTTATTTATCTGGACAACCTGGGTGGCTTGCTGTCTTTGGTTTTATTTTCCTTCTGTTTTCAGTTTTGAGATGGTGTCTTGCCGTGTCGGTAGCTCAGGGTGGCCTCAAACTTAAAGTCCTTCAGCCTCAGCCTCCTGAGTCCGGGTGGGACTTGGGACCTGACCCTGCTGCGTTTCTCATTGATGCCGGGTGGGTGAGCTACGCTCTGAGGAGCACCTGACTTCTCCCCACACACCTTGTTGCCCTGTCGCAGGCCCAGGTGCTTCCTCACTAGAATCCAGGCCTGTGAATTCTTCAGGCCAGCGAATCAGGGTCACATGGGGGTTCACTTGCACCAAGAGGGTCCCACGTGGGCTGAGCCCTGCTGCCGTAGTCGGCTCTGGGCTGTGGGTGAGGCTGGCGCTGTCTCTCCATCATCCCGGCAGACGCCGGAGCCAGGCTGGGGACATCCCAGCATGGGCCTCCGAAGCTGAACCCGGGGCTGTGCGGAGACTGGCTGCGGGCAGCCAGACTCCCATTGATCGCAGTTCTTGGAAGGCCTGTCACGCGGACAACAGGCAGTGAGTAAACAGTGCTGGTGGCCAGCAGCCGCCAGGGTCGGGCCAGCTCACTTCTAGGGACTGGCCAGTACTGTCCATTGCCATCGAGGACGCACCACCACCCTCCTCCTCCAAGCCTGAGGCCTCCTGAGACCCTCTGGCCAGGTAAGGTTGGGCCTGGCTCAGAGTCTGGTCCCTGGGCCCCCAGCATCACTTCTTTCACCCTCCCCTTTCCCGGGGGGGGGGCTTCCGGCCCCTTTGTTCATTCATTCCATCATGACTAGACCCTCTCTCAGGCCTGGCAACACTGTGCTTTGTATGGAGGGAGCATCTTTTTGCCTCAGCCCCTAACCCTGGAGCTGTCTCCTGTTTGGCTGTGGTGGTCAGGCTGGGATCTGTGTTGCCGTGGGCTGTCACCCAATGGATGGCATAGTGACAGCCCGAAAGGGCCCACGGTGCGGGTCCTGGAGCCTCCCACACAGACTCTGCTTTGAGAAGGGCATGGGTGGCTGTAGACTGCAGTGACTGTGAAGAGTGGATTCTCAGGTCCTGAAGTGTCTGCTGCAGGAGCAGCCTGTCACTGGCTTGCTGGGCGCTCGGGCATCTCAGTGGCCGGTGGCCTGGAAGCCCCCAGATGCCCTTGTTGCTGGTTCTTTTGCCTGCTTGTGTTGCAGAAACGCTTGTGAAGCTTTGGGTTTTGTGTGTTTATCTGAGCGCTTGCCGACAGTGTTGACTTGGACTGTGGGAAGAGAGCCATGACCTTGTAGGCCTCAGTACTGAGGAGCCCAGGTTCAGAAAGGCCTGATGTCTGGCCTGGGGTCCAGGGCCTTCTGTGTGCCTGGCAATATGTTGAGTAAGCCACATGAGGCTGGTGTTTGTAGCATCCTGGTTTAGTGGAGAACGCTGAAGCACAGAGAGGTCAGCTCTCTTTCCCGCAGTCACACAGCCTGTACGTGGTAGAGCTGCGTTTAGAACCCTGTACTTGGCTTTCAGACACAATCACAGGCGGTGAAGGTACCCTCTGGGGTTCCCGCTAGACTCTCAGGCCCTGGAGCACAAGTGGGGGTCACTGTTACAGTGGTCAGCACAGAGGTGGTGGGGCGAGTTCAGCTGAGTGTGCAGGTGACCATATCAAGAACTCTAGGGGGCCGCTCTGTACCAGTGAGCTCGGTACCTGTCATTTCCCTGTCCTCCCATCCTGAACTGTGACCCGGAGAACCGGCCGTTGGAGGCTCAGAGAGGTTGTGTCACCTCCCAAGCTCACACAGCCAAGATGTGGCAGTGCTAAGATTCAGACTGTTCAGCTACAAGGCTTTGCTTCTCCCAGAGGTCCAGGCTGGGGGGTATCTGTTCTGTTCTCCCAGTCTCCAGGCCAACCCACTCCCAAGCCCTGTGGAAGATGCTTCCATTTTCTCCTCCCATATTACTACCTTCGTTTATCCTTCCCGTTGGGTCAGCTGTTAAACGCAGGCTGTGAAGCTACAGTATTAGATTCAGATGGCCTTGTTGCCCTGAGAGTCCCTACTTGCTCGATGGAATGTAAACCGACAGGGTGTGTGTGTGTGTGTGTGGGGGGGGGTGTACTGGGAGAGGGGGAGGGAGAGGAGGAAGGGGAGGAGAAGGAGGAGGGGATAGGATGGAGCACGTTGTTTCTTTGATCTTGCTTTGGTAAGATTTGGCTCTCCGGGAGGCTCTGATTCAAGGTCAGAGAGCTTAGAAATCAGCGGGAAGGCCAGGGCCACCCCAGGGAGCCCCACTAAACATGCCAGCAGCCTCTGGGCACCTCTGGCTAGCACCCCACATAGCCCTAGAGCCTTCCTTTGAAGGAGGAGACAGGCATCTGAAGGAGATAGTATGGCTGGGCCTCCTTTGCCAAATGCTGCCCCGGGTCATTATCTATTCATTCTGTTTCAAGGGAAACCATCTCTTAACTTGGCAATCAGGAATGGCCGTCCCCAAGCCTTATGTCCCCATAGGCCCCAGCCAGCCTGCCCACCCTCCTCAGAGAGGCCTTTTAGTCAAAGGCACAGCCCAGGCCAGGCCCCAGCGGATGCCAGTAATGTATTCACAGGCATGACATGTAGCCCCCGAGTGTCCTGAACCCCGGCCTCCCGGGATTGGTGAGGCCACGCCATCGACCCAAAGCCCTGGACCGATGCCCTGGTCTAAATCCATCAGGCCCAGCAGCCCTCCCCTGGTCGTGGGCCACTGAATAATTTACGGTCCCTGGGAGCAGTGGGGAGCGGGTCACTGGAGTTCATGGGTTAATAACAGGTTTGGTTTTCGATGTCAGCAGCTCCCCCGATAACGTATGAAAGAATCCTATTCTGTTGATTAGATTTTGAAATGGATCAATTTTTAATCAGCCAAACACCTGACTCACTCAATAAGCCCTGCATTGTGCAGACAGGATGGAGGCTGGCTTTATTTACAGGGGTGTTTGTTTTTTTGGGGGGGGCCTGTACGCAAATGCCTGCCCTGATGCCTCCTCCTGGCAGAGATTGACCGGGTTATCTCTGACCTCAAATGGTAGCGTTTGATTCCTTTTCTGATTAGTTGGGAAATCCATGGGTCTGTTTAAGAGATAAGAATGACAGCTAACAGTTTGATTTAGTTCCTCGTGCTTATTGATGGAGAGAGCATTTATTTGCCAATGAAGAAATTTCGCTTAACGTAACATCAGAAAAAAAAAAAAAAAAAAAGGAAGAGGAAACAGCTAGTTCTGGCTCTGGCTGTGCCTGGGGGGGTGGAGGGTTGCTGGGTTCTCTGGCGCTTCCTCGTGAGGTTCTTAAGATAGCCTCAGTGAGCAAACGCACCGAATTATAAAGATGGTGGTAAGGGAACAGGGCGTGGCACTCGGGGTCATTTTTTTTAATTCACTCAACAAACACTGGAACTGGTAACTTGAGACCCCAATAGAGGAACAGCACGGGGAAGGGGAAAAGAATGGCTCCGGCAGTCCTGGTCCCTGGTCAAGTAGCTGAGGAGGAAATGGTGTTGGGCCAGCCCTGCCTAGAGTGTCCTTGGTCCATGGGGACAGAGGGCCATTAGTGAAACTTACCACTTCACTGTAGATGAAGCCTCAGGTCTTCTTGCAAACTCAAGAGCTGGGAGCAGGGGCCAGAGAGGAGGTGTTGGGACTCTCCTCAGCACGCCTTCACAAACAAGCAAATTAAAGCAGCTTTCACTATAGAACCTTCTAGAACTTGTCAGCAGCGGCAGGTGGTGGTGGGGTTCCTGAGATGGGTTCTAGGGTGGGCTAATTTGCTCTTTTCACGTGTGCTGTCATGGTATGCCTTGGCGTGCACCTGGGGATCAGAGCTGGGACGAGAGTTGTCGTCCCCGTGAGGGCTTAAAGGGTATGGCCACTTGCTTGCCACTGTGATCATTCAGCAGTGTGGGGAGTCGGGGGATGGCGCAGCCACCCTCCTCCCTGTGAGGAGGATTCCTGCTCACCTCGATTGGAAGTCATGAACTTGGTGGCCCCTGGAGCATCCTTGGTAGGACTCCTCCCTCCCATGGCCTCTCAGTCCAAGCTCAGTAGGTGTGGCAACTCATCGAAGGGAGACCTCAGCAGAAAGAGTCAGCTGCCCTGGTGGAGGGGATGCTCAGGGCTCTAGTTCTGGCCTGTCACTTCAAATTCTTTGTGACCTGAACGAGCTCTGGTTTTCTAGGCCTCTGTTTCTCTGATTAAGGAGAACATCACGATTGTCTCGGGGCCCATGGGCCTGTTTCCCCATCTTCTGTTGCCCCTTCCTTTGTCTGGTAGCCACCCCCAAAACAATGTTCTTTGCACACCCATGCTCAGGACACTGCTGGGCCACCCTGACCCCCTCTTTGCTCCCAACTCGATTAGTCGTAGACGCTACACACTTCTTTTGCTGATCGATTCTTCTCATTGAAATGCCAGCTCCAAGAAGGTAGGGGCTTTGGTCACTTTGGGGGGTTTTTGTTTTTTTTTTTTTTTTTTTTCCTTCCTGGAGCTGGGGATCGAACCCAGGGCCTTGCGCTTCCTAGGCAAGCGTTCTACCACTGAGCTAAATCCCCAACCTGGGGTGTCTTTGTATGCCAAAAGCACCCGCACACAGTAGGGACACGGTTAAGTTCCTGTGGGGGGAGCAGGAGGAACGAGATGAGTCTCTTGCGTTCTTGCTCACGTAACTACCTGGAGCTCTGAGAAGCGTGGTTTCCTCCTCTGTCAGATGCTGAGATCTCTACTAGATGTTGGCAACAGTCTGCCGATGGAGATGCTCTGCCCTGGGCCACCACTGGAGCGTGTGATTCTTAGGTACATGGTGGGGGAGTGGGGACGACTGGAGGAGCCATCGGTACGCGGTTCTGTAGGCTGAAAAGCCAGGCTGCACTGGTTGGGCCTAGAGTCTTTCCTCTGTTAAGGGGACCTGACCCAGGCTGCCAGGGTAACCAGAGGTCAAGTCTACTCCCCCAAAAGTCCCATGAAGAGAGACTCCCCAGACACAGGAGGGGTGGAGCTGGCCTCCCAAAACACAGCAGTGGAGGAACAGGACAGGGTGACATCAGGACCTCGTGGTGATCAGGGTGACTACAGAGACCTTGAGCAGCCATTGTGTAGAGGCTGCATCCTGGGCAGCTCTGGCAGAGCCAGAGGAGGCTGGCAGAGTTCACAGGCCTCCATTTTCGGGTGACCAAGTGTCTGGCTTTTTCCAAAAGCCCAAGGCCACCCTTTCTCAGAGTTGAGTGTACTGGAGCACGGAGCCCCACCATCCATTCCTGGGAGGTTTTCTCCAGAGGAAGAGCCGGGGTCTGGTCTCTCTGAGAGGTATAGCGGTTCGTGAGTTCAAATGAATCTTGAAGAAAGGCACTTTTCCTGTGACACCTACTATGTGCATGCTGCAGGGGCCAGTCCAGTGCTCACGTGATTGTACTGTGGTGAGAGGGCCCAATGTATGATCACTGATGCACCCTCTACTAGGAGGGTGCAGGGGGCAGTAGGTTGGGAGCCCTGTGGCTGGCAAGGAAGCTGGGGAAAGAGGGCAGCTCCAGGGTGACCCATTTGGCACCCAGAGAATTTGGTAGGTGGCTTCGATGGGGTCCTTGCTGCCACGGAACCTAAGAAGAACCCACACTGGTGTCTGCTCAAGCTCTGCGGAAAGAGAGGTTGGTGGATGGGGGAGGGAACCTTGGGTCACCAGGGGACAGAAGGGTCTGTGTGCCCTTCCTTTCAGAGTTCACAGCCTGTGGATGTGTTGAGAGATTGCCTGAGAGAACAAACTTTTTCTCTCCCCCACCTCAGTCTTTTTAAGGCCTGTTTAAAAAGGATGTCTTTTCCCTTTCTCCCTGTGAACCGAACGGGCCAGGGGCTATTACAGAAATAGTAAACAGAGGGTGCTCGCAGAAGCTGGTCTGTTTTAATTAGGGCATTAAAGTAGCTTAGCGCTTACACTTTATACTTTTTCGCGAACTTGATTGTATAGCATTTTAAATACCTGTGAACGTTTTAAGGACTCTGGGCGATGGATGATTTGCAGTTTCACAGGGAGCTTCTATTTTAAACGCAGGCCGGGGTGAGGGGCCTTGCTGCGGTGCCTCCTGGGGGGAATGAGTCAGGCCGGGATCTTGGCTGACGGCCAACGGTACCTGGCTCTTACTCAGCCATCTTAGGGCCCCCTCTGCAGGGGCTGCATCCTCCTGGGTGCCCAGCCAGGTTCCCCACGGGCCCTGGTTGCTCCCAGGGCCTGATAGTCCTTCTCCAGTGTGACTCCTAAATGGTTCTGTCCCCGCCTTTCCCAGCCACTAGGGCGACTTAGACAACCCAGAAGCTCCTGGCTTCTGACCTCCTTCAAAATCCTCTCTACCCAGCGTCCCAAGAGATGCATACACATATATTCTCCTTCCCTCAGGCCTTGGGCAAGCATCCTGATGCTCACCTAACTCACCCTTCCATTCTCTAACCTCCACCCCCACCCCTCCGCATTCCCCCATAGCCCAGGCAGGCCATTGATCCCCTGTTCTCTGAGCGCCCAGTCACCTTACGCAGTTTTTGTGTGTATGCACTTATGGACGCACGTGTGTGTGTGTAAGTGTGCACATTTGTGTGGGGGACAGAAGGCAAAGTCAGGTGTCTTCCTTAATTATTCTCTGCCTTTTTTATGAATTATTTTTTTTTTTTTTTTTTTGGAGCTGGGGACCGAACCCCAGGGCCTTGCGCTTGCTAGGCAAGCGCTCTACCACTGAGCTAAATCCCCAACCCCTCTGCCTTTTTTTAAAAAAAAAATATTTTATTTTATGTGCATCGGCGTGAGAGTGTCTGATCCTCCCCCCACCCCCTCCCCGGAACTGGAGCCATGGGCAGTTGTGAGCTGCCATGTGAGTGCTGGGAACTGAACCTGGGTCCTCTGGAACAGCCAGCGTTCCTAACCACTGAGCCATCTCTCATTATTTATTTATTTGAGAACGGCATTTTTTTGCTGAACTTGGGGCGTGCCAACTAAGCTGGCATTCCAGAGATCCACTTTTTTTTTTTTTAAAGATTTATTTATTATCTATAAGTACACTGTAGCTGTCTTCAGACACACCAGAAGAGGGCATCGGATCCCATTACAGATGGTTGTGAGCTACCATATGGTTGCTGGGATTTGAACTCAGGACCTCTGGAAGAGCAGTCAGTGCTCTTCACTGCTGAGCCACCTCTCCAGCCTGCAGGGATCCTGCTTGTATCCATGTCCTCAGCACTGTGATGTGAGGAAAGAGAGACATTGCCTCATCAGCTCTCTACACAGGTGCTGGGAACGGAGCACCTGTGCTCAGGTCCCTGTGCTTGAAGGGCAGGCACTTTACCCACTGCGTTGTCTCCTCAGCCCCTGTTGATATTAGAGCAGTGCTCCTCAACCTTTGCTAACACCTCGGCCCTTGAATACGGCTCCTCGAGTTGGGGTGACAGCCCCCCACCAACCATAAAATTATCTTGTTGCTACTTCATAACCGTGGTTTTGCTACTGTTATGAATCATAACGTAAAAAGCTGATACATGACCCTGGGGAAAAAGTCAGTTGACCCCTGAAGGGGTTGCGACCCACAGGTTGAGAACCATGGTGTTAGACCCTGCACCGGGTGCACAGCAAACTTCCCTACCCACCGGAGCTGGAGGGGAGTTGGAATAAAGCAACCACCAACTGTATGGCCATGGTGAGCCTCGCCGTGTGGGTCTGAAGGCCCTGGAGACTCCCTCCTATTAGCCTGAGGCAGTGTGGGGAAGGGGCGGTGCCTTTAAGAGGGCGCCTAGTAGGAGGAAGTGAGACCACTGGGCATGCCCTTGGAAAGGCTTCCCAGGGCCTTCTCTGCAGAGGGAAGCTGTTTGCAAGGTTTGGAAAACACCTGGAAAGCCAGTGGGCCGAAAGGGTAAACTGAGTAAAACCAAAGAAACACCTTGCTTGCTTGCTTGCGGTTTTGACATACCCTGGGTTTGTTTGTGCCACAGGACCTTTGCACATGCCCTTGCCCTGCCCCAGATGATTCCTTCAGTTCTCACTTCCAGAAAACTAACCCTTTTAGCGGAAACACTCCCTGTCCGTATTCTGTCTACACCCTTGCTTCCTTCTCCACCACCCCGTGGCTCAATCTCCCATCGGTAGTAGGTTGTTTATTTGGAGACACACTGTGTTGCATGCTATCTCCTCATCTTGCAGTTGGGGCTAAGTGGATTTCCCATCGGTGATGGCTGCTGGAGAACTTCCTCAGAGGCCCTTGTTGGCTGGAAGGTGCATGTGTGTGAGGAAAGGAATCGGGAATGGGGCATAGGCTGCAGGAGGCGTCCAGCTCCTGCCTCGGCCAGCCTGCAGCCTGATTCCAGGCCCTCAAAGCAGCATGCCGCCCAATTGAGGAGGGACACACAGCAGTGGCCTTGGCGATTGCCCCCGCCACCAGCTGCTTGAACCCCGTCATAAAGGAAGGACATGCTTCCGTTCCTGCCAGAAACATTGGCGACGTGGCAAGCTGTTGAAGAACATTTTAATCCTGGCCGGGGGTTTCTACCCCGCCTTTGACCATTTAGTTCCTGGATAAAAGACACAGCAAATGCTTACCCTCTATGTTCTTAGAATCTACTTTCTTATCGATAACCCCAAGTTATTACTAACTATATTTCATCTGGACTGCTCTTAACTCCAATTGGCCAGGCCTCAGAGCCACGTTTTCCTGACCCCTAAACTCATAGCAGCTTCTACTTCCTCCTCCTGCACCTTCTGCTTCTCCAAGTGCTTCTCCTTTGACCCCAAGCCCAGGAAACCTAAACCCCGCCCATGTCTCTTCTGTGCAGCTATTGGCTGTTGGAATCTTTATTTACCAATCAGATTTCAGGTCCCCCCCCCACACACACTTAGCATTATAGCACACAGCAAGCTCAAACCTCAAAACAGCAAGCTGTGTATTCCCTTGGTGCCACAGCTGATGCTCTTCTGGCTGGAGCGCCCGAGGGCAGGTCTGAGAGCCCTGTTGTTGGCTTCATGGTGGGTGAAATGCAGGGGCCTCTGATGCCAGGGACTTTGTGGCCTGGGCTGCATCCAGTGGGGGAAACGTTCTGATCAAAGGGAGCAGGTTCGGCTGACCTGATGATTTCTTCCTTTTACTGACGAGAGCTTGGAACGTATTGATTGAGGTGATCAACATTTAGATCTTTCATAGTTAATGAGGAGCTGTCTGATTGATATTGGAAACAGTCACTGCCCGGGGCTTTTAATGAAGCCGGAGGAGCAGAGAGAGAAAGACACTTGACATTACAGGTGGAGGGGCGTGGGCACCAGAAGAGCAGGCTTCTTTCGCAGCCACCGCCGTCTGTCCTTGAAGCGTCAGAGCCTGGCTCTGCCCCTCCTGGCAGTGTATCCTCTGACCTCTGACCCACCACGTGCCCTCTGGGACAGGGGTGATCTTATTCTCTCGGGGGAGACTTGATGGCTCCTGAGGGTCAGAAGTGAGACTACATGCAAAGCTCTCTGCATGACAGGGACACAGCAAAGTTTCTACTTGGTACCTGGCCATGAGGTCAGTGCCTCAAAACCCTGAAATACTATAGAAATGCCATGCTGTCAAATCTTTTCCACTGCTGTGGGCGATGGTGGTGACCTAGACAAAAGTGCATGCGTTTTGCCACATTCAGTCCACCCAGTCATTGGGTTCTGTGTCAGCAAAGGAGGCGGTAGGTTGTGGGGGGTGACACAGGGCCTTGACAGTAGTAGAAGCTCAGTAATTTGGGTTTTTTTTTTTTTTTTTTGATCGAGTGTCAGAATATACCTGGGAGGGGAGTCCAAGAACCAAGGGAAGTATCCCAATGAAATAGAAACTTAAGTTGACACAAACCTGCACAAGAATGTCCCCAGTAGCCTGAGATCGAAAACAAACCACCTGGTCTTCAGTTAGTTATGGCATTTCCATATGAGCCCATGGTTGTGTTATGGTATGCTCATATGAACTGATGGTTAGACTGTGGTAAATCTACATTAGCCCATGGCCTGACTGTGGTATGTCCACGTAAACCTTTGTCTAAACTGTGGTACACCCATGTGAGCTTTAATCTAGACTGTGGTATGCCCATGTGAACTTTGATCTAGACTGTGGTACGCCCATGTGAGACCATGTTTATATTACGGTATGCCCATATGCGCTGGTGCTTAGGTTGTGGTATGCCCACGTGAGCTGTTGGCTAGGCTATGGTATGCCCAAGGGAGCTTTTGTCTAGACTGTGGTAGGCCTATGTGAGCCCTTGCCTAGACTGTGATGAGCCCTTGGCTAGACAGGGGTGTGTATCTACATGAGTCTGTGATTAGAACACCACGGTACATCTGTGTATGTCCATGTTGTAGTACTCTGATCATTGCTAAAAAAAGTAAAAAGTGTTAGTGATCAACATGGAAGAGAGAGTAAAGAATTATGTCGGGTGAACTAAGCCCCGTAACTAGATGACTCCTTTTTTTCAGAGAGGAGGAAGATGAACAGGGGGTTTCAGGTAGCCCAGGCTGGCCTTGAGCTTATTAGGTAGCATAGGATAACCTTGAACTCCTGATCGTCCTGCCTCTAACTCCCAAGTGCTGGAATCACAGGCTTGGGCCACCCAAGGATTCCATGTGGTAATGTCATTGTGTTACAGGAGCAAAAACAGAGTATTTAAGTGGCTTGTCCAAAGACACACATCCTGTACATAATGAGAAGGGAACTCGAACCTTCCCAGGCCTGTGGCTCGGAATTCCTGCACAGAGGGTTCAGTTCCTGAAGATGACACCCGAAGTCATGTGTGTTCGTTCGTTCTCTCTCTCTCTCTCTCTCTCTCTCTCTCTCTCTCTCTCTCTCTCTCTCTCTCTCTGTCTCTCTCTGTCTCTCTCTGTCTCTGTCTCTGTCTCTGTCTCTCTCTGTCTCCTTGAATGGTGGCAGCTCGTGTGACCCTCCCCAGTCTCAACCAGTTAGAGATGGCAGCAGGCCCTCCCACAAAGGTCCTAAACTTACTACTGTGGGGTTCACGCCAGGGGTAGATGTGTCCAAGGGTGCAAGGAATGTTGGGACAAAGAATGTAGAACTTAGAGAAGGTTGGCCCTAGGGACAGACACTGGTTTTCAGGAACTCAATCTCACCCCACCAGCCAGTGATTTGCCAAGGATGGGCCAGCAGGACCCTTTACTGATAGAGCCACAGTGGCAACTTTGAGGCTCCTGCAAGGGTGACCATTGCCACCCCGTTTTTACAGACAGTGTAACAGGCTCAGGCGGAGTGAAGTCCACTGTCCACGACCACCCAGCCAGCTGGCGGCAGAACCATCACTCACATGCAAGCACATCGGGGTCCGTGTCTCAGTTTCCCTATAAAAGTGACCTTTCCTCCAGCAGAGTCACTAGGTCCCTCTCCCTGCAGTGGAACCACCCTCGGGAAGGCGCTAACATCCCTGGCTTGCCACAGCAGGTCTCAGCTTCCCCGTCCCTCCCTCTCACACCAACCAAAACTTGAGATCTTTGCACGGATGGGATGGGGACTGTGCGCGGGGTGGTGAGCCTTGGGGGTGGGGGTGTGTGTGTGAGCGCTCTCGCGCGCGTGTGTTTGCAACAAATATTTTATAATAGACAGGCCTCGTCTGCCACTTCTAAAAGTAGTGGGGGAAAAAAATCCACTTTGAGAAAATAAAAATAACACCAGTGTCTAAGATGCTGAAGTCATTACCTCGGTAGGGGCAGCAAGCAGGTCTTGGGCTAGAAACTTGTGTGACAGGTGCCTACCCTCACAGGGAACAAGTCTCCATGATTAGACTGTGGGGAAAGTGATGGCCACCTGTCCTCATCTCTCCTAAGCCTCAGAGGGACGCCTCTGGAGAGATGACCATCTTCCTTTCTTTTACCAGTGACCTAAGGCTTGATCACTACCCTGGCAGTGGCCACACAGCTTTTAGTTAATGGGAGCCAAACGCTGCCTCATAAAGGGGGAACTTGACTGGGCCTTTGTACCCATCTCTCGTACCCATCTCTAGCTACTTTATAATTTCCGGTGACTGCCACCCTCCGGAGTGAGCCTGTGTGTACCCACAGGCCCCAGCTAGGAGGGGACTCTACAGAGAAGGTCATCCTTGGTGGCCTCCAGTTAACTAAGTATTGGCTACTGATGGATCGAGTGGCTGGCAGCTTCACCGTGGCAGCCTTCCTCCTCTCTCCCCACATCACAGAGGAGGCTTGGTGAGCAGAGTCATCGGCCTAACGGTGGCAGGATCATCAGGGCCCAGAGCTGTGGGAAGAGGGAAAAACAGATGCTGTGGTCCCCAGCCACTGTGCCTTCACCTACAGCCATGTGAATCTAGGAGGACCCTGAGGGAGGTGAGCCTCATCCTTTGAGCCAAGGAGAGGTGACGGGAGCTTGGATCTGAGATGCATGCTCTGGTAGCAGTAGGGACTGGCTCCTGATGTCACCACCTTCTAGAGCGTCGACAAGATGGTGGGGTCCTGTGCGGTGTGTCTGTTTTATCTGTGGGATCAGAAGTTGGCATAGGTTTCCTGGGCTATGGGGTCCTCTCTATGTTGTTTCTTTGATCTTTATGGACTCGAGAGCGATGGAGCCCCATCTCCCCAGCAGTAATCACCCCCTGGCGTTTCTCACAGGCAGCCGTGTGGTCTTCCTGGGGAGGGGACGGCTGTGTGTGACAACACAAAGCTCCGGCAGTTGGGATGGAGTCTGGTGGGTGACCAGCTGTGTGTCCTCGGGTAAGTGGCCGGCCCTGTCGGGGGGTTTGGTCTTTGAAACGGAGGTGAGGAAAAAGGAGTTGTCTGTTGGACATCTGTTTTGTGAGTTGTAATGTGTGCCCTGGGACTTGCCATACAGGTTGTCACGAGAGGCAGGTGAGAGGCGCCCAGGGGTGAGGATTCAGGGCTCTTCTGTATGCCCTGGCTGTTTTCATCATCTGACTTACCATTTGCCAATGCTGTATGAGGGTCCCCACTGTGTGACACCCTGTACCCATTCTCGGTGGCCCCAGGAAGCTTGTGTGTGACCTCTGCTTTGTTTAGCATGGTCACTGCCCTCCCAATGTCTTTTTGGCTTTTTTCCCCCCTCGATATAGGGCTTCTCTGTATAGCACCAGCTGTCCTGAAACTCACTATGTAGATCAGGCTGGCTTTGAACTCACAGAGATCCACTTGCCTCTGACTCCCAAGTGCTATGTTTAAAGGCATGTGCCACCCACCACACCTGCCTCCCTCCCAACACGTTAAAGCCACGGGTGGGGATACTTTGGATTCATGGCTCGGTCAGAATGCTCACCCCAATCTGGCTTGGAGAGAGCTAGAGAGGAGCCTAAGAAATGAGGGTGGTTCAAGCCACTACCCGCCCTCCCAACGCCACCACCATCCCCCAACCCCCCAGCCGTCAAGCTTCCCGTGGCGTCTAAGATACATCCGGAGCTAGGTCGGAGTGCCTGGGGCATGGCTGACGCTGAATGCAGTGGTTTCTGAGTGAACACCAGCTCCAGGCTTGTCAGTGCTACTGACCTCTCTCCCCATCGGTGGGGAGACCAAGTGCACAAGGCGTTGTTGTGCCCGGCACCTGGCTTACTTACATCCTTGTCATCGCTTATAGGGTCCAAGATAGAGAGAGCCCTTCAGCACTGGTCAGGAGGGAATGAACCAAAGCCTTCTGTGGCTTCTGGCCTTGGCTGTCTGTCGCCCACCACTGTTGTCCTGGGCAACCGTCTCAGTGGCCGCCATTGCTTGGGAAGATGGCGCCCGGCTGCAGGCTATTGCTGTCCGTGGGGGAGCTGGAGGAGAATCTGAAAAAGCAGGTTCTTGCCCACGTGACACTCCCTCGTGCCTTCTCACACAGAACCCGGCTTGACTTCCATGCCAGAGTCAGAGGACGGTGCTGTGGGGTCCTCGGTTATTCGTGCCACCCCTGTGGCTTTGTGGTGAGACCCACATTGTTCTGGGATGGGCCCAAGGGTCTTAGATATGCAGTATCACCACCCGCTCCCTCCTGCTTCCCTCCCAACCCCCCCATTGCTCCTCAGCCTTTCTGTCTCACCTCAGCCTGGAGCACCAGGGAGAAAACAAGCTTGGATCTCTTTCTCTCTCTTTTGGCTTTATTTATTAAAAACAAACTAGTCCAAGAGCCAAGCATAGGGTGCCAGCAGAAACGGGAGCTTAAAGATTGTATTAATCATGGCAGTGGAAAAAGATGATAGGAATACATGCGTCTGGGCTGCTATGTAAGTAAGACAAGCCTCTGTGACCGGGATGGCGGGGAAGCCTACCCGTCTCGGTGCAGGGAGGGACACCCCACTCAGTGGCAGTCAGGGCTAGAACTTGATGCAGCCACAGGAGCCACGTGCTGCTGTTGCAAGCGCAGGATTAGTGCTGTTCTATACACAGGAACCGCACCGGGCACTGGAACAGGGCAGATTTTCATCATCCCGTTGGAGTCCAGGTGAGTGTACCTCGGGGCTGATGGGGCTCCCTTTCTTATGTAATTTGGGCTTAGGGTAGGGTGTTTGGTCAGCCAACTTTAGGGAGCTGAACAGTGGCTTGAGCTGCAGCCGTGGGGACCTGTGCAGTGACATTTTAGCAGAGCATGCTCACACACCTCCATGGCAGAGCTAGGTAGGAGGAACTGCTGTTGTGGGACAGGCCTGCGTCCAGGGTCCTGAACCCGGAAACTGAGAGTCCCCACCGTTGGAGCCTCAGAGAGGTAATCCGGTAGTGTTTCTAACAACACTTGTTTTTCTGCTGGTCGTGTAGGGGTCTGACCTGGTAGCCCTTAGCAGAGCAGGTAAAAGCCAAGAGGCCGTGTCACCCTCCTCCCTTGAGGTCTTACATCTGTCTTTTTTGCTTCTCTGTGGCATCTGTGGAAGGGTGAGCACAAGCTCTAGGCTGTGGGGGCTCAAATCATTGATTTATCAATCCATCGTCTATCTACCTGGGTCTGGTAGTTCACTGAAGGCTGCTCACTGCCCTCAGGGCATCCTGGGATCGGACAGACCAAGAACTAGGCAGCTGGCTTAAGCTGGGAGCTGGGTAAATGTCTGACCAGCCTGGAAGTCCAAGGCCAGATGCCTGCATGGGGACAGTGGCCTGTGTTGCATATCCTAGTGCAGATGGGAGACAGGCTGCCTGCTGGACACAGGATCCTGGGTCCCCAGCTGCAAAGTGACATGGAGGCCCAGAGGTGGCCAAGCGTGTTTCAGTGGGAGGAGGTGGAAGGAGCAAAGGCTAGGGTGGCCTTTATGGCTTTGTCACAGCCCAGGATTTCATTTTGAGGTCTTGGCTTTGCGTTCCATCCACATAGGCTACTCTGCTATCTGTGTGATCTCCCTTCTCATCCGAGCCAAGGCCAAATCCCGATTAGGCCCTGCAGGGAGGCGTGAGGTAAGATGGCGTGCAGGCAAGGGGGCTATGTGGGGTGGGTAATGGAGCCCCACTTCACATCCTGCCCCCACTGTCAGGAGATCTAGCCGCTGGAAAGCTGCCGTATGTGGCGCTTATGTCGAGAGCAGAATCAGGGCCACAGGGATCCAACTCACTAAGATATGACTTTGAGAGGAAGTCGGGGTGTCTTCGTAGATCTGGGGCTCCTCTTCACCTTGGCCACCTTAGTGGGGACTGCAGGAACTGTGTAGTTACGACTCTAGTGACCTGTGGGTCTCAGGGCTGGAGCCTGGGATACAGCACTTCTGTGTCCTTTCAACGCCTGGCCCTGCCGGTGGTCAGCTCAGACGGGGGAGATGGCGTGTAGCCGCCTCGAGAGCCCGGGAGGTAATGCCACTGCCTTTAAAATTAGAAGGAAGATGTTTGTTGCGGAGCAGAACCTGCGTCAGCCCGAGTCCTGTGGGAAGGGCCGCCAGCAGCCTTTCGCGTTTATTTTTGCACATTCTTTGCATGTGCCGAGGCTGCCGCTCAGCTCGCTCTCACAGAGGCTCACACTGCCCAGCCCTGCTGTCACTGGACATTGCTGCATTGGTAGCCCTGGAGAGGACGGAGCCGCCCAGGGTGAGTGCAGGAAGATGTGGGGTGAACAGGATTCAAGACCATGTTCTGGTGTCTGTCTCTGCCCTGCCCGACCGTGTGGTCCGTGTGGGGGGAAATGTGTGGCTCTAAGGCTTTTTCCCTTCTTGTCATGGCTTTGAAAGCTACCAGCATGTGAGAACAGGTGGAAATCTCTGTGCGTGTGTGTGTGTGTGTGTGTGTTTTCAGGAGTTGTGGCTTGCTGGTGTACCTGTCTTCAGGAGATGGCCATGGGTGTGGCTGATTGTGGGTCTGTACTCTGCACCGAGTGTGGCCTCTGGGAGACAGGAGTCCGTGGTCGTGGGTCCCTGTGGTTGCAGGTGTGTGTGGCAGAGAGTGGACACGTGTGAGCCTACACCACTGTATGTATACAGGGGTAAATGTAAGTGCATTTGAACATGTGTGCATTCACAGGGTATGTGGACAGTGTGCTGTGTGGGTGTGCAGTGTGCAAGCGTTCTGCATGAGTGATGGTACAGGCACACACGAGCCTGTTTGACCCATGCGAGCTGCATATGTGTGTGCACGTGGCACTCTTTTGGCTCCTGCTGGAGTGGGGCTGCCGTGGACCTGCCTAGCTATGGAAAAACTGGTGCAGGCCGAGGGAGCAGGCAGGGTGCACCCCACCTGGCCCCAGATCCCCTTCCAAGGCTGTGGCTGGGTCTCCTCCACCCGGCCCTGCTGCCAAGCATTTAGCTATGCTTGCTGTCTATGGTATTGTAGGCTTGGTGGCCCCATGGATGACAAGGGCTGCCCTGTTCCCAGTCTTCCCTAGCTCTTTTAAGGAAGGTGTCTCCAACTATCAGGATGGCTCTGTGTCTTTGGGATACAGTCTGCCTCCTTTACTCTTCAGAGAGCCTAGTGGCTAGCCAGTTGCTCCTAACCAGGGAAACCTCTCCCCTGCGTAGGTCCATCTACCGTAGGACATGTCACAAACCGGAAGTCAGGCACCTGGCGATACACAAATACACAGTGGACCTAGCCTGTGTGGGACATATGTGCAGAGTAGGGCTTCAAATGCTGTGTGTCTTTGGGCATATTGGTTGGTGTCTCTGAATCCCCCTGCTGTGGCTGTAAAATGGAGTTGGGAGAGCGTCAGGGAGGTGGCTGTCTCTCGTTCATTCGTTGCTGAGAAGGTCTTTCTTGATCAGCACAGGTCTGTGTGCCAGGCGGCGTGTGTGTCCCAGCCATGTGGGACCCTAGCCAGTCATTCTCTCTGTGCCTCGGTTTCCTTACCCACCGAGTCGCCTTATCAGCCATGCCTGCTTCCCGCTGACACTGAGGGTGTCTCTCGTTTTACATAAAAGGTTACAGAGCATGCACTATTGTTGTTATTTCTGGAACAGTGGAACGCAGATTAAAACATCCCCCAGCCTGCAAGCGCTCGTGTGCTTCCATTGTCACACCCGGTGTGGAGGCTGCTTCTCTGAAGCTCTCTCCGCCTGTGTTGGGTAACATGGCACGGGGTTGCAGGGTGGTGCCCCGTGGGTGGGCCGCTCTGCCCTCATCTCTTCAGTAAATTGGCAAAGCAGGTGCAGACTTGGCTGAAGCCACCCTGGGCAGGAGTATCTGGCAAGGGAGCCCTGGCAGTACTTGTTCAGCGCTGGTCCAGCCAGCTTCACGCCTGTGGCGGCTGCGGCCCCCCAAACTGGCATGTGCTCTCTGTAAAGCCGACATGTGGAGGCAGGGGTGTGAGGTGTTGCCTCAGAGCCTGGCGTTATACTGTGTCCAGAGTCAACTTGCCCTTCAGCTGCTGTGAAGTGCTCAGGGGCTCAGAGCCATGCATGGCCTGGGTGGGTGCTCAGACCTCCAGTGTGCACGTTAGGAATCGAGGTATATTCCCCAAAGCACTTAACCCTGTCTTCCGGGTCACTGTAGAAGTCTGGGTTCTCCAGTTGCTGGATGACCCTGAGCCAGCTGCTTAATCTCTCTGGGCCCCTCCAGCTACTTATATTTTTTTTCCCTGTTGAAAAATTGGGTGCATAAATCCCAGCACTCAGGAAGCAGAGGTCAGTGGATCTCTGAGTTCGAGGCCAGCCTGGTCTATAGAGTGAGTTCCAGGACAGCCAGGGCTACACAGAGAAACCTGTCTTGAAAAACCAAAATAATGATGATGATGATGATGATGATGATGATGATGATAATGTGTGTTTGTACAGGCAGGTGCACATCACAACACATATGTGGAGGTCAGAGGACGGCTTGCGGGAGTCAGTTCTTTCCTTCCATCACGTGGGTCCCAGGGATCAAACTCAGGTTGCCGCTTTGGTGGTAGGCACCTTAGCCTGCCGAGACATCTTACTGGCCCCACCTTACCCATTTAACCTGGTGGCTGCGTAGGAAGTGGTTTCTAAAATGCCTGTATTGTTTTGTCTTTTTTTTTTTTTTTTTTGAGGAAGTTGTCCTTACCGGTATAATAAAGGCGTTGAGACACTCTGAAGACTGAGACAAAGGGACTGCCCTGTTTAGAGCGTTAGTGTGATTTGCTCTTAGTGGCCACAGATACCTAGCTGTTCTAACATCTGGCCTCCAGGGGGCGCTCTCCCATCTAAGTAGCTTGTGGGCGGAGCCTCTTCTCTGGACTAGGGAGGCCCTTCACCCTAGGATAGGTCCATACATGTCCCTAACTGAAGGCTACACAGAAGGGTAGCTAGGTGGACAGTATCCTGAGCGTGTACAGTGGCAAGGGAGGTGCTGGGTTCAGACCCAGCCTGGCAGCTTTCTCGAACAGGGATATGATGATGGGAGGCTGTGTCTTCCCACTTCTTCAACCCCCCTGAAGACTGCAGGCTACGGGTTCTAGAAGCTTCCTTAGGGATGGTCACCAAACTGCAGGTGCGATAGCCGGAAATAGAGACGTATGTTAGGGACGTCATGAATCTCCAAGACCTTCCAAAGGGTGGGTTAGAGGCAGGGCGTGAGGCTCCCAGTCAGTCACGGTCCACAGGGCTTTCATTCATCCCGGAGGGAGTACTTATGGACCTGTGTCAGAGACGGAGAACCAGTTCAGTGGAAAGAGCCCCTGTAGGATTTTCCAGAACTGTGTCCCAGTGAGGGAGACCCACGGCAGCTGCTCTCCGCCATCATGATTCAGCTTTCGTGATGTGTGTAAGTGGCACGGGAGGGTGTGGGGGAAGCCCACTGATTCAGATAAGGGTTGTTACTGGCTGAGGTGACCTGAAAGTCCCAGGCTTGGCCTCACACATGGCTGTGTCTAGCCTCTGAGATGTGGTTGTCTCATTAGACAACTCTCTCCCCTGTAGTGCTGTAAATGAACAATGGGGGTGTCACACTGAAGGGACCCTCCACCCAGGTGCTAAGTGGCTCTGCCCACCTCTGCTCAGCCTCCCTGTCAAGCCCCACCTGGGCTCCATGGCCGCTGGTACCAAGCCCTTGATTATAGCTGAATCTTTAGCTTTTCGTGGGCACAGGTATGGTCTTCCTGGTTCCACTGTGCCCTGCCTGTGTGGTGACCCTGTCACAGAGGCCAGGGTCTCTGACAGGCCACAGTTTCTCATTTGACCCCCCACCCCACCATTAAAAAGTGCAGAAGGCGCCTAATGAGTTCCTGTCAATGGCTTGGAGCCTTGGGAAGGGCTTAATTTAGAAGCTGGTCTCTAGTGACTCAGGGGACTCTCAAGGGGGTCCTAAAGAAGGCTCCACAAGCCCCTCATTTATAGATAGGTCCCCAAAACCTGGGCCATTCCCACCAGCTTTCCCAAAGTTCAAATTCTGTCTCCTTGTCCTTCGGGGCTTTGTGATGTGGGACAAGTTTCTTAACCTCTCTGGACCTCATAATGTTCACTTTTATGTTGAAGGAAAGAACTGAACACAGCGCCTGTGGACTCCCAGCCTGGCTGCAGGTTACTCCAATTCCAGTTAACTGGAGGAGGAGCGAACCCCGGGTGAGCCTGTGAGACACCCCAAGGTCAAGGGCTTCGAGTGCCAGTGTGCCCTCCCTGCTCAGCTGGCCTCCCAGGCTGGCCCCTGTTCTATCTTGGGTCTCCTGCTAGGGATCTTTGAGATTATGGCGTGTCACAGCCCCGTGTGAGCGGGTGTCAGGCAGTGGGTTGTTCACAGCACTCTGTCCCTCCTGGCCTGGTTGTTACCGTGGCATCTTGTGACCTTTCTCCGCCACCAGCATCTGTCCTTGGCTGGTCAGCCCAGTGCCTGCGCGCTGTCCCTAAATAGCTCAGGGCCACACGGAGGGCTCAGGTGCCAAGAGGCATGGCCCAACTCCACCTCCTGCTCCCCCTTCTCTCTGTCCAGCACCTCCGGAATATTGGGGGAGATTTCAAAAAAAAAGTGTCTAAACTGCAATAAGGTGGAGTCTGGGGGTACCAGGATGATAGTCATGGCCTTGGGGGCCCCTCGCCAGTTCCTAGCTGATGGGTACTGATTTCTCTCCTGGTGAGCGCCGAGGAGATGGTGACTCAGCAGAGGGGAGTGGTTTGAAATTTGGGACTGGGTTAGGAGGGGAGCAGGAAGCTACCTCCAACCCCCCCATCCCCACCCCCCCCCTACTGCACCCCCATCCCCAACCCCCCCATCCCCACCCCCACCCTACTGCACCCCCATCCCCAGCTGGCCAGAGCTGTGCAGGGGCGAGGTGGCTTCCTCAATGCCTCTCCTCATAGGGACGGAGGACTCTGGGTGTGCCAGCGGCTTTGCCTCCTTGTGACTCAGTTTCCCAGTAAGCATGGCGGAGTGGAGACACTCATGTCTGTGGAGTGTGCTGTAGGGCAGAGTCCCATCTCCTGGTAGATCTCCAGGCATTCTGTCTGCAGCCGTGATTCATCCCAAGAGCTTTGTGTCTGTGGTGCAGGAGACCTCTCCCGTGCTAGGCAAAAGGTTTGCCACCAAACTCCCCCCCAACCCCCACCCCCGCCGCAACCCCAGTGAGGAGGTTTAGTTGCTAGCAGATTGGCAATTACAGTTCGTGGGGCACCAAGGGAGAGGCCGTGAGTCTCGGGCAATCCTAGAGGGCTTCCTGGAGGAGACCTTTGAAGGACTTCACCTCTGACAACATGTGACTGAAAGGGTTGGTATGGAAGACACGCTGTTGTGTCAGGACTCTGTGGACAGACAGGGATGCGTAAAAGTCTCAGGAGATGCAGGAGGACAGTGGCTGCCCACTCGGGACAGGAGAGAGGGCAGGGATGGGGTCAGGGAAAAATAAGGAAGTAACCACACTATGGAGTTACTTTGGGTCAGGCACCATGTGAAGTGATCAGTGGACAAGCTAGGGTGACATCAGGCAGCAGCCACATGCTCCACAGGATGCTGAGTGACAGCCAACCATGCCACACCCCGCCCACATCTCACTGTCCCTTGGAATCCTGCCCAAGGTCCAGCCGACCCACTGCTTTCTGTCCTGGCTTGCAGGCCCCTCACCAGGCCCAGGGTACAGCTTCCTGGTCTCTTCTGTGACACTGGGGCACACTGGTGCTCCCCAGGGCTCCCAGCTAATTGACAGGGCATAGTTGTCATTCTGTAGCTACATTTTGTTGTCCCCTGAGCCGGGTGTCACCTGGGCAGAGCTAGAAACCTCTAGGGCCACAAGGGCTGGCACAGCTACCCATTCGTGCATGGGCTCAGGAGTGGGAAGGTCAGGGCCTGGCACGAAGTGTTCTAAACTTTTGATTGTGAGGTGAGTACCAACAGCAGTCACAAAATGTCAAAGTGAGGTGCCTGGGTGTTTGGGTTCAACCTCACCACAGAACAAAGGTAGGCTGAGAAGAGCCATGAGGACACCATTAGAAAGCACCATTCATTGTGTCCATCCCCAAACTGGGCTCTGCTGACTTGAGTTTCCCTAGTCCAGAGCCCGTTTCTGCTTCGTTTAGTCACCACCGTGAATTTTCTTTTTCTTTTTAAAGGTAGGTTCTGATGTAGCCCAGGCTGGTCCCTCGGCTATGTAGCCGAGGATAGCCTTGGGCTTGTGCTCTTCCTGCATCCCCCAAGGTGCATCACCACTGCACCTGATTGACATGGTGCTGGGTGGGTACCTCCTCAAGTCCCCTTTAAAGTAGCAAAAGTTCTTCAGTCTCGGTCCTTCATAGCCCGGCACTTCAAATGTGACCCGACCTTTCCGCCCTGCAGGCTGGCTGTCCCCCCATTCCTGCCTGTGAGTTGTGCATTTGGGGCAGCTATGTCAGAAGAGGGAGGCTGTGCCCTCATCCTCAGGGCACCCTGTCAGGAGGCGCCACAACGGTCCCCACCGTGACTGACACTAACCTGGTGTCCACCGGCTTCTCCCCTAAAGGGTTACTCCTTCTCCGTGAGGGATCGATAAGTCTTGATGAGGAAAGCATTTGGAGACTTGCTCTGCTGCTCTATTTTTTGGCCCCACTAATTTTAAGCCTCCAAGATGCCCCTTGCCTCGAACTGTGACTGCTGTGGGGTACGACTGGTAATTTTCTGACTCCGACATCCCTTTTACATTGATGGGTTGATGCACTTTCCCCCTCTGGTGGTTCATCTTCACAGTTATTTATGTTTCACACACCTGAGGCTTCTGACGTTATTATATTTCCCCCTTCCTGCCCCCAAACTTACCCTTTCTGTCCCCGCCCCCTCCCCACCATGCATGTTTGTGTTTTTAAGTCCCACATACTTGGGAAGGCCATGGTTGTCGTTCCTCAAGTGGTGTCCATCTTGGTTTTTAGAGACAGGGTCTCTCGTCAGTTTGGAGTTTGCCAGGTAGCCAAGACTGGCCCACAAGACCCAGCAATCTGCCTGCCTCAGCCTCACCAGCGCTGGAACTACGAGTGTGGTTTTTTTTTTGACCATGGATGCTGGGTATTAGAACCAGGGTCCCTAAGGTTGTGTGGCTGGCACTTTACCAACTGAGCCGTCCCCACCCACCCCCTTTCTGCTCTCTCTTCTGTGTCCCCCTCCATTTTAAACTTTGAGACAGGATGTCATGTAGCCCAGGCTGGACTCAGACTCTCTGTGTCCTAGGTGACTGAGTGCAGACACTGAGATGACAGGGATGAGATACTGTACCCAGCTCTCTCTGTTTTCTCTCCAGCCCCTTCAGCCCACAGGCTCTCCCTCTATTGAAGGTGACTGAGCTGGACCCTTCAAGCCACTTAGCATTCTTTTCTACCCCTGAGGTCTCCTGTGAGCCCCTGTCCAGGGGCCTGGGCAGGTGCCTCTTTGACTTGATGCTTTTGGCAAGAGCCCCTGTCAGTGGCCATATGGTGTGGCACTGGTGGGCGCAACAGGTCTGGCTGTCTCCCTCCTGGCACTGAGAGCGCAATCGGTGGCTTCAGTTGTCACATTGAGCTCGTCACTGTTGAGGTCCTTACCCTCTGGCTTCAGTTCCTGGGTCTGCAAACTCATATGTAGGCACAGCCTCTTGTCCTTGGCTGGGGCATTTCTCTATGGAGAAAGCTGGCCTCCATCCCGACCAGCTCTCTCAGGAACAAGATGGACGGAGCAGGTGCTTCTCTCCTTCCCTTCACTTGCCAGTCTTCCACAGGGTGATGTCCTCCAAAGATTTCCTAAGAATGTTTGAAAGTGTGCACGGGACGGGGAGTGGTATGGGGTGTGGCAACCACTTCCGCTGTTACCATCTGCACCGGTGCTTTAGTGGTCCTGTCTCTGGCACTTGGGATCTTTGCTTCATGGCTCCTGGACCCTCTGGACTCTCTGGTGGCCATAGGACCTTCCTCGCTGTCTGGAAGGACACACTGCTCCCATCTACATCGTGCTACAGTCACAGTGGACCTTGGTCAGGGTCAGGGTGGGGCAGCCGGGAGCTCAGCCCTTGAGTCTCAGCTCTTTCTTCGCTCTGCTCTAGGTTGGTGTGACGCCGGGTCCAGCTATGCCCCACCCCCTCCCCTGTCATCTTCCCTCAGATGCTGGTGCATCTTCCCACCTCCCGCTTCCGACTTGGGCCTGGCCTTTTCCCCCCAGAGAAGATCTGGGAATTCCAGGCGTCGTGAGAGTCAGGCCCTTACCAGTGGTCCCTGAGTCGTGTGTGACTCTCACTCTAGGTCCCTTTCTGATACGATTCAGCCCAAGGGGCCACTCACTCTTTCCTCCTATTCACATCTAGGGGGCCTCTTCTCCCCTGGCCAAACCCAGACTGGAGGAAAAAAAAAAACCAAAACGACATGTAATATTTCTTCACCGGAGCGATTTAAAAATTAATACGAGCCTCCACGTGCCACCCCGCCTCCACGAGAGCAGCCTGCGCTCCCTGTGTGAGATTAAAACTCACATTTCATTTTTATATGCTGTGCTTAATCCAATAATGATTTTGCGTTGCAAACGGCAATAATATCTCTCAGCATAGTTAATCAGACTAGACTTAATGCTGTCACTATTTATTAACCTTTGTTGAAAAGCAAGAAGTTTCTCTCTAATCTGCGATTGTTGGTCCTGTCAGAGTCTATCAACTGAGAAAACAGTTTTGGCATTCATTAAAACAGTGCAAATCCCGAAATGACAATCGGGGCTGGGTGGGATCTAGTGCGTGAAATCCTCGCCCTGTTTATCGGGGTGGGGGGTGGGGGGGAGGCATGCGGTGTGCGGGGACCCACGTGGTCAGAGGACCAAGTGACCCAGCCCCAGATTCCTCTTGACTAAAAATCCCTTTTCCAGGAGTTAGGGGAAAGGGGGAGGGTATGGAAACGGTTCGATAAACGCAATAGCTTTGAGCTCTCCTGTGCTTGGCCAAGGTTTTAGGCCCTCAGCTGTCTCACTCTTCCTTAAGAAACTGGGCTGTACAACTCTCATCTCCAAAGCCTGGTCGAGTGGAGTCCGTCAAACATTACGGCTGTGGAGATGGCTCAGTGGGTAAAGCGGCTACCTTCAAGGCATGGAGACCAGAGCTTGAACATCTGTGAAAGGCTGGGGCTGGTGTACATGCACGCTGTCAGACCCATTGCCAGGGAGGTAGGGACGGCGAATAGACCTCTGGGGGCTTCTGGCCAGCCCGTCCTACTTGGCGAGTTCCAGGTGAGTGAGCCACTCTCAAAAACCAAGGTGGATGGCACCTGAGGCTTCGAGGCAGGGGGATATCCGTGTGCTCAGCTGGGACCTGTGTAAGGACCTTGTGGGACTCCCTACACACGGGAATCAAGTAGGTGGAAAAGTCTTAAGAAATGTCTCTAGAAAGTTCCTAGGTGATGCAGGGAGCTGGGGTCTGGAAGCCCCAAGGACCTGGTGGTTTTCGATTTTATGAACCTTGCTGGGCTATCCCTGTTGGGTCATCCATTGACCTTGACGGGCAGCTGGATTAGGATTCGTTGTCTGGGGGGCCTTGGTGGCTCGAGGCACCTCAGTTTCCTGCTGGCTCTATTGTGGAGCCGCCCTGCCCACTGCACATCTCAGCTTTACTTCACTCCCATGCTGCCTAGCAGTGGGAGGGCCTTACAGTTCAGGGTCTGACTGGCAGGGCACAGTGAGGTGCAGAGGTGCCCTAACTGATTCCCAGGCAGCGCAGAAGCTGGAGGATGCCAGGTCAGGGAATATATTTTGTGCACTAAGGCTCTGTCCAGTCACAAAAAAACCTCAGCTGAATCACCTGACTGGGCTTTGCAGAGGCTACCTGTGCATACACCCATTTCCCTGATGGGAAACCAGCTTCAAGAAAAAGGGAACTTTCCACCTGCCAAAGCCTCTGACAGAAGGCAGGCTCCGGGGTTCCCCTTACTCCATTTCTGAGGGTTCCAACCATGCCTCTGGGTGTCCCTGTGAGATCTTCGCTCTCCAAAGATGGCTTAAGAAGAACCAAATCTGGGGACCGGAGATGCGGCTCTTGCTTGGTGGAGGGCTTGTCTAGCAAGCGTGAGATCATGGATCAGGAAATCTGAAGCTCAAGGTCATCTTGACTACCTAGAACATTTGAGGCCAGCCTGGGCTACATGAGACCCTGTATCAAAGCAAACCAAAAAGGCTAGGAGGGACCATCCATCCACAAGGTAAAGCGCGGCAGCCGGGGGCAGCCAAGGTCAGTGGCTGATGTGAGGTTCTCTCCAGGGAGATGATGAAGCCTCAGCCCTTTCAAGCGGAATTGGTGAGCGGGCCGTGGTTAATTACTCAGGAAGGCTGAAGGCGCCTGGGAGGGTGCTCTCTGCTCCGTCTGGTGAGAAAGGCGGAAGGGAATGTAACAATTCAGAACTCACTTGCCTTGGAAAGCAAAAGGAGCTCAGCCTGGCACAGAAGATCAGAGGCCCTCACTGCACAGAGATACAGCTGCTGTATAGCCCAGATCCCACTTTTTATGTCTTAGAAAACCAGAGCCCGAGAGAGCTCGGGGAGGTGGCATGCCCAGATGCCTCTGAAATCTGTGCTGGGAGAGGAATGGATTCTTCCACGTGGAGGTGGGACCTAAAAGCCCCCAGGATGCTCAGGAACACATGTGGTCTGTCCTCTCTTCTCTTCTGGGTCCCCAAGGAGCGTCTCACCACCTCCGTGGGTTAAAAGAAACCAGGTAGAGGAAGTGTGTGGATTTTGACTACGCGACATCCCCCTGCCTCCTTCTGTTCCATGAGGTGATCTTCGTGGATTGAGGACATCTCGTTCTCTCCAATGTGTGCTTTCAGGATTTCTTTTATTTTTTAAAAAAAATTAGGTGTGCTTGCACACAGGCAATGCTGTGTGTGGATGCTGGGAACTCAACTAAGGAGTTCTACAGGAGCAGGAGGGGTTCTGAACCACTGAGCTAACTCTCCTGCCTCTGCTTCAAGTTTTTATTGTATTTTATTTGTGTGCATGCATGTATATGTGTGAGCGTGCATGAGAGCATGTGTGTGTATGTGCGCGTGTGTGTACACGCGCATGCACTTGTACAACAGCATGCATGCATGGAGTTCAGAGGACAACATATAGAGGGCAGTTCTCTGTCTCCGTCAAGTGGGTCTTGGGGTTAACCTCAGGCCAGCGTGCTTGGCTCTGAGTGTCTGTACTCTTATCTCGCCATCCCCAAGGCCACTTGCTTCTAAGATGTAGCTTTGGCACTGTGCTCTAAGGCACTGAGGCTTTGGGGCAGCAATTGGCTGCTCACCCGGCTGGGCTCAGCAAATCCCGGCCTCAGCGCTTGGCACTTGGGGTCACCTGTCTAGGAGGTGATGTGTGAGGCACATCTGAAGGGATAGAGCTTGCCAGGCATGGAGGGGGACAGAACCCCCCTGGGGTCAAGGAGCTGGATTAGAACGTGGTGGACAACAATGGTGGGTTGGCCAGCCAAGGGGGCTGGCCATGAGTACACGGTGGAAATGCCTGATCAGGACTCAGACGCGGGGTGGGTCGGACCTTCACACGCTGAAAGCTACTGGTTTGTTTTCATATACTATGACCTTTGACCCCCCCCCAGTTCCGTTGTGTTAACCCTTTGTATTCAAACACTTCTCTCCTTTTCTGCCTGAGCCTAGAGTGTGTCTGAGTCTATGGTATGAGGGAAGGGTTGGAGGGTTCTTGTCATTTCTTAGACAGACTTCCAGCTTAAAGGTCTTTTTAAATTTTTTAAACGTGTTTTGCCTTGCATGTATGTTTGTGCCTGGAGCCTGCAGAGGCTGGAAAGGGTGTTGGGTCCCCTAGAACTAGATTGTGAGGTGCCGTGTGGGTGCTGGGAACTGAGTTCAAATCCTCTGCAAGAGCAGCCAGTGCTCTTAGCCACTGAACCATCTCTAGCCAGCCCCTGGATGCCTAGCTTCAGCCCCCTATGCCTGCTTTTCTCTATTCCAAGAAAACGTGAGCGTCTGTGTGTGGTTTGTTGCTTCCCACAGAGCAGCCTGTCCACCTTCCTGGGAGACCCTTTAGCGTTACAGAGGATAGAGCCTGAGTTTAAATCCTCCAGCTCTGCTCTTGTGGTTCAAGACTTCTCCCCTTGGTCCACGTCCTCTGCATTTTCATATGAATTCAGACATTGACTTTTCTGCCTCTCCTACTGAGCAAACCTAAGCGTCCCTCGGAGGTTGATCGTGATCGTGTGGACCTGGATGACTCAGGAAAAAGCAGAAGTTGTGAAGGAGATGCACACAGTCTTCCAGTCCCGGATGGCGCGGCTCCGCCCGCCCCCGCCCCCCACACCCTCAACGCCCCTGCCGTCTTCCCAGCTCTTCTCTTATTCTGTGTGCCAGCACGGAGCGTCTCCTGCTCTGCCCTCCGAGCCCTCTCTTCCTGGCACTAATCACTGTGCAGAAGTTCTCTGTGCGTTGTCACTTCCTAGGAACCGTGAGCTCTTGAAGGGCAGAGGGACCGGCTCTGTCTGGTTCATGGACTTGAACCCAGGGAGTTCCCCATGAAGATTTATGAATGAGTGAGTGAATGAATGAATGAATGAATGAATGAATGTCCCTTCGAATCTTTTCACACACACCGGCAGCCCTCTTTCCCAGCTCCACGTGCTCCTTAGTGTCTGTCTGCAAATGGGGAAACTGAGTCCCCCTTCAGCCCTCTGCTTGGCCTTGAGCTTCATGCCCCACTCCGGCCGTCATGTGTTGCTCCTTGACAATCCCTGTTCATACGACAGGCAGATGTGTGTGACTGTAGTTTTTATGCTCATGGATGTGTTGTGTGTACGTGTGCATCTGTACATGTGTGAACGTAATCCTCACATGCGTGTGCCTCAGGGTGGGTGTGGAGGTCAGACGCCAGCTGCAGGAGTCGGTTCTCTCCTTCCACCATGAGAGTCCTGGGGTTTGAACTTGGGCCGTCAGCTTCGGCAGTGGGCACCTTTATCCACGGAGCCATCTCGCCGGCCCGATTGCAGGCAGTGATGATAATGGAGTTTTAATTTCTTTGAGGAGGTAAAGAGGTACCGGCTTCCAGCGGCGCTCAGCATTAGGAAAACCAGCTGTGAGGTCTTGCTCAAATCAGGCTGTACTTGTGAGGAAAAAAATCTGGGAGATGCTACCAACAGGTAGTGAAGACCGGTGACAGCAGGGAGAGCCCTGCCCCCAACCCCGTCCCTGCCCCTGCCCCTGCCCCCAAGGAACCCACAGGGTAGAGCATCTAACTAATTGGTTTGCGGACCTGACTGGGCTAGATAGATTTCATTGTGCTTTTGATCTCAAGTCGATACAGAGGCCAGGTGTTAATGGAGTCCCCTGGGCCAGGACTGTAAGGAAGACTTAAAGAAGAACTTCCTGAGGTGGCCAGGCTGCCAGCATTGGCTGCAGAATGTGGGAATTCAGAGAGAGACAAGGAGATTGAGAAGGTGGGTGCTGTGCAGGAGCCCTGAGGGAGACGGTGAGAGGTGGCCCTCTGAGCCGATTCTCTAGGTTAACTCAGATTAAGCAGAACCTTGAGTGGGGCTCCCTAGGGGAGGCATGGGAAGAAGACTCCATGAAGTCTCTTCCTGCCGTCACATTTGGTATTTCCTGCTCCACCCAATCCCGTTTTAGTTACAGAGTAGCCTGGAAAAGCAGAGGCAACAATGACCGTTCTTCCCAAATCACAGATCAGCAAACTGAGGCTGGTGGCTCTGTCCTGAAGCTTCAGGATTAGCTAGGAGCCTTCTATGATACAGCTCCACTTCTCCATCTTGCCTGGCAGTTCGTTTGATGGTGGAAACAATTGGCTTATATTTGTGACTCTAAAATCAAATGACACCTTATACCAAAGGGGCTGGAGAGGTGGCTCAGAGGTTAAGGTTCAGTTCCTGGCACCCACAACATGGCTCCAGCTCCAGGGGACCTGACACCCTCAAACAGATAACAACACGCAGGCAAAACACCCCAGCGCACGTAATTAAAAATAAATAAATCAAATTAAAATGTTTCTCAAGAGAAGAAAAAAAATGATGTTAGTCCACAAAACAGGACGGTGTCGCCTCGGGGCTCGGGGCACAGGGCGTGAGAGGATAGCTGGTTATCGTGCTGATAGTTGATTGTCCTTGTGAGGCAGTGACGGGGGACAGAGAGATGGGAGGGACACAGTGGGTTGGCCCATGTCGGGTCACACTGACTGACTCTTCTGTGAGAGCCACGGCAGACAAGCTTCCCTTTCAAGCCTGACTCGGGTGACTGGACTCCTCACAGTGGTTACAGGAAGCTCCTCCTTTGGGGGTCAATGGCCCATGTGGGATCTGACGGTGCGCCCGCTGGATTCTGTGGTACATGGCGTGAAGGATTCCATCTTGCTGTGGTCCAGCCTGCTTCATCCTAGAAAGCAAGTCCCAATCCAGCCAATCCAGGGTCTCTCAGTCATTTTGTGTGTGTGTGTGTGTGTGTGTGTGTGTGTGTGTGTGTGTGTGTGTGTGTGTGAGAGAGAGAGAGAGAGAGAGAGAGAGAGAGAGAGAGAGAACAACTCTATTTTGTTTGTTACTTAGCCCCTGAGTGCCCGATAAATGTGAATTCAGATATTTGCAGGGGGAACAGATACATTTGAGGAGCTGAGGTCAAAGTTTAAAGAGGGCTTCCGCTGCTGGCTGTCCAGGAGGGAGAGAGCCGGATGAGACAGCCTGACGCTGTGTAGGCAGAGGCAGGAGCATTGCAGGTCCCAAGCTAGCCAGCGCTTAAGATGGCTGAAACGGGCTTGTGTAGTTTCGGTGTGGTTCCATACTTGACTGATTTTTGTGACCCTTCCAGAAGTCCTCATTTCCTGGTGCTCTCAGATGGCTTTCAGGAGAGAAGGGGGACTTCTGGGTGGAGTGTGTAAGGGGAGCATAGCAGTAAGTCAAGCCGTGAGTCAAGCCGTCTGTCCTTCCATACGGGCCGTGTCATGCCACAGAGACGGAAGGGCCTGCACTGCTTTGGTGGCATCATGTCACATAACATGTCCCTCATGTATGGGCACCACTCGTCATAGTCACATAGAGACACATGGTCATGGAGCGGCTCTGATACAGCAGTCACCACACTAGGAGTCTGGAAATGTCTACAGACTCTCATGCTTAGCATAAAACGCTCTGTCCTGGAAGAGACATGTCACTTCCGTGCTCAGCTTGTAGTTCAGACTTAGTCATGTGACCACACTCATCCCTAAGGAGGCAGGGGAGCAGAGACAAGAAGCTTCGGTGGATGTAGTTGTGTCTGCCACGTGTACTGGTAAAACTCACTTCGTTTGACTCCACGGCAAATCCGGTAAGAATACCCGGATATGTAACTGACAGAGCGCCGTGGGCTCCATGCCGGCCGTGGGCTCCATGCCGTTCATCCAGAATAGCAAGCTTAACCACGCAGTCACCCCGTCCAGTAGGCACTGGAATAATTTCCATTTTACAGATCAGAAAATGGAGGCTCAGAGAGGTGAAGTTACTTGCCCAAAGTCACACAGCTAGGAAGTGGTAAACACAGTCTTTGAACCTGAGCTATTTTGGCTACAGAACCCATATTGTATTAAACCATTCAAAGATGGAGACTTTGAGGCCCAGTAAACCCCATCTAATGCCTGTCCCCCCCCGGCCCACAGATCTCCAATAGGAGACCTCCCTATTCAGTTTGGCCATTGGGGATTATCAGCCACCCCTCCTGGGTCTCTCTTGAGTGGGCGCCTCATAGTCCTTGGCTTCTGAGTTCCTGAAGCGAACCTGTGCTTTGCCTGTCTGGATGAGTCAGCTCTGTAGGAGCCAAGACTAAGCATTAAATGCCAAGCTGGAGAAGTGGCTCAGCAGTTAAGAGCCCGTGCCGTGCTTGCAGAGGACCGGAGTTCGTTTCCCAGCACCTACATTAGGCAGTTCACATCCGCCTGTAAGTCCAGCATGGAGGAATCTATTCCTCCGGCCTCGGCACCCTCACTCACGTGCACAAAACCTCCCACACATCGGATGTTTGCTTACACACAGAGATACACAGCCTCTTAAAGATTAACGGATAAAAAATATGCCAGAGGTGAATTTGTCTCATCCAAAGGGACACAGTTCAGGACACTGTCTGAAACTGCGGGTTGTATCTATTAGCCCTGTGTGAGCTGTGCTTTTTTTCCTGTGTATGCAAGCCAAGGATGAGGTTTCATTTTTATAATCCAGCCATGGCAAGGGATGAGCTAACAACAAAGACAGATGATTGTAACAATGTACCTTAAAGACGTGACAGCAGGCTGGGGCAATGGCCTAGCCAGTAAGCATGAGGGACCCACGAGAGCCCAACATCATTAAAAGCCAGGCGCAGGGCATGATGTGACCCCAGTGCTGAGGGCGGACGGAGGCAGAAGGGTCTGTGGGTTTGCTGGTCAGGAGGTATAGCCCAATTAGCAAGCTATGGGTTCTAGGAGAGACTCGGTCTCAGAAATGATGTGGACAGCGACCTCGTTCTTGATGAAGCACATCCTGAGGCCTGTGCACATCCACTTGCACATGCTCAGAGTTTTCTGACGCGTCCCCTGTCTCTCGGAACACCTCATTGCTGTATTCTCTTATGATCTCGGATACTGTGAGACGGCTGGGTGCCTGCTCAGCGAGGGCAGTGAGTAGGAGTGAATCATGGCTGGCTTAGGGTCTAAGGGTTCTGTGAACACAGCACTGCCACTCTGTGCATCTTGAAAACCAAGATGGCTACCAGGCAAATGGAGGGTGGCTTAACACATAGAGTATAGAAACGCCAGAAGACGTTCTGGTGCCACTTCCTGGCTGGGACAGAGTATGGGCGTTGTGACAGTTCACGGGACACTAGAATAATACATCGTTTCGAACTTGTGAACTGTTTATTTCTGGAATTTTATCAGTTATTTTTGGACGGCCGTCGATGGCAGTCGGATGAAACCATGGAAAGCAAAATCATAGATACTGTAGCTGTTTTTCCCACAGAGGGCCATATGGTCTCCGTCACGGCTACTCAGCCTTGCCACCGCAGAGGCGGTGTGCACACTAAAAGGCATGGCTGATTGCCAGTAAAACTTTATTTCTATTTTCTTTTTTTTTTTGGAGCGGGGACCGAACCCAGGGCCTTGCGCTCGCTAGGCAAGCGCTCTACCCAGTAAAACTTTATTTACAATGCCGGATGAGGTGGGGTTGGCTCACAAGCCAGAGTTTCCCCAACTTTTGTCTAGGGTGTCCCTCACCTGCCCAGAGATTAGTCTTAAAATCTGTTCGTGCATCAGGCTAGGGAGAAAGAGAAGTAGGTAAAACGCACCACGCAAGTGCAAGGGCCTGCGTTCTGGCCTGTTATCCCGGAGCTGTAGAGCTGAGACAGGAGGATCCATCCCTAGGGCTCGCTGGCTAGCCAACCTCGCTGAAGTGGCAAGGACCATTCGTTAGAAACTCTGCCTTAAATGAGATGCAGAGCAACTGAGAACGCCTGATGTCAACTGGCGGTCTTCACACATGCCCGCACAGACACGGAAAACCTATGCACATGATGACCTTAAGTGCTCCCCCCTCCAGTGGCTGACAGACATGGGGGCTCCTTTCACCTCTCAGATTCCGTGAGTGGTTTTAGCCATTCCAGCTGACTAAAAGGCAGACTGGCGGCCTGAACCTCGTTCATCCGGTTGTTATTTAAGTGAGGTGTCACTTGCCTCCCAGTACCAGACGTGGGGCCTCACCCAACAGATTAAGGAAGTAAGCAGCATCTTTGTAGGGTGTGATGAACTCACACTTGGCCAACCCCAGCACCAGGCAACAGGCGCTCTGTGAGACTTTCTCAACAACCTAAGGACAGTGACTCCCAAGGACACCCTCCATGTCTCTGTAGGCTCTGGTGTGTCCAGGCCTGGCGCAGGACAGGTGCCCAGTAAACACGTCGGATACGAGAAGGGTAAATGACCCACCCATGTGTCGGATCGGCAATGCTCTTAGCAGGTTCATCAGCTGCTACACGGATTTGGGGATGGGGGTGAAATGTGGTCTCCCATGCACTTCACAGCCCACAGAGCCAAGAGCTGAGGGTCCCGAGTCAGCAGATGTTGGGATGCCGAGATCAAGACCGGGTCTTATACAACCTAGGTTGATCTCGAGCCTCGTATGTGTTCAAGGATGACTTTGAACGACTGATCCTCCTGCCTCAACCTCCCAAGGGGCACTACGGGCATTGTCCCATTATGGATTATGTGAGGCTGAGGATGAAACCCAGGGATGTGTGCACAGCTGGCAAGCACTCGTGGGCTGAGGTCCATCCCTAGCTCCCACTTCTGGAGTTGGGCCGCTGAAATAATGGAGTGGGTGGGCTTTGTTCTCTAGAGTTCTTGACATAGAGGAAGTGACTTTAAACCCTTTAAAGTCCTTAGGCCGCTGGGATAGCTCAGAAGAGGCCTGTCCCCACCCTGGCTGCTGTGACGAGATGGCCAAGGTGTTCGCTTTTGCCGCCGGGAGAGGATTGAGTCTGCCTTAGTTATTTCTGATTGTAGAACATTTATTTGTATTTCTAGTGCGGGACAGAACCCAGACCACCCACAGAGCAGCCCGGAGGCTCTGCCTCTCAGCTCTCCCAGAGTTTCGCTTCCACCAAGTTCCAAAACCTATACTTCCATCCTGTGCCAGCCAGTCTAGGGTCCCCCTCTAGCCTCTCGTCCTCAGTGGATTGATCTTAGGCACACACGTTAAAATCGTCACCCCAGACAAGCTAAACGCTGCATTGTGTGTTTTAGAATGAATGGGGATTTCCCCCAAGTTGACCTGATGTGCGATGTTCGATCTTACCAATAATAAACCTCTGTATCCATCCCCAGGCGGAGTGGGGTCACCAGAGAAAAGGAGATCCTGGGGCCAGCTCACAGAGCTTGACCAGAAGGAAGGCAGGAGCCACACACTGGGAGGCCATCCTAGAGTGCTTGACTTGTTGGTTGATCGGGTGGGACACGGGAATAAGGATTTTTATTTACAAGCCCGTCAGACCTGAGCTTAGTCCCCAGGACTCACTTGATGGAATTCCAGGGGGCTCCGACTTTTACAAGCAGTTTTCTGTCCTCTAACGTGTGCACTGGGACACACATGTGCCCCTCCGTGGGTTCACAGGATAAATTTTAATTTAAAAAACGATTTTTAAAATGACTATTCAAGAGTCTGGGGAAAGTGGTTCTTCCTGCAGAAGCTTGAGGACCTGAGTTTGGATCCCAGCACCTGATTGAAAGGCAGGCACGGTGGTGCATGCATATGGCCCTAGCGCTGGGGGTTGGGGGGAGAGGAGATAGGTGGAACCCATGTGCTTTGGGTTCAGGGAGGGACTGTATCAAAAATAATAATAATAATAATAATAATAATAATAATAATAATAAGGCTGACAGGCCTACAAGATGGCACAGTGGATAAAGTCCTTCCTATGTAAACCTGACAAATCTGTCCTCTGGCCTCCACGCATGCGCTGTGGCATGTGCTCCCCCTCCCCCATCACGTGCACACTAATAATAATATCAGGTAAGACTGATAGAAAACACAGACTGACATGGACTTCTGGCCTCCACATGCACTCGCGCATGTGTATACATCAGAACATGTGCACACACACACATCTGTGTGTAGTCCCAGCACCTAGGAGGCTAGCCTGGGCTACATACTGTCTAAACAATAAACTGAGCTGTACCAAAACAAAAAGGACTGTCTAGTATAAGGCACGAGTAACAGCAAAGAAAGGGAGAGGGGGTTGCGGAAGGGGCCCAGGGTGCAAGTGTTCCCTGCAGGGTGTGTACTCTGACACTTAGGGATTGTCCTGCTGTTTGGGGTATGGTCTTACCTTTGTTTTTTGAGACAGGGTTTCCCAGTAGAGCCCTGGCTGTCCTGGTAACTTGCTCAGAGGTCTGCCTGCCTCTGCCTCCCGAGTACCGAGGTTGATTTCTCGGGGTTAACACTGGCCAGATTCTCTTCCACGGATCCACTGGACCAAGTTCTAGTTCTACTCAACCAGACCTCTCAGGAGTTCCATCCAGTCTTACACACACAGCCGATAGCAACATGGGCCTATGTCCCCTGTGCCCTCAGAGGTTTGGATCCTGCCATCTAAATGCAACTATAGGAAAAGAAGATTCCAGGCCTGTCCGCTTGGGGTTGCCGAGAAGCGTTTGCCAGGAGCCCCAGAAACCTGGCCCTTCTCACCCTTAACGTTAATTTAAAAATAGAGAAAGCGTCACTTGGAGGCTCGGGACAGGGCTCAGTTGGCGAAGTGCTTGCATGAGGACCTGAGTTCGGATCCTCAGGGCCTGTGTAAAAAGCTGTGCAGAGTGTTGTGTGCAGTCCCAGCACCAGGGGTGGGGGAGGGGGCAGAGATGGGAGGATCCCTAGTTCTTGCCAGCCAGCTAGACTGTTCAGGGGGGACCTATGGCTTCTGTGAGATCGTGTGACTTACAAGAATAAGATTGTGCTCAACCGAGAAGAGGACCTGGTGTCTGTCAACTCCTGGCTTACACACACACACCACACACACAACACACACACACACACACACACACACCCCACAAAGCAATGATCTGAGGTCACCTGCCACTGTTCGTTTCTTCCCTCTTCCCCTCCCAGGTCCAGCAGGACACCCGGCCCTTCACGAAGGAGGAATAGTTTTTACAAGTAGCTTCTGGAGCAGGGATGGGCTAAGCGGTTGTAATTTCTCACAAGGCTGTTTTTATAGAAGAAAATCGAGTCAACACTCTGGAGTATACTCGGCTCTTTCCAGAGATGGGAGAATTAATCAAGCTACAGAGTTCGCTGTCTAAGGCGCGCAGGGCGGGAGGGCCTCGTTTCATCAGCAGATTGGCTCGGGGAGGCGCGGATGAAAGGAAGGCCGGCCCTCTCCTGGTGCCTTAAATATTGGCAGGCGGTGGGGTCGAGATGTTTCCTTTTCTTTTGTTGTTAAGGAAAGCCATACAGATAATTAATGCTGCTGAAAGGAGCCCGCTCTGCTGGCGTCTGCCAGGCTGGGCTGCCTGCCCCCCCCCCCTCAAACCCCGCAGTCTGGGATCTTCTAGGGAGAAAAAAAAAAAGTGAAGCCCCCAGGGGGACTCTGGCAATTTACACGAGCAATAAATATCGTCCAGAGAGCAGACAGGACCAGCCAGGGCGTCATAGCTACAGACATTTGAGGGGGGGCGGGGGGACTCAAGTCACAGTGTACGCCAGTGAACTTGGCCCAGGGAATGCTTAACACCGTCCAGTCCTGCATCGTCGCGCAGCTCTGGGGTGTGGCTGTCACACAGTGATTATTTGAAAAGGTAGGTGGTCACCAAAGCCCAGGGAGGGTAGGTACACAATGGGTTTGAAGGTTGAAGGTTTTTATTGTGCTGTACCAGGGTACCAGGAAAATCGTTACCATCCCTAGATGCTAGAGGCAGCCATGGGGTCATGTAGTTCTGGATAGGTCTGCTGTCCCCGGAAGTCCTGTGTGTGCCTCAGTGTGCCCAGAACCACATACAGCAGTTGTGAGCCCTGGTCTCGAACACTTCCCGAGTTCTAGTCACTCAAGTTTCACTAAGTGTGGGAGGGACTTTCGCTGGCTCCATTGTACAGATAAGGAAACCGAGGGTGAGATCCTAGGTCTAGCTGGAGTGGGAGTTGGAGTCGGAACCAGGATTGGAGCTTGTTCTTCAAAACTGATGTGGGGTGAGGGCATGGGAGGGGCAGGTGGGAGGGGATGGTGGGGTGAGGGAGTAATGATGTATGTACACGCTAGTCAGCACGCTGGCTTGTGTGATGTAAAACTAACCATTCAAAGCAAGCACCCGAGACTGTTAGTGCACTCATGGTGTCGTGTGGCTGTCACCTCTGGCTCATTCAGAAGCTCCTCTCCTGATGGTTGGCCGTCTCCCCAGAGGGAAGCTCCTACCCGTGACCTGTCCCCTCTGCAACGTTGTGGAGGTTCACCTCCTACAGACGTCTGGCAGTGGAACTTGATGGCGTCTTAACCTCTCTGCGCCAGCCTCTCTCCTTCAGGGCTGTGCTCTCAGGGTTTCTGGGTGCTGTAACATGTGTCGGCACCTCATGCCTTTTCATGGCTATGTAATATTCCACGACTAGATCTTGTTCTCTCCTTTTGCTGTGGCTGGCATTCGGACCAGGTCCCTGTGAACAGCCGTTTGTAGAAGAAACTGGAAACCCGTAAAAGTTTCTGACTCAGCCTGATGTTTTAGTGCACATCTATAATCTGCTCTTGGGAGACAGGGGAATTAGTCTGGGGTCATCTCCAGCTGCATGGTTTAAGGGGTTTAAGGCCAGCCATAAACCCCTTATGGGCGATCCCCGCCCCCACTTCCACACAGCACTCAGGCACTTCTGCCTACGAGACCAGGGGCTTCTCTCCCTCTGCCTGCTGACTATGAGGACCTTGACAGGAAGCCCGGGAGTCAGAGAGGGGGCTGCAGGCATCTGAGCCATGTCTTCATGGAATTGTTCTGTGCTCTCAAGGCCCACTCTGCCCCAGTCCCATTAGACCATTCTCTTCAGCTCTCCACACCCAGCTCACGAGATCGGTGGATCATGGGATGTGGGCAGACTTCAGTGAGGCTCAGCACTGGGCTGTGCGCTGTCCTCAGTGGACACCAGACTTCCGTCCAGGGTCTGAAGGGGTGTCTCCCGCACCACTGACCTTCGGAATGTGTGACTGAGGGGTGGAGCTGCTGGGCCTGTGGAGGGCCACCACCTTGCTGCTCCTTGGGCCACTGCACCAGATGTAGGTAGTAGTTCCTGAATGGGTGACATCAGAGAGGGACTTCGCAACACCACTTACACACTGGGACCCTAAGACATTTCATCAAGGTAGAAGGTTCCAGAATGCTGGTCATCAAGTATCAGCAGCTGGCTCTTGTACCCAGTATCAGGGTATCCACCTCTGTGTTTTGATCTCCCCATCTGAGCACTCTGATCCACTATAGAGCCATCCTGCAGGGTAGAGCATCCCCGCACTCCTCTGGAAGCCTGAGTCCCCTCACAAACGTGTTCTCACAGACCCGGGGTCAGTGTCTGCTGGGTCCTCCCATAGGAATGTCAGAACTTGCTCACTGCTGGCCAAGCTTCCCGGCCCCTTCCTTGGATGAGCCCATGGGAGCTCCCGGGTTTCTGGCTCACCCACAGGGGTCACCTTCTATCCATGGTTCAGACATGGTTCCAACTCTGGAGAGTCCTTTCACACCCCTGAATGGCAGCCTTGAGTTCAAAACTCTCCCTAGGAGGGCCTGGGTCAGTACATCCAGTCCTGTGTAGTCCTGACTGTCCTGGAACTTGCTCTGTAGATCAGGCTGGCCTCAAACTCATAGAGATCTGCCTGCTTCCCAGATGCCGGGATTAAAGGTGTGCTGTGCCGCCACCATCTACACTTTAATGCTTGCTCTCTCACACTAGCTCTGGGTCACACAGGGCAGCTGCTGTGGGAACCTGGCTGATTGCAGCTATAGGAGCCTTAGTAACTCTGCTCCCAGGAGCCTACCCAGAAGAACACATTACACAGAGTCCTGGAAGCAATGACCACACAGTCAGAGGGTAGAAGTGACCAGATTTCCTGTCACCCCCTGAATGGATAAGCTGAAGGAAACATATTCCAACAGTGGAAGAGTATTCAGCCATAAAAAATATACAATAATGCTCTGTTCTGACACATGCACACACACACATACACATACACACAGACACACACAGAGACACATACACACACATATATACACACACATACACACACACTTGATGCTATAGACAGAAGGTAGACTGGTTATTACGTGACTGCTTATATGACATGTTCAGGAAAGGGAGCGCCAGGGCACAGACACGGTTTAAAGGCTGCAGGGCTGAAGAGAGGGGGAAGGGAAATGAATGCTTGCTGCATTGGGGGTTCCCTTTTAATTCTATAATTGCCGCATAAAATTTTAAATTAGCATCCAAAATAACGAGTTTCCTTATGACCTTTTAAATCCAGACTCTGCCTGTGACAGAAACCACGAGGTATTTGTTCTATCCCCATCGGTCTTCCTGAGGCCCTGGATTGTTGGGGGTTTCCTTTTGGGGTGGGATGAGAATGTTCTGGAACTAGAGGGGATGGCTGTCCCATTGTGAGTGTTCACCATCACCAGGTCAGACTCTGAAGTATTTGTGTTGGTGAGTGCCCACTCTCCGACGGCCGGGCCAGTGGAACCTGGAGCTGTGCCCTTCCCATTAGGCAGAAGGTTTAAGGCAGAGGATGGAGATGACCAGTGATTGGCTTTGGTACAAATCCATCTTCACGTGTAGAGGAGACTCCAAGAGTTGAGGAGTGGGAGACCCTGAGGATGAAGGTGAAGAGCACTGGGGGTGAGAAGGGCGGGGTTCGAGCTGTGGGTTCAAGGTCAAGCAGTCAGACCTTGACTAGGAGATGTCAGGCAGGAGTTCAGCCTGAGCTCCTCGCAGGCCGAGCCCCGCTGCCCCAGTGTCCACAAGAAGAGTGTATGGCAGCGCTCAGGACAGGGCCAGAGTCACCACACCGACCTCGAGCGAGGTTGCTGATAGAAGGTACAGCCTCCCTGGGGGCTGGAGGTCAAGGCTAGGAAACCTCTGGGACTTGGAAGGTGCCCAGGTTATCAGGCCTGGCCTAGACCTCTTCGTGGGTTGACTCGGTGCTTGTAAGTAACAGGTTCATCCATTTTGCTAATAGGCGTGCAAGGCTCAGAGAGGCTGTGAGATTCACCCGAGATCACTCAGCCAGAGCGGCTGGCTTCAGTCTGTCAGGAGTCTCTTCTTGGGACTAGAAAGGTGAACGCTGAGGCAGGCATGACCATATAGGGCTATCATCCCAGTGCTTTGGAGGTCGAGGCAGGAGGATCAGGAGTTCAAGGCCAGCCTGGGCTACATAGTAAAACCCTACCTCAAACAACAAACAAACAAAAACTCCAGCTTTTTTCTTTTTCTTTTTTTTATGGAAAACGCCATCTACAGAGAATGATAAAATAGTCCTCAGCATGCAGGTGGAGCCTAGCCACCGCCACCTTCTGTTGTCCCTCTCTGTGCCTTTAGACCAACAAGCCCAAAACATCAGAGACCGAGCTTAGGGGTATCTGTAGGCCCTGGCAGGGTCCTACCTGACCATTATCTTTTATTTCCTACCACGCACGTTGAATTTTCTTTCTCTTCTCTGTCTGATTTTTAAAGTCGTTGCACTCTAATGGAACCCACGCTCTGAGTGTCTGCGTTTCTTTCATCAGTGAAATGGGCCTCCTGCCTCTCCCCTCCTGGAGGAGCTCAGTCCTGTAAACTAGTCAGGATAGATGGGGCCTGCTCCAGTGGTTTTTATGTTTCTATTGGTTTTGGTGTGTGTGGCAGGGGTGGGGTAGTGGTGCACATGTGTATACATGTGTGTGGAGGCCAGAAGTCAAAGTCAGTCTCAGTCTCTCTCTCTCTCTCTCAGAGAGGGGGTCTCTCGATGACTGACGCCAATCTGGTTGGCCAGCAAGCCCCAGGGGTCAGCCTGTCTCTGCCTGCCCTAGGCCTGCAGACACACACTGAGGCCTGCTTAGCTTTTTACCTGTGTTCTGGGGAACTGAACCCAGGACCTTGGGCTTTCCAGGGAGATGCTTCTCCAACTCCGCTGTCTCCCTAGCTCCAGTTTTCACAGTGTTTTTAATGTGAGTTTTAAAGTGTAGGTTCGCCCCTGGAACCTCTAGGATCAGCCATCTACACACTCCTCCAGGTCTGGGGCAGATACACCAGCCTCTGAGCCTCAGTTTACCCTTTTTTGAGTCAGATTCGGAGTTGTTTTGCATGGTTGTAATTGAGGTGCTTCGTGTTAAATGTTGGGTCGAGCACACAATAGTTGTTGACTAGAACCTTCTCTGTCGAGCTGGCGATTGGTGCTGTGAGCCTTCCAGGGCAGGACTTTGTGAACGAGCTGTCTAAAAGGATAAACAGCCTGGACTACCGTGGTGGGGGCTCCAGCTGCCAGGACCCCTGCTCTGCTCGCTCCCTACCCCCAGTTTGGCCACTCTGGGCCCACCACTACCAGGAGGGGCTTGGCATGAGGGCCGGCAGATGCCAGCCTCGGCCCGCGCGCAGATGTATCTGCCAGTTTCTGACGGGAAGACGTGATCTGGGAATCGCTCACTTCATTGATAATTAAATTCAAATTAAGAGAGATTTGCATTTATGAAGTGCCTGTTTGACAAGGTGTCACTGTACCATCCACCACCAGGGTGCTTGAGAGCTGACGGGAAAGGGGGGGCAGCCATGGGAGGGGCAGGGCGGCAGCGGGTCACAGCTCCATAGGGAACACACCACAGGGTCTCTGCCAGGCTGTTTAATGTCACCAAGTCCCATACCCCACCCCTTCAGCTGCCCCCAGGGTCCGCCTCCGGGTTTTATAGCTGTAATGAGACTATGAATGCTGGGAGGAACCCCCACCCCCACCCCCATGCCTGTCACCCTTCCCAATGAACGTTAGCAAGGAGACCCAGCTCACCTCTGGGGACTTTGGTGGTGACCCTGATTGCCAGGCAGGCAGAGTTGCAAATCCTAGTCTTCCCCTCGCTTATTGAAATGCTGGGTCTTTGTATCCTGAGGGTAGTTCATGGCCCTACAGGGGACCCCAGTGGGATCACATGCCTTCAATAGATCTCTTGGTCCTTCCTCCCTTCCCACCTCCTCCAGAGGTGTAGTTGTCTCCTCAAAAGACCATGGGCACAAAACAAACAAGCATTCCTTACCCCGTCTGCCCAGGTTCCCCCACAGACCTCAAACTCCCAAAATGGCTGCTTGTGCGCTACCCATCATCCCTAAGCCCATCATCTTCCAGAGCTTTCTACACCATCTTTCCACTGAAGGCGTTCTTCCTCACCTGGTAGTGCTTAGGGTTGAACCAGGGCTGCATGTATGGAAGAGGTCTTTGTGACATAGAAAGAGACACGGGTGGCTTTATTTCCCAGCCCATTAAGACAAGAAGTGCTCAGCTGCGGGCCTCACGGCCAGCTTTCTTCCTCCTGTCACCTCTTCCAGCCCACTGTGGTAGTTGTACCCAACAGTTCAAGGCAGCCTGTGCCTGCTGGCTGAGGGGTCTGGAGAAGTAGGGTGAGCTGGAGACGGGGGTGGGGGGCTTTTCTTTGTGATCAGTATAAGGGGACTCCCGGAGCCTGTGTTATATCCGGAGCCACATCAGAGTCCTTGTGTGACCTCCGAGGCTCTGTGGCCTTTGGCAGGTTCTGCCACCTGGAGGACCCCCTCATAGAGCAGCATCCCATCTCGTTATAATGGTGTGACAATTTTGTGGCTTCGTTTCTCTACACGGGAGCAGTAAGTGGGGAGGGGGGACCTCTGGGAACTCCCACATGGTTCAGTTGACCACTTTTAGTTTTCAGTGTCCCCTCAAACGTTGTGAGGGTGTGACCTCCAAACCTTAGAGTTAAGATTATTTATTCTGTTGTATCCCATACGTGTGGGGTTGTGTGCACAGATGCATGTGCACATGGGGGGACGGTGAGTACACGCGTGTCCATGGAGGCCCAAGGCTGCCTCACAAGCTTCTGGTCACTCTCCACCTCATACGTGGAGGCAGGATCTTGCACATAGACCCGAGCTCATTTGTCTAGTCAGCCGGCTTTCTCTGAGGGTTCGTCTCTACCTCCTGTGCTGAGATTGCAGGGTGGCTGCCACCCCCACCCACCCAGCGTGTCTCCTGGGTTCTGGGAGTCAGAACTCTGGTCCTCTTGCTTGTCCGATGTTTTCATCCCCTCAGTTGCTTACCCAGGAAAAAAAAAAAAAAAAAAAAAAAAAAGATGGCGACCTTGTTAGTTGCTTACCCAGCCCAGAGATTATATGTAAATCCTATTTCTCCTCAGGGGATGACGGGGAACTTAAGTTGGCTCTACTTCTTTACATATACACTCTCGAACACGCACGCACGCATGCACACGCGTACACGTATGCATTCGTGAGCATGCATACTTCTTGGTAAGGATGCTTCCTTTAGCGCTTGAAAGGACACCGTGGTGTCTGGGGGACAGAACAGTCCTCCAGGCCTCAGTTTTCCCGTCTCTGTAGTGTGCACGCAGTGTGTCTCCTTGGGCGGAGTAGAATCACAGCAAGGAGGATTGGCCTTTCCTAACTGTCCCCATGCTCCCCTTGGTCATCTCAGCCTTTAAGAAGCCAGTGTCAACCCCATATTACAGGCAGGGGAAACCGAGGCCCAGAGAGGTGACGTGAAGATCTTTAAGCCACACACCCGGTAACAGATTTGGGCTGACTCAAAGCCTGGAACCCCCAAGTCCTGGCCCCTCAACAAAATGTCAGGGTCTTGCCTCACACAGTGTTCCCAGTAAATGCTGACAGTAAAGACCACAGCAGCAGTGGCGCAGCGGTGGCAGGTGGCGCTTGCAGAGGAAGGATGGCTTCCAGGTAAGAAGGCACACACCAGGCCCAGCCCCGAACTGAGTCCAGCCAGGTTTCCAGGGCAGCACAGCACCTCCACCGGCACCCGCAACCTGCTGTCTCTGAAGCCAGGTGGAATATTCTAGCTCAGGGTGCGGTGGCATGAAGTATCACCCGCCTGAAAATCCCCCTATATCTACTGTGCTATCTAATTACTGCATTAGAAAAGTCTTCAGACCATGTATTGAACATTATAAATGGGAATAAGATGGTTCTGGTAATGGCTTAATAAAGCAGGTAAGGCAGCCCCGACCGTCTGCCGGGTCCTTGGATGGCGGCCAGATTGATCCGTCAGAGAGGCAGAAAGCAGGGCCCGTGTGGGCCCCTGGAGCACTGTCTCTCTGAGGGGCCTTAGACTCCATCCCTCTTCTTCTCCTGAAGCACTGCTCAGGCCTTCTGGGTAAGCAGCAGTCACCAGGTTGGATGGAGAACTGTCAGTAGCCACAGCCGTTAACTTCTGACCGGCTGGCTGGGATGGATGGATGGAGGGAGAGCTGGAGGTCCCCGTGACTGAGGATGCATGGACCCACCGGGGTGGCAGTGGCCAGGGAAGATGGTGGGCTGTGCGTGGAGAGAGCGCCCGGCAGTCACGGGGCCTGAAAGTGATGTAGCGAGACTGAGTACCGGCTCTGTGCTACTGGTCTGTCGTGTGCCCAGGAAGCTGCTAGTGGACTCGAGTCTCTGGGGCTTCCTGTGTATGTGGCGACATGCACTGTGGACTGTCTGTTTCCACTTCTCCCTTCCAGGAATACTTAATGTCGTTGTCCTTCCCCATCTCCGTGCCTGGTTCCTTCACACACCATCGTGGCTATTGGCCAGTGGATTTCTTCCCGCTTGATCTTGGTTCTTGCTTAGAACTGGCGTTCCCCAGAGAGGCCACGAGACATAGTGGGCACATGATGCACTGCATCGCAAGAAAGGAAAGGATGTCCCTAGGTGTTCTGCAAGGTCCCAACCCCACTCTTTAACTTCTTGACCTACCCAGACTCCTGTGCGGGTATTAGAGGTCAAGTTCTAGCACACCCAGAGCCCCTCCCCAGGCCTGGCATTCTCATCAGGCGTCATCCTTGTCGTCATGGCGACGGGGGCCCAGGACCCCAGAGACGGGACGCAGAATTAATGGCAGCGCCGGGTAAAGGATTCCTGTCTGGGCGAGCTTGATGGATTACGTTGACGAACCATTTGTCATACTGTAATTGTTCTGGCAAATGTAATACCCACTAGTATAAACATCGCAGTGCTTTGCTAATAAAACCCAAAATAGGAAGAGAAAGGATGATACAGTGCCGTGCTCACTTAAAGAGACAGCGCCTCCGCTCCGAGTGGGGCCACGGCTCTTCCCTGAGGTATTAGCGCCAAACAGCGGGTCCGCCTTCTGGGCATGCGCAGTGTGGTTACTGGGTTGACCTTTTCTCACCTCCTTTGCCGTTCTTGGTGGCCATAAGTGCCAGGCTTAAGGTTGCTGCCTCTGAAGAGCCCTCCTGGACTAGCCTTCCCTGACCAGCCAGTCAGTCCTCTAAGCAATCTTGCCTTAGGCTCCTCGATGCTACACACAGGAGGTTCCTGGGACTAGAATGAAGGTCCAAGTGTCTCCATTTCTCTACCTCTCCAGCGATTATACAGTAGTGTCTGGGACCCAGATGGCGCCTAATGGATGCTCAGCGAGAGCTCTAGTTGAGCACATACATGAGCCCATGCCAACATTTCAGGACCCCATACATCGTCAGGAGCCATCTGTGGCTCTGGGCCCCGCCCACCCTGTGTCCACATTCAGCCACTGTTGCTACCGTTTCCCAAATCCCCAGCTTTTCCCAGATGTCACCTGTCTCAGGTAGCTGCACCATGCAAGGGGAGAATTTCTCAGGAAGGGAAGAATTCCTCTCATTTTCCATAACTGGCTACTTCTAGCTGCAAGAGAACCGGGACGAGATCACCACTCCAAGTTCAAGTGTCCATACCTCAACTGAGCTGGGTCTTAAAGAGGTAGCAGGATCCACAGGAGAGCAATAGGGTGGGTTACCACTAATCCAAATTGACTGCTGTCCTTGGAAGATGAGGTAGCCATGACACAGACACATAGAGGAATGGCATCCGAGAATATCGAAGATATCAGTGCTGTGGGACAGATAGTGGTGCTACACAGTGTAATGCAGTGTGCTGACACCACAGAGCCAAGGACTTGGGATAGCTACAGCATGGACATTGTGTCATGTGTGACTTACCATCTTTGTGGCTCCTGCTTGGAATCACTCCCCTTCTGGTACCGAGCTAAGTTGTGTCTGTCTGTCTATCCTTCTCCTTCTTTCTGGGCTGACTTATTTATCTGTGGTGCTGGGGATGGAGCAAGGGCCCTTGTGGGTGCCAGAGAAGCACTCTGCCACTAAGCCAAGCCACACACACTACAGCCCTCGACTGCAGTCAAGTGATCTGAAGCAAATCTTTTTGATGGACCTAAGAAATAGATACCGTTAATGCCTAGGCAACGACGCCCATGTACAGTGTGTAACAGTCTCAAGGTTCAGAGAGGGTAAGGCATTTGTCCAAAGTTGCACAGCTTGCTGGCTGCTGTACTGGTGTTTGAGTCTGAGACCTATTCTCTTCACCACTCCTCCCTAGACCTACCCAGACCGTGATTAGAACATGGCCATGTTGTTGTGGCTGTTGTTTCTTTCGCTGGAAATATTTGGGGAAATAGACCTTTATCATGGGGACAGTCTGTGCTGTGTAGGGTCATCAGCGGCGCCCATACTCACTTCCTCCTCACAAGATGCCAGTAGCATTTGTTGTCTTGTGATGAGTTTATCTGTAGGCACCGCCCATTGTCCACCACCTGCTTGGACCAGGCTTGGTTCCCTGGGGCCTCTTGGCCACACACACGTGGGATGCCCTGTGGCTGCTCAGGTTTGAAGCCTACGCCCATCCAGTCTGTAGACGTGCACCGGCATGGTGGGGAGGTTATTTGAAAAAAGGGTTCACAGCGCTTTCCTTTGCCTGTTGGAAGGGGGGCCCCCGGGTGGCCCAGTCCCCATTACCCTCTACCTTGGGAACAACAGGATGCATCTAATGCCCATTTTTTGGCACATGGCTATGTGTCTGTGCCTGGAGCCTAACTAGTTCCCATTTGCAAAGTGGTTTCTGGAAACGAAAAGAATTCCTTGTTTAGTGCGTGCCAATGTTTGACCTCCACCCGGGGCTGTTTCTGTAGACAAAGCCCAGGCCTCTCTCGGCTGAATCCCCAAAGCAGGACCTGCATGGCCATTTTGATGGGAAGTCCTACTTGTGGGTTCGCATGACACTGATGTACACAGTAAGTGCTTAATTATTCCTCTATGGCCAGAGGCAAAGCAGCAAGGTTAAGGCATCAGCTTTCTCCTCTGTATATGCCCCCATTGTTTGAATATGTTTTATGACAAAATCATAAAATAACTTAGTGGCTTTAATTAAAAAAAAAAAAAAGCCTCCTCTGTAACAGAAAATTTCAAAACAAAAATGTACCATTAGCTCGACACACCGGAGCTTGTCCTATGGAAGCCACACAGTGGGTGAGGCCCTGTGGCCTTGTTGAGACGCTCCCAGGTAACACTGGGCTGCTGGCTTCTCGGGCTACCATTTGCCCTGCCTTTGGGGAGAGTGGGGGCGAGAATATGGCAGGCAGGAAGGCAGCTAAGGAGCAAGGACCTCAAAGCCTCTAGCTTGCTTCTGCTTCTGTCCCAGCTAGGTGGCAGAAGGCTAGACCACGCGAATCCCTCCAGACCATTGAGCAGCAGGACAAACCTTGTGGAGTGGCGTGATGGAGGCCAAGGGGAGGAATTGAATTTTAGCAGCTTTCGGGGAAGCGGGTATCTGGATCTGGAATGAGGGCTGCTTTTCAGACTTATGTGGGTTTGTTGTTATTGTTGTGGTTGTTGTTGTTGTTGTTGTTGTTTTAATCATTTGGTAGTGGGTTGGCAAGTCATCTGTCAGTCGTGTGGGGGAGGGAAGACCTCCACACCCAGCCTTGCGTACCTCTCTATAGTCTGAAGATCTCTGAAGTGACGCCATCCCATCCTGGAATTGGGTGGTTTTGGTATTTTGGGTTTTTTGTTTGTTTGTTTTGTTTTGTTTTGTTTTTTGGATTTGTATTTTTTTTTATTTTCTTTTTTAATTTTTTTTTTTTTTTTTAATGTTTCCAACTGACTGGGGTCGGTGGGAGGAGAGACCAGCACCTCCCCCCATGTTCGGAGCCCTGCGTAATTTCTGTCTCTTGACCTTTGAATGCATTTGAACGTAAGCAGTGGTAAAAAGATGAAGAGCTATGACCGTCATTTCACACGCCGGCTATACTAACCGGTTCCTGCCCGAGCGCCGGGGGTTTTTAAATTGGCTAATGCGGAATGCTCGCTGAGCTAATAATAATTCAGATTACTTCTGTCAGCTATTCCGGTTTCATGGGTAATTTAGTAGTTGAATAAATTTTTTTTTTTTAAAAAGAAAAAAATTCGTTCGTTACCGCGGCCTGCGATGAATCAGTAGACGGTTTAACATTGGCAGCGGCAACTGTAAGAAGATTTAAATCGCTACTGGAAAGGATTTGAGTGAAGGTAATGTTTTATAATGTTCTAAGCCATATGCACTACTTTCAGGCCTCATCAGTTTTACATTGATTCCTAGTGAAGTGTTTAATTGCATCGTGAATGCTATATAATTCAGTTCTTTCTGCTAATATGGTATATATCTCAAAGTGATATACAGCCCTGACAGGGGGAATTCACCCGCTTGTGTCTGGGTTTAGGAAGACAGCGGGTACCGGGTGCCTTTGGGGCGGGGGGAGCCGTGGAAAGGGTGGTCCCCTCCCCTCCCTGCCCCCGCCCCCACCACCATGGGGTTGGGGGCCGGTGGCTTGGCTCCATCTCCCTGAGACTTGAAGACGTCGTTGGCACATGCTGGGTAGGTGGTGTCTGTCACCAAGGGGCCCACCAAGGGGCCACGACAGCCCGGATGGGTCAGGGGGTGGGGAAGTCCTCTCAGCTGTCTTGACATGATGGCGTAGAGCTTTGCCTGGAGCGAGCTGGCAAGGCCCGTGCGCACGCTGATGGGCCACTTGCAAGTGGCTGCCGGGCCTTCTGTTGTCTGTTGTCGTCTGTTTAAGCATGTGTTGAATATTCTCAGAGGGCTCTTGCTCCATGGGGAGGTGGCGGTGGCGGCGGGCGGGGGTGGGGTGTTTTGGGGTGGGGGTGGGGTGGGAGACTGGCATGCACACCTCAGGAGGGCGACTTGAGTCGTGTCAGTTGTGATGGAGACCTCGAGGGACCTGTGGACCTGGCACAGTTGGCAGTTGCCATGCAAGTATGGGGGCTTGAGTTCTCACCCCAAGAATCCACACGAAAAAAAAAAAAACAAAAAAAAAAAAAAAGGCTGTGCGCCGAGGTGGTACCCACTTGCGAGAACAGCGCCAGGGAGGCGGGACCAGAAGCCCTTGGAGCTTATTGGTCAGCCACTGTAACCGTGTCTGTGATTTCTAAGATGGAGAGTGATAGACACCTAATGCTGACCACTGGCCTCCACGCACATGGACGCCCGCGTATGCTCGTGCGTGCGTGTACCACACGCAGGGAGAAGGTGGCAGATGGAGTCCCACAGGAGTCGCCGGTGGTATCTAGTCATGTGGATCTGAGCTCAGGGGGCACACACGGAAATCCGTGTTCTCAGAAGGGGACGGGCAGTCCACATCTCCAGCCACATGTCCCCAAGGCTGCTGGAGATGGCTCTCTTTCCCTCACTAAGCTAGATCTCCGGATTTCTGCAGAACCCTTCATTTTTAAAGAAAAATTCAAACATATACACCATCCAGGCCAAACTAAATACAGTATGTCTGTGGGCATGGGCTGCGTCAGCCACCTGTTTGCCGTGTCTGTTCCCGGACAGGGCTCTGCTGTTAAGGCAAGAATTTTCTTTTTTCTCTGTCAGCTGACAGCGTACACACTGTTCCAGACAGGACAGGCAATTCAAGGAGGCCTGCCAGGCTGGAGATGGGTCATCAGAGTTGGGCATGGCCATGCCATGCGCAGGGAGGAAGGAGGCCGAGTTTTCCCTGCCTGGCAAGTGGGAGCCGGGGAGGGCACTTTCTGAGGTAAAGACAAAAGGGACAAGCAAGGTGGGTGGGGCTCCAAGAAGTGCCAGTCAGGGCAGAGGGGCAGATGTACCCCGTAACCCTTTTTTTGAGTCTCGGGGAGCAGCCTGAGGCTGCCGTGTCCCTGCTGGGAGTGCCTCTTCTGCTCTGGGTGACCAACCAGGAGACTCAGGACGCTTGCAGCCCTCACTCAGTTGATTACTGCTGCTTCCAGAGAGACAAGGGCAGCTAGGAGAGATGTCCCTGCTCTGTGTCACTTCTGTGTTTTGGGGAACAGATAGGCCACACTCAACTGTGTCTTGACCACCACAGGTTGGCTCAGCTGTCCCTGACCTGTCACTCCAGGCACCTATTTGCCTAGATCTCCATCCTGCATTCTCAGACGCGGGGCCACCATGAAGAGCATCACAGCCTGGCTGCCTTACAAACATGTCTCACCTCAGCCCCCATGGGGAGCCCAGACTCCGGGTAGTTCCTTCAGGGCCCCCTGCTCCTCAGTTCTCTCCAGCACAGGTATCCCTCCTTTGGGTCTTTCACAGCGATGTCCGTCGTATCCAAAACATCCTCTCTCTATAAGGACAGAAGTCTCAAGCCTGACGGAGTGGCACAGCACTTGGGAGGCAGAGGCGGGTGGATCTCTGTGAGCCAGGCTAGTCTACATGAATCCCAGGATAGCCAGAGCTACAAACATAGTGAGACCCTGTCTCGGAAAAAAGTCAGAGGAGGAGGAGGAGGAGGAGGAAGAGGGAGAGGAAGAAGGGGGAGGAAGAAGAGGAGGGAGAGGAAGAAGGGGGAGAGGTGGAGGGGGAAGAGGAAGAAGAAGAGGGAGAGAAAGGGGGAGGAAAAAGAGGAGGGAGAGGAGGAGGAAGGGGGGAGAAGGAGGGGGAAGAGGAGGAAGAAGAGGGAGAGGAAGAAGGGGGAGGAAAAAGAGGAGGGAGAGGAGGAGGATGGGGAGGAGGGAGAGGGGGAGGAGGAAGAAGAGGAGGGAGAGGAGAAGGAAGAAGAAGAGGAGGGGGAGGAGGAAGAGGGGAGGAGGGAGGATGGTGGAATATTTATCAGACAGACCTGCCCCAGTGACCCTATTTGAGTTTGACTAGTCTACCCAAACCTTGCCTCCAAATAAGGTCACATCCTGACTCTTGGAGCAAGTAGAAATGAAGGTCACTGTTCAGCCTGTCACACTCTAGTCAGAGGGACAGCAGGGCTGTGGTTGTGACCAAGCAACAGAGGCAGGAAAACTGTCATACCGGCTGGGGACTAACATCTGTTGGATCTCGGTGATTCCGGTCACATCTGTCCCAGGACGGCAGGACCTTCAAAAGCAGTTGGTGCCTGTTTAGCCATCTGATCTCAGCCATCAGAAAGTGGCCTGGCTCCGCCCTCTGCATGGCGCCAGCACGATGTAATCAGAGCTGTCCTTTTACCTTGGCTCTCCAGGAAGGCCAGCCAGCTAACTCCCTTGCCGATCACTGTAACCTTGACGCAGAAGAATAGTTTTCCCCATGCCCATGGAAGAGGGGTGCGCAGCGTCTTATTTATGAAGACGTCCGCCAGGTGCATTTCCGGTTCCCAAGTTTGTGGGTGTTGCCAAGATGGAGAGACACGGGTGATACCTGGTGATTAGCAGTGGCCGTGCCTGTGGGTAGGGAGGCTGCCCAAGCCCATGGCAGAGATCAGGGGTTGCATCCTGCTCGGAGGTGACTCACATGCTTTCTGGAGGCTGCTGGATCAGCAGACCGAACACAGACGTATCTGACATAGTGTGAGGTCAGGGGAGGCCGTGAGTTTGGATCCCAGCTCTGTCCTTTTTTGTGTGGCCTAGGCCAGCTGATGAGCAGGATAACTCTTGCTGTTGGTTTACTTTTTTCATTCTTCTGCGGAAATGAGAACAAACCTTCCCCAAGCTCTCTTGTAGGTTAACATGAGAGAACGTACGGTAGTAGTCTGGCCCCTGCCGTGCGTCCGTAGCTACCCACAGGGCCTGGCCCTGCAGCCTACCCTTGCTCCTCAGCTGCCGTGGGGTGAAGGGAAAGGCATGTCTCAGTACTGGAAACATCTCCTGGGCTCCTCTGGGCCATGATTCTGAGTGGCCTTTCTCCTCAGAAGTCATTTCCAGCCCGTCCCCCATCCGATACTTGATTCGTGCTCAGCTGAGAATTTAAAGGGAGGAAGGGGTCAGCGAGGTGGCCCGGAAGTAAGGGGAACTACCATTAAGCGAGATGACATGAGTTTGCCACATAGCACAAAGTGGAGAGAGAGCATCAACTGCCGAAGGTTGTCCTCGGACCTCTCCACACGGATTATAGCATGTGCACACATGTGCTACACACGTAACTAGGTAACCATGAAACTGCGTTTTCTTATACTGCATGACCTCGGGTCCCTAGTTATCAGAGTGCCGCCCCAAGCCATCAGAAGTTTCCTCCCTAAGGTGACAAGGATGCATGTCCCCAAGGGAGCCGTGCCTGTCTCCTGCAGGTGGCCTGGCCTACCTCAACTGCTGTGGCCACCTCACCTGCTAAACTAGACACGCCAACCACCTTGTGAAGACGTGTGGTCCCCAAAGTTCCCCGTGGCCAGGGTTTTGCAAGCCTCTCGGCTATTTGAGGGTCTCCTAGATTAGCATTTGGTATTGAATTAGCGCTCGTTTTCTCTAATACGATATAGAAGGATAATCACGTTAGCGACTTCCACAGCACATCAGATTAGACGTTTGGAGCATGTCTCTGCCTAGAAGAACAATAATGGGGGTTAAAAGAAAAAGACCAGCCAACAACCACCGCGGGCTAGCTGGTCCCCATCTCCACTCTCCAGAGCATCCCTCCCTCTGCTCCAACCCCCTGGTCCCCACAGAGGAGGGATTTCATTCTGCCCCAACATACATGGAAAAAAAGAGTGTAAAACCTTAATAGGGCCACCCAATGAATGTCTGTCTAGTGGAGGGGCAGCTACATAGGCAGAGCCGAGGCTGTAATTAATAGCACTAATTACTCTCCTACCTCTGCCCTGGCCCACCAATCCCAAGACACCCGTCGGGAGCAGTAGGAATGGCTGTCTTCTGCTGGCCGCTGTCGCTGGCCAAGGAAGCCGGAGTGTGAGCTTGAGGCACACCTGTCCCGTACCTCCCACTGCATAGCTCGACTCCCACTTGTCCAGTGCTTTCTCCAGTTGGGCTTCCAGAACTGCCTGGGCTAGCTTTAATTAATAATTAATTAATTAAAAGAACTTGTTTCTGGAATGGCATCCCCAGGGCAGATCTCCTGAGCAGTGTTCTCTGTGGACTAGCCTTGTCACTACACTACAAAACACAGAAGACAACATCCCAGACAGACAGACAGCCTGACATCCTGAGATCTCTCACTGCAAACCCCAAATCAGCAGTATCTCCAGGCCCTGAACCCTCCACCTCAGGCTACTGGCTCGAGGACTCAGTTCTCTGTGTACAGGAGAAGAGGTGAGGCTTGGAAAGTGATGTCTTTGCACTTGGGCCTTCCTCCACTTACAAGAGGCGGGAGGTGCTCTAAGATCGATCAGGCTCCACAGATAGCCTGTGTGGGAGCTGGGAGCTGGGACAGCCTCCTAAAGGACTGCCCTGGGGTGTCTGCGTATATACCTCCAGGTGCTGATGCATGCATGCATGCATGCTTATGTGCGTGTGCAAACTCCTTAGTCTTTACCTTGGTTTTTGAGACTTGGTGCCTGCTGACTCAGTGAGGTCAGGGATGTGTGTGTCTCCAACTCCCCAGTGCTGGGACTGTAAACACTAAGGGACAGAGTCATGTACGGGGGATTGAACTTGGGTCCTCACACTTGCATGGCAGGGACCTCACTCACTGAACCATCTCCCCCGCCTGTTTGGAGAGTCTTAGACCATGTTCTGGGTCCACAATGAGCTACATCTGACCCATGAACAGTCTGCACTGGGCTGTGGGGATATGGCCTTCGTGCCAGTGTTGGACTCCACTGCTTAAAGAAAGCAGACTGTGGTTGTGAGAGGTGGGAGGTAACAAGGCTGACATGGCCCAGGGTAGAGCTGGCACCCCTGGCTAAAAGTGAGGGGAAGCCATTGAGCAGTTCCCTGTGGGAGAGGGGCTAGGATCTGATATGTTTAAAGAATTAAAACCCAGTGTCACATACCTTTAATCCCAGCATTTGGGAGGCAGAGGCAGAGGAAATACTATGAGTTCAAGGCCAGCCTGATCTACATAGATAGTTTCAGGACAGCCAGGGTTGCATATCGAGACCCTGCCTCAAAATGAGTGAATGACTGATAGGAACACTCTGGGATGTATAGAAACAGTTAATGGAAATGAAGGAAGACAGTTTAAACGATGGTTAAAGGATAGGTAGGACTGATTCATTAATAGGTTTGATGTGTGTGGCAATCTACTAGTAATGTCTACCATGGGCACAGGAAAGGCAGGGGCCATAGGCATGCTATATATTTGCTCTCTCTGCTCTGTGAGGCATTTATTGGTTGATGGGAGAGAAGGAGGAAGATAAAGGGTCACTCAAGGAAAGTATTTGGTGGCTTTAGCAGCAGCTATGGGTGCTTTGATAGGGCTAGTCGCCCTCTGATCACAGGAGCATCAAGCAAGGGATGAACTGGGACAGGGCAAGAAGAGTCCATGTTGTCTCCACCTGGGATTGCCAGGAGTCAGTTCAGGCAAACACATCCCTCAGAAGATGCAGAAGGATGGCCAGGCTTCCTGAGACCTGCACGGTTCTGCAGGATGCATCAAGACAGTTCTCAGAGGTCAGGCAAGACTGGGGACATCGGTGGAGCAGGGAACAGAAAGTAGTTTCCAAGGAAGTCCGGTGAAAACAGAGGTTTGAGTCTGGGCACAATCTGTTTCCCCCTTCCTTACAGCTGGAAAAGACCATCAGGTGCAAACACAGTAACAAACCAGAAGCACCTTCAAGCTAAGGACAGGCAGGCAGACCTCTCTGAGTTCAAGGATAGCCTGGTCTACATAGTGAGTTCCAGGACAGCTAGGCTATGTAGAGAGACCCTGTCAAAAACCATTTTTTTTTTTTTAAAAAAAGGCTCTAGAAGCATTTCCCAAAAGACCTGATGCTAAGCCAGATTGGAGAACATCTGTCAGGCCATTTTTGAACGTGAGCTTTACAGAGATGTGTTATTCTATAAGCAACATACGTGGAGCTTTAAATGGAGTGGTTCGGATGAGTGCTGTCGTACAGGCGGGCTTCCAACCTCCTCCTGTCACCAGTGCGCACGGCCGATTGCCTTCCTCACACTACACTATGTAGGATGGACTGACACATGTTGGGTGGGAGCCAGACCCCGGGGGAGGGTGGGGACATGGCTTAGCAGATGGAAATGCTTGCTGCGTAAGCTTGAGGATCTGAGTTTGGACACCCCCACCCCGATCCACGGAAAAGCCAGGAGTGGCCCTGTGTTTCCACGGAGTCTCACAGTGCTGGGGAGGCCGAGACAGAAGTAGCTGGAACAGTCACACCCAGACTTAGCCTCCACTCTCCAAACTTCCCAGAAGAAGCTCATTTGCCTAGCAGACCATTGGTCTGTTAATCGGACCTGTGGTTGGGCTGCATACTGACTGGTTTTGTGTGTCAACTTGACACAAGCTGGAGTTATCCCAGAGAAAGGAGCCTCTGTTGAGGAAATGCCTCCATGAGACCCAGCTGTAAGGCGTTTTCTCAACTAGTGGTCAAGGGGGGAGGACTCAGCTCATTGTGGGTGGTGCCGTCCCTGGGCTGGTGGTCTTGGGTTCTATAAGAGAGCAAGCTGAGCAAGCCAGGGGAAGCAAGCCAGTAAGTAACATCCCTCCATGGCCTCTGCATCAGCTGCTTCCTGCCCTGCTTGAGTTCCAGTCCCGACTTCCTTTGGTGATGAACAGCAGTGTGGAAGTGTGAGCTGAATAAACCCTTTCCTCCCCAACTTGCTTCTTGGTCATGATGTTTGTGTAGGAATAGAAGCCCTGACTAAGTCAGGCTGCATTAGAATCCCAACTCTGCTGCCTACGGGCCGTGTAGCCTTGGGCAGTCTTAACCTCTGTGTGCCTCAGTTTCCCCATCCAGGACCTCCGAGTAGTACTTCGAACTGCTTCCGGTGCATGGGCACATTCCCTATGTGCTAGCCAGTGTTCCCTGTTGGTTTTTTTTTTCCCTAGATTTTTCTAGAAATGGCAAGTCATGTATTCACCTTTGCCACTCTAACAGGAGTGTGACCATGGACAATGTGGTCCATAAGTGGGTCAGTAGACGCCAGCCAGTGTGGCCTGTCTGGCACTGGCCCAGTGACAGGCTGTGTCAAACAGTTGTGCCTGGTGCTCAGGTGGGTCACCTGTCACCACATTTCTGTTCCAATAGTGTCCTTTAAAGTGGTTTCCCTGTGGCCACTTGTGACATTTTTCGTCCACTTCTGTAAAGACAGACCAAGATCTAAGTAAGGCTTAGGAACCCGCCTTGGGTCACAACCACTCCTGAGAGAGAAGGCAGGCTCAGAGCCCTCAGGTTTTGAACCTTGAACCCCTACCCTCTAGATACTTACATGGAGGCTACATATGGAAGGATTTGGGGGGGGGGTTGATCCTGGGACGAGAACCATCCTCTGTGCTGAAGATCTTGGGAGGTCGAAGGACGACGGGAGCTGGCAAGTCCTGATGGCTGTGTTTGCTGTAGAGACAACATCGTTGTGGTTTTCTGGGCTGTGTGCTGTCTGCATTCTGACAGCGAGGGGTATTGGGATCTTGGCCATGTGCCTGTTGGCAGGGGGCTCCCGGATGACATGTGGAGCGCTGTGGGAGTTATCCAGCGGCCTTGTGGGATAGCTAGGGATGGGGCGAGGTGGGGTTGGGTGTGACTCTTCCCATATTTTATACAGGCTAGCAGATAGCAGGGCAGCCCGTGTTAGTACCATTTGTGCCCTATCTCTTCTGCTAGGATGGGCTAAGCCAAAGAACACACAGGTATCTTGGCATGAGGAAAGCAAGGCCTCTGTCCCCACAGGTCTCTGCCTCATCTGCGCTATCTTTCTGCTCCCCACCCCCACCCCCACCACCATTTCCCCCAAGATAAATTCCACCCCCCTTGGTTTGGCTTGGAAACCTCTTGTGATATGACCCCTGCCTCCTGTCTTCCATCTTGTGTGTCCCTATGTCACAGATAGTGCCTTCTGTCTGTCAGTGCCTGGCCCAAAGTTCACTATGACATATAGGCCAACTTGAAAGGCCAGGAGAAGTCCGGTGGTCATCTGCGCGTCGTAAGGTAGCTTCGCCACAAGTCCGGCTGAGTGTCTGAGACTTTTTTCCCCCTACACCTTTGTCATCTAAATCTGCCTGCCACACAGGGTAGAAGCCACTTCACCCTCTAGGGTTGCTTAATTAATTAAGTGCCTAAGATGCCCCACTCACGCCGGCTCAGGCCTGATTCAGGGTTCTCCTATGTGTGTCACCTGTATGATCCAGCTCAGATTTGGGCCCTGTCACTCCCCCGTGCTCCAAATTTAACCCCACAGTCTATCCCGTGCTCCCTGTCATCGCGTTCACAGGCTCCTGATCACCCTGCTATGCCCTTAAGAGTTTGATGGAACAGCAGTGGCAGCACCAGCCCAGCTGTCACACCAATAAAGGCAGAGTTGCAGAGGATTGTGGGGAAGATGCCCGGTCGCCCTCTCTGCTTATCGTTCTTCCGTGCGGAAGCCGGGGCCTCTGGGATATTTAAGAGAAGGGGCAGAATGTTCTTCAGGGGTGAGGGTGTTGGAAAGAGAGATGTCCTAAGTCGGCTCCCTCTGCCAAGCCACACTCTGTGGGCATGTGGCCCATGTTGGCCCTTGTGGCTCTACTCACAGCCGACACATGGCTTCTGCTGGCCCCGGCGTCCATCAACCCAGACCTCCGATGGCATGCTCGGGTGAGGAGTGTCACATTGCATTATCGAGTCCCCGTCAGTCCATGTCACGTTCGGGTATAGCGTGAAGGCCCACACTTCCTCTAATGCGATCTGAAAGTGGCTAATCTGAGAAGGCTTCCCACACTGCATCCTGGGAAATAAACATCACAAGCCCATGGAGGGGGCTGCTCAGAAAGTCCTGCTGCTGAGGCGACGGGATGGGCCCATGGGGGAAGTTCAGATTGGTGCTTACACTTTTCTGAAACTGAGGGAGTCTATAGTGCTCTCACTCCAAGAATGATGATCAACAGCTGGGGCCGGGAGTTGGCTCAGCCACTCAAACATGAGGACCAGGGTTCGATCCCCAGCTCCTCTGTTAAAAAAAAAAAAAAAAAAAAAAAAAAGGCAGGGATTGACTGATACCACAACACCAAGGAGATTCTGGGAGCACTGGCCAGCCTGGCCTAATTAATGAATTTCAGGTTCAGTGAGAGAAATAAGATTATGAGCATTTTAGGAATGCACTAATGTCCACCTCTGTCCTACACACAGTTGGTGTCTGTGCTCCCCTCCCCGCCACTGCCAACTCCACACCCACGTGCTCCCTTGTTTGGAGTTGGATCTTGTCTCCCCCAGATTCATGCTCCCACAGACCCTCTGGGAATAGGATCTTTGCAGAGGTCACACAGGATTCGGGTGGCTCTTAACTGGTGAGAAGGCCATGTGAAAAAACAGATAGGCGGACATGACAGGGCTCCAAGCCTAGGGACACCCAGGCCAGCAGAGCCAGTGGGCACTGGGGGGAGGCAAGGAAGGAGATGGGTCTGTGCCTTGAACTTGTGACCTGCAGGGCTGTGAGAGAACTGTGTCATCTTGTCACAAGGCACCTATCTGGTCATCATTCCAGGAAACAAATGGCCCTTTCCTATCTCCCCAGGGAATCGAAGAGCAGCTTCCATCATCCCAAAGATGGTGGGCAGCATAAGGGTCCTCAGGTGGCATTAGGCCCGCCGACTGTCCCCTGCCTGCCAAGTGTCCCTCAAGGGCTGAGGAGAGTCAGGCAGTAGCGGGCAGCTGGCATCCGGGTGTACAGCCTGCCTCACATCACGTTAACGTGTGATTAAGGGGGTCTTTAAGGCGCCCATTAGTCCCCCTCTGCTATCTAATAGCGCTTTCGGATTTAGAACAGAATATTATTTACTCATTAGCTGATAGCAGAGCGGGAGCGTGCTGTGTGGTCGGGGAACCACAATTAGAGACAATTACATCGGGGCTATAGAGTCTCGGGGGGGGGCGGTGGTGTGGGTCAGGGTGGCCCGTCACGCATGGGGGGGTGTGACAGAATGTGGCCTCCAGGAAAGATAGGAAAACTGGGTCATTAGAGGCTCAGGGAACATAGAAGAGAGTCCCAGTGCAAACCCAGCCATCTCCACGCTAGGCCTGAGATCCACCACCTTACTGCAGACAGTAGTGATAACGCTCTGTGGTGGCAAACCGACAATCACCCCTCCTAGGCAAGTATGCTAGATGGCTGAATGCCCTGTGGCTTCCTGAGGCAGATGACATACCTGTGACCCACAGCTCCCAAGTGGCCAGAGGCCGGCTCTCCTTGAGGATCGAATCCTGAAACCCTCCCAGCATGCTTCTGTGCCCGAGGCAGAGGCCCCTGGCTGAATATCATCTTTTCTTACTCCAGACAAGAGAGGGGAACTCACCCAATGAGCAGGAGCCTGTCCCTCAGCGGCAGAGACCTTGACTAGGCTAAGACGGCCGGATACGATGGGGAGGGTCGGCTTCCTGTCTGAGATCAGTGGCTCTGGCCCGGATGTTTGGAACTGGAGTTGGGAAGGGGAAAGGTGGGCAGTCAGGGAGGGTCTATAGCCTGTGCCTCTTGGGAGCCATACCAGGGCAGCCCTCTTTTAACAGACAGGAAGCAGCATGTGGAAAGAGCTTCTTGGGGTTTGCCCTGCATACACGCCTTGACCCTGGCAAGCCTGAACCTGGGGTCATGCATTCCTGGTGACTTTGTAGATAGGCATTCAGTTGACAATGGGGATGTGTCCCAGTGGCCATTAAATATCCGAAACTCTTAAGAAACACACTCGATGCACCCTCCTGACACCTGTCCCAACTGGTGGTACCTCCCGTCACGTCAGGAGGGAGGTGTGGACCAACCCAAAAGAAGATCCATAGCTAAGCCAGCAGTCGAATCTGCCCTGAGCATGTAAAACCTTCACACTGTCAATACCTTGGGAGTCAGGGACTGTCCACACATGCAAAAGTGCCAGGTCAGGCAAGCTTGGAGCAGAGCAAGGATCAGATGCTACATGGGTCCCCAACCTCGCCTCAGATGCCTAAGCCTCGAAGGGAAGCTGATGTAAGTTATGTGGATCCAGGGCCCGTGAGACAATGACCCGAGTACTGTGGATTCCAGGATGTGCAGGGGACCTGGGCCGGATCAGAGATTTGTGGGTTTCCAGAGTGGCCACCGGTTTCTTCCAGTGGCACTGGTACAGTAAGACTGGTCCCCTAGCCTCAGGGACAAGTATCCCAGGCACAAGTGGCCTCTGTCACTTCCTAGAGGTCCGAATAGGTCCCTGATATAAGGATGGTCCCTTTTGGCTCCTCTGGGTTAGAGGCCGGGGGGCGGGGGGAGGAACCTTGACTGCAGGAATTTTCACTATTTTCTACTCCATACTTGGGATCCCCACCTCTGTGGGCCAGGCAAGGGGCACCCACCAAGTATGCAAGTGAGCATTTGTGCACGCGGACACACTTGCCTCTCCATTCTAATGAACCTCACCGGGAATCCGATATCAGTTTCTGTCAGAACAGTGTGCATATCTGAACCAGAACTAAACAAAGCTAAACATTAAACAATTATTGGAATTTAAGTTTGTTTTTTTTAAAAAAATAATCAGCGGGCTACGGGAACATTGCACCCATTAGTGGGGCCCAACCGTCAGGCCTTTGAACAACCCCATGGTTCTTGGCTTCTGGGCCGTGGGCTCTCAGGCTAGCTGCAGCAGGCTTCCTGTGTATCCTATGTTAATGGCTTTGCTGGGGACTCAGGAAGGACTCTGCCTTTCTCTTAAGCAGAGCTTTCCATCCAATGTGGTCTCTGCAGCAGAAGGGAATCTGAACCCCCAAGTTGCTCCAGACCCATGCACCCAATCCATGTTCCAAAGGAGCCCACCTCTTGCCACATAGATGGATTGGGAGCCGCGGCAGTGAGCTCTACATCGCAGTCACTGTTTATCACCCCGGAATGGATACCCTCTGGGAAACTTCGAGTTGGGAATTGGGGAACTGGCCATCAGTGTCAAGAGAGCACAAGCACCCCAAGTTACAGGAAAAGGGGCAATTGCCCTCCCCCAGCTTTGGCTCCAAGCAGAGCCCAGCCACCTGCCCAAGTTAGCAAGGCCTGCCCCTCCCAGCAGGATGTTTCAGGTCAGGCCAAGTCTTCCTTTCAGATTTCCTATCAGCTGTGTGGGAGGGGGTGGGAGGTCCTCTCCTTCCTTCTCCTCTCCCTCCTCCCCCTCCCATCTGGACCTCCACTAAGGCGTGGACAGAGTGAGGCCGTTGTTCCCCAGGCACATAAATAGTCACTTGCCAATTTCTTTGATGTGATAGCCAGCCCCCACCCCCACCCCTGCCGCCCCGCCCCCAGAGTCCCTGCTTCTCTAAGTCTCAAGCTAGCAGGGTTTCTTGGAGTTCTTTAATGAGTCTGGTGCTGCTGGGTCAGGAGCCCTGCTGAGGAAACCACTGGAGAGGCCAAAACCCAAGAGGAGAAGGCCTACCTCAGAAACTGCAGTGCAAAGGGTCTGGGGCCAGCAGGAGCTTAGAGACCCTGGGAAGAGAATAAAGACACAGAGGGAACATTGAAGGATCTGACAGGGCATCCTCCCACAGGGTGCTCGCTACCCCGCAGGCTGGTTTTGAATGGAAATGGACTATGAGGGTCAGGAGAAGTTTTGAGCAGAGAGGAACCCGCATCCAGAATGTCCCTTCTAACTGCTGAAGTTGGATGAGAGGCTGGGCAGCCAGGGAGCCTCACAGGAGGCTTCGACAAGCATCTGGTCCAAACGGGGAGCCAAGGGCAGGGGGAGGTCCACAGCATCTGAGTGTCCAAGTCAACTTCCACTTCCGGATAGGTGTCAGTCCAGTGGTTTATCCGGATAGCTCAGACCCTGTTGTAGGTATCCTTGCTTGTGGGCGGGGCCGCACTGACTGGAGGTGACTCTGGTTGCTGTGTTGGTCACACAACACCTTAGCAGTGGTTGGCCTAAAGCTCTGAGACTCCGCCTTCATTTGACTTTTTCAAGCACCCACTCTGAGGGAAAAGGTGGGCTTGTCCCTATTTTTCAGATGAGGAAGACTGAGGCTCAGAAAAGGCAAGGGCTTGTCTTAAGCTCTTCTAATCTGGTTGAGGAAAGGGCAAAGGCTCATGAGCAATCAGCAGGCCACTAAGAGTCCCTAAAGTGAGGTCCCCAGGGCCATGGCCTGCCTGCCAGAAGCATTCCAGAGCTGTGGAAGAAATTGCTGCTGCGGGGTGTTTGGGAGAACCCAAGAGCAACAGTTTCTCATGGTTCGACCAAAATCTAAGCATGGGGCAGGGTGCATCTCCAGAAAATTCTGCCTTGGTACGAGGAAGAGGAGCATCATACAGTGTGCAACCTAAGCTACACACGGGCACACATCTGTGCATGCACACATGCACATGCACACACACGTGCACGCACGCACACACACCGTGTTCACTCATGCAAACTCTCGCATATGTGCACACACACAGACGCGCACACATGCGCATGCACAGAAGCCAATGGGGCCGTACGGGGACACGCATCCTGGAGTCAGTCTATAATACAATCAATTTTGTATATCCCCGGTGAAACGGCAGCATTTATTTAACATCTTTTATAAGAGCAGCTGAGTTTTATCACAAATCACATCCCATTTTCAGTCATCTGGGACTCCTTGAAGGCTAAAACGCATTCGCTTCTTCCAAAGAAATTTACCAATTCCTCAATAAAGGCCCATTTGCCTCTGTATGTAAAATTGACACATTTATTGACTATTAAACCTTGAGGACTTGGGTTGGGTTTTTCGTGCCCCAGCCCCACCCCCAGCGCTCCCCCCACATTTCCTTAATCTTTCAACTCGATGCTTTCAAAGCTTCCCCAATCATAGGAGGAAGAACACACGGGTGCAGGTGACATTTGAGTCAAGGGCTTGCTTATCATGTAGACACCTGACGTCACTGAGGTAGACAGCAGGGACCAATGCTCAGAGTAGTCCTGTGAGCTGTGTGCCTGCCCCGGCCCTTCAGGTGTGGTGGGCGTGGTGGCAGGTGTGGTAGGTGTGGTGGGCGTGGTGGTGCACCGCTGTCCTGTTGGGCTTGCACTGAGAGTTTGTAGGACACACTGATGACATTTGCAAGAGGCAGGGTCCACCTTCCTTACAACCACGAATTACCATGAGGCCTTTGAGTAAAACTGAGAACACCCTTTACTGGTGTGCCTGTTGGGGACGAATGTCAGTTCCAGTCAGGATAGTCTATTCACTGGTGGGACAAACTAGACAGGGGCCTGATGGGGAGTGGGGAGCAAGGGGGCTGAGCTGTTGAATGTAGGGGCCTGGTGCTGGGTCCCATCTCTGAATGTGAATAGCAATATATGCTGGTGGGTACCGATGGCCAGGACACCCTCCTTTGGCTTTAATTGTTTAATTTCAAATTTAAAATGTCCGGTGTAGGGATCTAGGGAGATGCTTGGTGCTTGCCACGTAAACACGAAGTCTTGAGTGTGAGCCCCAGAACCTGTGTAAAAGTCGGGTGTCCTGGTCGCCATTGTTATCCCAGCGCTGGGGGCTGAACCAGCCTAACCAGGGAGTGTCAGGCCAGTCAGTGAGTGAGTGAGGGGAGGGAGGGGAGGGAGAGAGAGAGAGAGAGAGAGAGAGAGAGAGAGAGAGAGAGAGAGAGAGAGAGCACCTGTCTGGAAAACTCAGAGGATGGAGACGGAGGAACCACACTGAAGCCTGGCCGCCAGCCTCCACACGCTCACACAGACGTGGCTGAGGGAGAATGGAGGGATATGTGACTGAGGGACTGGGCAGACACAGGTTCGAATCCTGACTCTCCTTGCCAGCCCCATGACCTCCAATGTGTTTTTCTCTTAGAACCTTGGAGTCCTGCTGTTCATAGTCAAGACAACCAGCGTTCATCTTAGCACTCTTGGCAAGGTTAGATGAGATGGTGGTCCACTTAAGGAAGGTTCTGGAAGCAGCCTCAGAGGTCATTGCTCCTGCAGTGGGAAGGAGATTCAGTGTCAGCCTAGGATGGGAAAAGGAAAGTCACTGGGTCCAGCCACCTGTCTCAGGCTGCACTTTCCTGGCCATCCACTCTATGCTAGGATGGTTGTGGGAACGGGCTGCCTCTCCTGGCCACCTCACTGCCTTCCTCGGCTTGACCCAACCCTGTTTGTGGGAGCTCCCTCAGACCACACAGCTTCAAGCTCTGAGCCCTAGAGCAGCTGCCTGCAGCTTTTCAGGTTGCAAATGGCCGACCTTTAGATATAGCATTATTCAGTAACGCCCCTGCGCTGCACTCCCTAAAGTGGGCAACACCACGCTGTGATCTTCATGAGTTTTAGGGGACTAAAGGCAGAGATCATCGAGGTACTTGGCCAGGGTGCTTCAGGCCCTGGGACCCAGCTCTATACATTGCCAGCTGTGTGGTGAGGGTGGGGTCCCAGCAGGGCAGAATCACTTGACTCGGGGCTCCTCTAGGCATACATACCTTCATGCACCCCTGTTTCCTCTGGCTTAGCAGGGTCCTCATGGCTTATACTTCTAGGATGTATACTTCTATACTTCTGCTGCTTTTCTGCAAGCCAAACAGCAAGTACCTAGCTTCAGCAAAGCCTTCTGTTTCCTGAGGAACCAAATCCAACCTCTTGGCCTTTCCTACAGCTGACTCTAGGAGAGGCAGAAACCATAGGGATGGAGGGCTCAGGGCGGGGTTTGGGGGTGGGGTGTCCTATTGAGAGGAATCCCAGGGTATCACGTGGCCAGGCACCACCGACTGTTCCCCCAGAGATGAAGGGGGATCTTGGTTCCTTGGATGGGGGCCAGCCGGCTCTGGGTTAGTGGATTTTGCCTCTGCCTATCGAAGTGATCATATATCTCTCAGAGCCTCAGCGTCCTCATCCAGATAATGGGCTAAAAATATTCTTGTCTCCCAGGAATATAGCCTGCATTCACAGAATTACCCCCATGGGATCCCACTAATATTATCATTTTATATTTTGTATAGCCACTAAAATATGTAAAGATGAATGGAAAAATAAAAAAAAAAACAAAACAAAACAGAACAGAGATCCACTCCATGCAAAGTCCTGGGCTGCAGAGGCCAGGGATAAGGTACAGCCAGCTCGTGATCGGTACAGACAACACCCAAAGAGTAGAAGGCATCCCCTTAAGGTCGCCCGTAGGCTTGTATTGAACTCACAGAGTCTGGGGGACCGAGGACCCCCAGACTCTCACTGGCTGCCATCCTTACCCGTTAACAGACTCGCTTCAGCCAGAAGATTCTCTTTCATTTTAAAAAGCCTGCCAGTGTAATAAATCTTGTCCCGAAATCTCGGCAGCACATCTCGGCTAGAGTGTGTGATAAATCTAATATTCTGTAGTCTCTGTGAAAGGGACTCTGGGTGGATCTGTATCAGAATGACAGGCGAACCAGTAACTTGCTCTTGGCTCCACAAGGCCAGCCCTCCCATCAGCTCTCCGAGGGGGACTCCCTCTCTCCCCTCCTCCATTCCTCCCTCTACCCCCCTCCCTCCATCCCCCTCTCCCTCTCTCCATGCCCTCTCCTGACACTGAGAACGTAGCTCTGAACCATGAATTCAAAGATACTTATCTGTGAAGGGAACAGAGTGGGTCCTGTGGTCTTTGAGACACTAGGAGGGTCAGGCTCCTCTCTTTGGTTCACAGCTAGCATCCAGGCCCCCATGGTGCCAGTGTGGTGTTGAGGGTCAGGAGACTAAAGGAGACAGGGATAAGCCTGTGGGGTGTGGGCATTCATGCCGGGCCAGAGTGGATGCTGGTGACAGGGCCTCTGGTAGGAACGCTGGAGTCAGAACCAGTGGCATTTGGGAATTTGTGGCATCTGAGTCAAGACAGGGTGTGGCCAGTGCTTACCAGGCTGGTGGGGGAAGGGGGATCCACCTGCTATGCTGTGGCAGGGGTGGGTTGGGGGGACAAGGACAGAAGTCAGAAGAGGGTGAGGTGCAGCTGAGAGAAGCTGACAGGTCCTGCCTGGCTTTCTGTTTACTACTGAGTGACTCAGGCTCAGAACGGACTTGTTTGGAGGGCCCTGGCCTAGGGTCATAGTGGGAGCCCTAGGAGGGTGGGGGATGGGGGGTGGGGGTGAGCCCCTCTTTATTCAGAGTTATGCAGAAGCCCAGTAGGGGCTCTAAAAATAGAGAAACACTGCCCCTTAACAACCAACTCCCCCACACCTCACAACTTAAAAACTGCCCTCCCTCTGAGCTTCCTTGTCTCTGGGCTTCACCTGGAGAGGGACCTGATACCCATGGTGGTGCAGAAGCAGGAAGATTAAAGTGAATTAAAGTGAGATGCCCACAGTGGAGACTTAGCCAGCCCTGAGCTCTGTTTGCTCACCTGGACCCTGTGGCCCAGGAAACTTGTCACTGTTTCCCCATCTCCGGGACTTCATGGTGTCCCTGGGGCCTAGCTCCACCAGGCTGAGAAATGTCACCTGTGTTAGTTGCTGCTGGCCTGAGGACTCTAGTATTCTACCGTGTCCCAAGCAGGACCTGCCATTTGTGTGGGAATGGGTCCCTCTCACCCTAGAGGCTTTTGTCACCGGCCTGGTCCACAAAGGCAAGAGGTTTCCTCCACTATTCACAGTGTGAATAGCCTCTTCTTAACCAGGTACCCTGGACCCAAGAGCTCGCTTCTTTCACTCTCTCTCTCTCTCTCTCTCTCTCTCTCTCTCTCTCTCTCTCTCTCTCTCTCTCTCTCTCTGCCTTGAAACCTATAGGCCTCTGCCAAGAAGCCTTTATCATCTAACATCTAGACTGTCCCCGGAGAAGAATTCGGGCCTTCACAAGAGGCCACGTGACAGTTTATTTTGATTAATATCAGTGTAGTGGGGCAGAAGGAACACTGGCCCTAGCCTGAATAGTTGCACCATTTGATCCAGGAACTTTGTTTATGCCAAACACAATCGTCCGAGAGGGTCTGGTGGGCTTGAGGCCCTGCCTTCCCTCCTTTCCCAGACTTCTCAGCTCCTGCCTGGAGGCTGAGATGTCGCTGGATGTCTGTCTGGGATCACCTGGTCCTCACCCAGCTGCTGTGTGTGTGTGTGTGTGTGTGTGTGTGTGTGTGTGTGTGTGTGTGTGTGAGAGAGAGAGAGAGAGAGAGTGTGCGTGTGAGTGTGTGTGTGTGTGTGTGTGTGTGTGTGTGTGTGTGTGTGTGTGTGTAAAGTAACAGAGATTGGGCCATCCCCCTGCCTCAGGGACAGAAGGCAAGTGGGTGAGGCTCTTAAACATTGTTGAGAAAAGATAGATGTCCTGGAACCCACTCTATAGAGATCACCTCTGGGCCCCACCTTGATGGGCGTGCAAGAGGCCCTCCCCGTGCTTAGAAGGAATAAACAGCTTTTAATGAAGTTACATTGCAACATAATGGGAATCATAAAACCACCGTCATCCTGCAGGGTCCCCGGACGGTCTTTATTATCGACTGTGCCGGAATCGGCTTTGCAGAGCTCAGGCTGCAGCCGCGAGAAGAATGCAAAAGTCTCCTTAAATTACCTGCTGGAAGTAACCAGTGGAACATTCCACGCCCCCACGCCCCCGCCCCCGCCCTCGCCCCCACCCCGTGTGCCGGGGATGCAGCCGTCGGAGCGGTCTGTCAGAGTCACTCACTGCAGCACAACAGATGTTCGCCCTGCTCCTCCATCGGCTGTTTGATGAGAAATTTACTGCTCTCCCGCTGGGCAGGCGGCCCCTCTCGGCGGCCTCGGCTATGAGACAGGCCAGCCGCTGGCTGCCGGCCAGGGCCGGGCTGTTTTGATGGAAGCCATGAAAAGCTCTAGCTTAGAAGGCGCCGGAGATAATGCACCGGCTAGACTCTCCTGATTGGCCGATCGATCGGCCTGATTTGATTTATTGATCAATCCCCTCAAATTTGGCGTCTGAGAAGCTGCAGTGATCTTTAACTGCGGTGAACGTCTCCGCCTGCCGGAGAACGAGCCCCCACTAAGGAATGTATGAAAGGAACCGGGGCTTATCTTAATCACACACCGGCCTGGTGCTGGCCGAGCCCCGCTGCGCGCCGCCCCATCGCCCGGGCAGGCCTGCGCCGATCTATAAATTGATGGAATTCAAAGCCTCCAGCATCGATTACCGTTATAACCAACAGCGGTGCGCAGAATGTCTGATTATTTTTAGACAAAGATTCTGTTCTCTCAGCAGCAATTTTGCTGAGCCTGTCACTGGCTCAGAAGTCTGTTGATTGCAATTAGATGCAAATACAAAAAAAAAAAAATTAAACTCTGCAGCCTCACTCCTGTTTCCAGTTATTAAATCTCTCTCTTTGTTTGCCGTTTCCTCATGATATCTACAGCTGGGTGAGATACTCCGTTGGCAGAAGAACAAGATCCTTGGGATCCAATGGAGAAGGGGGGTGCCCTGACATTTCTGTGGGGGGGCCACGAAATCCTGGGGGAGGGGAAACCACAGAAGGTGTGTAAGGATGACCATTAAAAGTGTGCAAGGGTGCGGGAAATGGTGATATTTGCTTTCTGTCCCAGCACTCCGGGAGGTGGAGGCAGGAGATCAGGAGTTCAAGGTCATCATTAGACACATAGTAGAGTCAGGGCTAGTCGGCCAGGGGTGGGGGTGGGGAGATGAAAGATAAAGGTATTTAAACCGGGTGGGTAGGACTTTGGAGGCAGACTCAAGACCAGCCTGGACTGCATAGCTAAATCCTGGGTCAGGAAACAACAATAAAACCCTAACACAGGAGGCTGCAGATGGCTCCGTGGCTCCGTGGGTGAAGACGCTGTCTCACAGGGGTGAGGCTCTTGGTGTGTGCTCCTAGGTAAAACCTAAGCACAGTAGCGTGGTTCTGGAATCCCAGCCCTTTGAGGTCAGATGCCGTGCAAAGACAGGAAGAGGCACATCTGATAAAGATGGAGAATAGACGAGCATAATAACTAATGCTGACCCCTGTGTGTGTATGTGTGCCTGCGTGTGTATTCGTGCGCTCGAGTGTGAGCGCACACAGAGCGGGGGTGGGGAGTGGGATGGGGTAGACTGCTCTGGATGCAGAGACACTTAAACCCAGCTCAGGACGTCAAGTGAGCACCTTCGATGAGTGGGTGTAGTCTCTCTGTTCTTGATGGCGGATGAGACCTAGCCAGGTGTGCAGCCCCCGTCCTGGGAATCCCTGGGCCTCAGAGGTTGGCACCGCTTGGAATAATGAATTGCATACAGGGACCACAGGTGGCACCCTTCCTGCACACCATCACCCTGGCAGAACAAGCGCCGGGTAATTGTGGGTACAAGCAAATTAGGCAGCCCCCTCCCCCGTTGCCCAGCCTGGCAGCCAGCATCCTGTCTCTGGGAGAGCCCATCCATCATCCGGGCATCCTCTGGTTGATCTGTGTTCTTGGAGCCATTAGCCCCAGAGTCCTTGACAGCGAAATAGCTGCGAAGCTGAACCCATCAGCGGGGCAGCAAGAGATTGACAATTCATTACGCGGTTGGATAGAGAGAGGACTCAGGTGACAGTGCCAAGGCCTCTCGGTTCCCCAAAGCCGGCTCCACTCGGAATTGGCAGCCTTGGGCTAATTTTAGAACACTTGTCATTGATAATACAGAAGGAGGGGTTTGCGGCTTGGACTCTGGGATCAGATAGTCTGGTCTCACAAAGACATTAGGCCAAGGGCCTCTCCTTCCACTGCCCTGGAAGGACCCTGCAGGAGAGCAGGTAGAGAGACTGAAGGTCACCATGGGACAGGTCAGAGGTCAAATACCTGCCTCTCGAATACCTTATACCAACTGCTGAAGATCCCGAGCCAGCAGCCTCCATGTACCTTCCATCTCCCAGCTGCCCTGGTTCAGTAGACTGTTGCACAGACATGGAGGCCCAGAGACACCAAGGGGCCTGCCCAAGGTTGCACAGCAAAGAAGGCCAGAGTGAGCTGGGTTTGGAGCCAAGGGTCTGACCCCGTGGAGGAGAGAATATCATTAGTGTTTGTTCAATAGATGGATGGATGGGTGGATGTGTGGGTGGGTGAGTGGGTGGGTGAATGGATGGATGGATGGATGGATGGATGGATGGATGGGGAATGGATGGATGGGTGGATGGGTGGGTGGGTGGGTGGGTGGATGGGTGGATGGATGGGTGAGTATATGGATTATGGATGGATGGATGGATGGATGGATGGATGGATGATGCAGGAGCCTCCAGTGAGGATCTATCTGGGCTCCTGAGTAGCCAAGGATAGCCAGGCTATCTCTGTGCAGGCCTGGAGTGGGGAATCCTTTGGACGGCACCTGCTTCCCATCTATGGGCATTGGGAGAAACCAGTTTGGTCTTACTCAGAAGTTTCTGTGCAAGGACCTTTCGGGGTGCTCTCCAGGAGACCCCTGCACTAGGATATCCAGAGGCAGATGTGCTTACAGATCACCTGTCTGGGAACTAGATGGGTTTGGGCTGATGGTACAGTGATCAGCAACGCCAACCGTGAGGTCACATTGACCTTGACTGGGACCCCAGGTCGTCTCCATTCTCTACGACCTCGGCTGAACCATCAAATACCTGCTAACCCCTCGGTCCAGGTGACTGTGTTCCCAGGCAGCAGATATACATACATCCCTGTGGTCAAGCCATGAAGTCTGTTTAGTGTGGTGCCCCCTGGAGGACAATTGGGACTAACACGGGTATGTGGCGTGGGAGCTTTCGAGGCCAGGACCAACAGGAGCCAAGTGACTCTGAAGTCAGTGGGCCACCTAACCTGTCATCTTTCTGGACAACCAAGAGCGATTACCTCCTGGGCAGTGGCTTGTCGGTGTCTCTCCTCTTCCTCCTCTTTATTTCTCTGTCCTGGCCCATTTGTAAGTCAAGCCTCTGCATGACTGGAAAGAGGGATAACCCCTCACAGATGGGGTGGCAATGACAAAATCAAGGCCTTTGAAGGAGGAGCCAGGAGCAGCTGTCACACTGACAAGCAACCCTGTCTGTCTGTCGTCGTCCCCCCCGCCCATGATGGTGTCTTTTAAATACACCCATGTGTGGGCCTCTACAATGGATGTCCAGGGGCTACCAGAGGCACATCGACAGTCAGAGCCGAGGCTGACAGTGATGTGGGTGTCCCCGCATCGAGGATCAGAGACAACCTGTGTTTACGAAGAAGGAATTGTAAATAACTTAAGTGTCCAGGAGTGAGGGTTTAAAATGACCTAGGAGAGGACTGGAGAGGTGGCTCGGTGACTGAAGTGCTTCGTCATGAGGGCCTGCGTTCCCATATCGTGTGCAAGGCCATGTACACTTGCAACCAGTAGATTTCTAGTCCTCTCTCGCAGGTCATCTTGGTCAAATCAATGAGTTCTAGGTCCCTGTGGGTGACTCTCTCTCCATGGGTGTGGCACTTGAAATTGACCTCCGGTCTCCATACACACAAACACCTATGTACATCCATGCACACGCATGCACGCACACATATGCATATTCATTCACGCACACAGACACGCTCTCACACAAACAAACAAACAAAAACTACAGCAAGGACTACCTCTGTTTCCATGCGTGAGGGGTTCAAACTAACCGTTGTGTCTGTGAGTTGGGGATTAACAACAGTCTAATGTCGGTTGGGGAGCTGAGTCCATATACGAATATCCCCCCTCACCCCAGAATACCCTGTAACCGTGAAAATGCGAGAGATGCCTTGTGTGTGGGTGTGGAGGTTCAGGCATGGTAAACCGGAGCAGACAGCTCACTGAGTAAACGGACACGGGTGACACCCGTTACAGGAGGAGACAGAGTTTTGCATCGCGGCGACGGCTGAGGTAGTGTGGGCATCTCTGAGTGGACAGTGATGAGGACCACATCCAGGGAACGATCCAGGGAGGTGTTGAGCCCCTTCGTTGTGTCAGTGACTGTCCTCCAACGGTGGCTTCAGGCAAACAAGCAAAGCACCAGGTTTTTACTCTTAGAAACCCATGCAGGGGAATGAAGGCAGATTCTTGGCGTCAGATGTGGCTGCAGATACAGGCTAATACTTGCTGGCCGGGTGCCCTTGGCTCAGCTGTGGCATCGCTCTGCCTCCGTGGGCTGGCCTGGTCAGGGGTATCCGTGAGCCGTGGTGGCTGGTTTCTGTGTAACCTCTAGCCAAGTCCTGTCGTGGCTGAGGCCTCATCTTGGGGGAATGGCTATCTTTTGGCAACTCCAAGCCCAGAGCTCTTCCTTGAAGGGACACAGGTAGGTCCCCAAGTCCCTGGGAATCCCATACTTTCTTCTGAGTTCCCAGCCTATTTGCCATGAGGCTCAGCCACCGGTTGTCCCCAGAGCCCAGCTTCTGTCTCCTACGCTGTGCCTGGGGCTGTGGGTGGAGCTAGCCAGGCCCTGTCTTCCTGCAGCCTCTTCTCTCCCATGTCCCCTGCTTTCCTGATGTCCCCCCATAGATGCTATCACAAGCCCTTGCTGCCCCTTGCTCCCCTCCATTGCTTGTCTCCTTGAGACCTTGCGTAGCCCGACCGACCAGTGACAGGGGCTTCCTGGAAGCTGTGACGTTTGTGCAGAGCTCCGGAGTGCACCTGCGCGGTGAGATGGTAGCACTGTGGAGAGAGGGGCACGTGAAAAGGTCCTGTGGTTGGATGGGATAAGGGTGAGCTGAGCCGACTGTAGCCACAGGTGGAGGACGGTGACCTCAGAGAACGGGAAGGACAAGGATGGCACCACCACTTGCCAGCTGCACAGCTCCGTGTGACCTTGTCCCTCGGGGCCTCTCTGTAGAGCCAGAGATAGCGCAGTGTGGATCAGGAGGGCTCCCTTGAGGTACAGATCACACACATTATCTGTGACTGGCCCTGATGTCTAGGTCTCCCTTGACCTCTGACCTCCCTTGCCCCTCCTTGCCACCTCCTACCCCATGCACTAAGTAGGTGTGTTCTGCTGCCTCAGGGCCTTTGCACTCCCTGGACCTCTCAGTCAAACTCCTTCCATCAGAGCAGCATAGCAAAATCCCCCTTTCCCGAGAGTGCCCCCTGGTGGCTCAGGGAAGAATTGCATCTCACCCCTTACCACTCTTATCCCATTCCCTGCTTGGTCTTTCTCTGCAGAGCTGCAATTTAAAAGCACTTCAGTGGCTCCCATTGCTCTTGGAGATTGGGAGGGCACTAGGACATCCCTAGGCACCGCAGTCCTGAGAAGTTGATTCAGAGTGCTACAGCAGTGGTTCAAATCCTGGCATTGCTTCCTGCTTGCTGTGCGGCTCCGGGCAAGTTGCTTGCCCTCTCTGTACTTACTGTAGCTTCCTCGGTGGGTGTTGCTTCATAGGGTCTAAATGAGGATGGAAAAGAGGCATGGAGTGGGTAGTGTGTGTACACACGCTCAGGGGTAATAGTCAGGGCCTCTCTGTGCGGGTGGTCATTCCCGATCTGAGGCCCCTCCTGCACTGGTCAGTTCGGGATCGCTGCATGGCAATGGTGCTGTGCCTATATCCCTCATTCCCTCCTGAATACTTGGCTGAGATGTGAGCTATGGGCCTACATGGCTCACAGAGGTGGCAGTTTCCCCAGGGCACAGTGACTGACTGGAGTTGACTCATGGGTACTCTCCAGTTCTCCGTGTATGGTGGTCGCCGTCCTGGCTCCATTCACATTGGCTCCTGGTGGCCTTAGCAGACTGCGGGACAGAACCAGTCCTTTTCAAAGTCTCCCTAAGACGTGGTGGACAGCACAGGTGTCCTGAGCCCATCACTGAGATGTCAGGGTCTGCCCCTGGGTTACCTGTGACACCTCTGACACCTATGACACCTGTCACATCCGAGTCTCTGTGTAGAAACGGAAGCCGGGTGTGCTGAACCAGGTACAGCCTCTGAGTCCGCCTGACTCTGGCCATGGCCTCAGCCTCTGGCACCTCTGGCCATGTGTTGATAAAATGGGCTGAGACAGAGATGACGTAGGACTAGCAGCAGAAAGGGACAGTGGCCATGAACCTTGAGCCCTAGGAATGCACACAGCACCTGGTCAGCAAGAAGGGGTCACCTTTCCCTACCATCACTGGGAATCCCCAGGTACAAGGCCTGGGTCAGGGAGGGCCACCTCCCTCTCACCTTCTCAAAGGAGGCATCCAGGATCCCCAGGCTCCTGACCTTAATGTGAGAGCTTAGGGGGTTTTGGTTGGCTATGTTTTGTTCTGTTTTGTTTTGTCAAGATAGAGTTTCTCTCTATAGCTCTGGCTGTATAGAGATCAGGCTGGCCTGGAGCTCACAGATATCCACCTGCCTCTGCCTCCCAAGTGCTGGGATTAAAGGTGTGGGATGCCATCCTGTAGGAGCTAAGTTCTTGAAGGATACTGTAACCAGCAAGCCTATCATGTTACATGCGTGCAGGTTTTAAACAGAAAACCAAGAGCTTTGGTTTCATGGTTGTCTGTCTTGTCTGTCTGTCTGTCTGTGTGTGCGTGTGCGTGTGCGTGCGCGCTGCATGCGGTGTCTGTGCACGTCTGTAATGTGTGGAAGCCAGAGGAGACATCCATCTCCACCTTAATTCTTGGGATAGCGCTCTCCCCTGAGCCTGAGACTGGTGACCAGCAAACCCATCCATGCTCCTGCCTCCACTCCCACAATGATGCTGGGGTGCCAGGCTCACGAACACCCAGTGCCGCCCTTTCATGTGGGTGCTGGGATTTGAACTCGTGTCTCCAGGCTTGTGCAGCAGTCACTTTTACCCACCCAGTAGTCCCTCCAGCCCAGGACTTTTTTCTGTTAGAATAGGGTTTGCTATGTAGCTCAGGCTAGAGCTCAGAATCCTCCTGAGTGCTGGGCTGGTAGGCCTATACCACCTCCCCTGGCTAGAACATGAAGTCTTCACCTTGTCTGGGAATCCTCTGGTCTAGCCTGTTGTTTCCAGTCTTACCTGAGATTGCTCCGGTGGTCCCAGGCCCCACCTGGGCCTCCCTGACCTCTGTGTGTGAGGGGCAGGGCTGACAGCGGATGCAGTCATTCCTCTGACCCACCCCCACCTCCTCCAGCCAGAGCCATCGATTGGGTGCTTTTACTAAGTCACTTCGATTTTGAACTTGACCCCTCCGTCCATCTCACTTTCTGATGTCCCTCAAGGGCATGTTTTCAAAACTGCAAGTAGGCCAGCCAGCTAGCCAGCCAGCCAGCCAGCGGGCCAGCCATTGAAATCAAAGGCAGCTGAGCATCCAGGGGGACTCAGGAGCAGGTGGCAAACACAGCTCTTGGCTCTTGAGCCCACCTCCCAACTTGGTCTGGCAAGCAATTTTTGAGCACTTACTGCATGCGTAGTACTGAAGGAGTAGCCTACTTGGACTGGTAGGTTACTAGCAGTGTGTTCCCAAGATTGGGGACGAGGGGGGAATGAATGTGGGGAGGACGGGACAGCACAGAAGGAGATAGGAGAGGCTCATTTTCTGCACCCAAGGGGTAGACACTGTGTGCCAAGTGTTGTTATAGTCAAGGGGCACAAGCAGAGACACAGACAATCCTGCCTCAGCCTCTCTTGTAGAGACTGCAATGGAGACCAAATGCTGTGAGGGAGGCCCCACCACCCCCAGGCCAGGACTGGGTGGGCGAGGGTGGGGAGAGCGGGAGGAGCCCTGTCAGGGAGGGGGAGGGGAGTCCTGGCTGAGCCAGTCAGAGGGACGTCAGAGGGAGCGCAGCAGGCACAAAGGCCCTGGGGTCACCCAAGAAATAAGGGTGGTGGCGACACAGGGTAAGATGAGGGGAGAGAGACCTGAGCTGGCCCAGGGACGTCAGCCTCTAGAGCTGTGGGCAGCCACTCCCTTCTCGTGACTGAGTTTCTGGCCGAGTGACTGGACTTAATTCAGGCCTCTGGAAGTGTCTCTGTGTGGGGTGGCAGGGGTGAGCTGGAGGCAGGAGACTACTGAGCCAGTCTGTGTGCTTTGTGCGACCCTGGAGCCCTTGCTTGGCCATCTTTCTATTGAATCATCTTCTTGCGAGGGCCTCATAGCCATGTACATGGGGGAGGTAAGTGGGTTCCAGGGTTCCAAGGCTTGACTCAGCAAACAACTGTGTTCCCTGCGGCCCTGTGTCCAGCACTGCTGACATCCAAAGATGGCTCCATTCCTGCCCTCCCTCTCTTTCCAGCCATGCCCAATAATAGGACTCCAGGCCTGCCCACAGTAGGACTCCAGCCCTGACTGGGATCTTCACTGTGTGCCCTTTGGACTCTGGCGTCTCTGCAGGATCGATCCATGTTACCACTTGTCACTCGCTCATGCCGGAGGCTATGCGGGCCATTCTGTGGGGGTAAACACATCATAGGGCTCTCAGCCATCCATGTTAATGGGCGTCTGGGTCATTTCCAGTCGGGAGCTGTTATGAATGGTGCCTTGGTGATACATTCCTCTCCGTCTTGAACACATTCATGAATTATCTGGAGGGCTGGGTGAACCGCAGAGCCGGCTCTGGGGGCCTGGCAGGGCCAGAGTCGTTATTCCTTGAGAAATCTTGGTGGTTTCCCAGCTGCTGTGCAAGGAGGCTCTGTGTTGGTGGACAGATTTCTCCGGAATGCATGTGCCATGGGGGACTGTGGCAGGCAGCACAGGGAGGCGTGTAAGGATCTGACAGGCCCTGCGATTTCCCAGGTGCCAACTGCAACCCCTGCGGCACTGCCCGACGTTTAGGTTTGCCCTGTGTCCTTGCCAGCACTTGCTAATGCCTGTTTGTGCCTTGGCTCTCCCCTTGTCACTCCGGCCTAGCTTGGCTACTTGAAATGTCAGGCAGGCTGGCCTCAAACTCACAGCAGTCCTTCTGCATCTCCTCCCAGCCGTGAGAACACAGGTGCGCACCACCTCCCCCTGGTTTAACGGTGGCATGGTTGGTGGTTGTGCCTGCCATCTTGCGTCTTGATGCGGGCGTCTTTCCTGCTGGTTCCTTCTATTCGTTTGCCTTTCTTTAAATCTTTAAGAGCTTTTGACTTTGGGCATAGCTCTTTTTTTTCCTTTTCTTTTTTTAAATTTTTTTTAAAATATTTATTTTATGTATTTGAGTACACGGTAGCTGTCTTCAGACACACCAGAAGAGGGCATCGGATTCCATTACAGATGGTTGTGAGCCACCATGTGGTTGCTGGGATTTGAACTCAGGACCTCTGGAAGAGCAGTCAGTGCTCTTAACCGCTGAGCCATCTCTCCAGCCCTGGGCCTAGCTCTTTATCGAATCAGGGGCACATCCCTTCTATCCTGCATGGCCATTGTGCTCTGGTGTCACCTCATAGGTTTGGTGGTTTATTATTATTATTATTATTATTGTTATTATTATTATCATTATTATTATTATTATTAGTGGTGGTGGTAATAGTAGTAGTTTATTTAATGTCTCTGTATATGGTGGTCAGAGGGCAGCTTTTGGGATTTGGTTATCTCTTTCCCCCTGTGGGTGCAGGGAATCGAACTTAGGTCATTGGGTTTGGCAGCAAGCTCCTTTACCCGCTGAGTCAACTTGCTGGCCCTGTTTTTATTTATTTTTTTTTTTTTTTTTTTTTTTTTTTTTATTTTTTTTTTTTTTTTTGGAGCTGGGGACCGAACCCAGGGCCTTGCGCTTGCTAGGCAAGCGCTCTCCCACTGAGCTAAATCCCCAATCCTGTTGGCCCTGTTTTTAACTTGACTGTTATTTCCCAGTGTGTGGCTGAGCGTAGTGACCCCATCTGCTGTCCTGAGATGGGGGAGTAGCCCTAGGGTGTTTTGGTTTGGTTGATTTCAGGGGGTTTTGGAGGCAGGGTCTTACTCCGTAGTTCAGGCTTGTAACTCAGAAGACAGCCAGCCTCTGATCCTCCTGCCTCCAGCCCTCAAGTGCTGTAATTTCCACCGGCATTCGCTGCCTCACCCGAGCCATACTCAACAGTGTGAGCACAAGACAGCTTTCTAGCTGTTGCTGCAGATGTGGGTGTGATGACGTCACTCTGGCAGGCATAATGACGTCACTCTGGTGGGCATGATGATGTCACACTGGCAGGCATGATTACGTCACTCTGGTGGGCATGATGATGTCATACTGGCAGACATGATGATATCACTCTGGCGGCCATGATGATGTCACACTGGCAGATATGATGTCACTCTGGCAGTCATGATGATGTCCCTTTGGTGGGCATGATGATGTCACTCTGGCAACCACAGTGATAGAACAAATGCTTTGCTGTTTTTTGTTTTGTTTTTGTTTTTGTTTTTTCTTTTCTTTTTTTTGGAGCTGGGGACTGAACCCAGGGCCTTACGCTTGCTAGGCAAGCGCTCTACCACTGAGCTAAATCCCCAACCCCGCTTTGCTGTTTTTAACTTTGAGTGTGGTCAGCCATCATGCTGTATCTTTGTCTCTCTCCACGACAGAGCTCCTTGAGGTCCTCTGTCACTTTTAAGGGTGTACAAGGTCTCAAGACAAGAAAGTTGTGAGGGAAGTATGTTCTGTGGCTAGCAGGGAATGGCAGGGGGTGGGGGGTGGGTGCTCAGAGCCTAGGGAGTGACTCCTGAGTCTTTGAGGCTTGGCAGTTTGGGAACAGCACCCTGATGGCCATGAGGGAAATGCGGCTTGGAATCCATTCATGAAGGGATAGGAGTGAGGTTTTCCTGGGGTCCCTTGAACTAGGCCACCCCCTCATGTCTTGGGCCTCATGGAGCCTCCACACATCCCAAGGCTAGCACGGGCACCCCAGGCTCAGCCATCATGAACTGAGAAACCCCAAGGTGTTCTGTGTAGCAGAACGATTTAAAATAATTAGAAACTTTCCAGAATGTCTTTAAACACACTGGTGTAGGCCTCCAGAGCAGCTCTTATTAACAGGGACGGCTGCTGACTGGCGAGGAGTGGCAGCGATTAAGGCCCTTGATTAAGTAATTTGAATATCTTTGGAGAACAAACCGGAATCTCTTTCTATTTTCTTCCATTGTACCGGCTGCACATCTGCTGGCTGGGGGTTGGGGGATGGTCATGAGCCCCATCCCAACCACTCCCAGCCTGGGATGGGGCAGGGCTCCTGACAGGGGTGGCCAACAAGCCACACACGGGGACCTCACACTGTCCAGAGAGTGGAGTTTGTGGCCACACTCGGTCCTGCCATTCTGCTTGGGTATCTGCCTCTCGTTGAAGTGTCGGGGTCTGGGCAAAGCATGTAAGAAACAATGTCCCTGCAGGCCCCTGGGACCGGTTGGGGACTGTCCCAGGATAGAGAAGACAGCCAGGGATCTCTGGTCCCATTCAGCAGAACCACGTTGTCTGAGTAAACCTCTCTGTGCTTTTACATACACATCTCTAATAGGGAGATAATAACAGGACCCCCTTCCTGGGCTCTTGTAGAGTTGGGCTGTGCACACAGCAGGCCCACCACTCTGCACTTAATTAACAGACTACGAGCTGCAAGTGGCAGGCCGGGTGCAAAGCCCTAGTGAGTCTGTTTGCAAGTTGGCGGGCTGGGTACAGAGCCAGCAGTGTTTGCAAACTGCGTTATTGTTAGGTTTGTCTTGAGCTAGTTCGCGATATTAAAACTGAGGAAATTTGGGCTGGAGAGATGGCTCAGTGGTTAAGAGCACTGACTGCTCTTCCAGAGGTCCTGAGTTCAAATCCCAGCATCCACATGGTGGCTCACAATCATCTGTAATGGGATCCAATGCCTTCTGGTGTGTCTGAGGACAGCTTGGGGGATTTTTACATAAAAAGTAAAGGTTTGGGACTTTAGATTAGAAAGTAGCTAGCAACTCCTGGCCTGTGTGACATCACCGCACTGGAGCCGAGGTCCTACAGTGGGAGGACATATTCTTGCTGGCCCCTAGTTTTATGCATGGCGTTGCCTGCTGGGCTCTTGCTCTCTCTGAGCCAGGGAGGTTTTAGCAGGGACAGGCGAGTGTTTTCCAGATGTCTCCAATGACTGTCACCTCTAGGTGCTGCCTAAAGCCATTGGCAGAGCCCACGTCCTGGACTGATCCCCGAGTGAGAAGTTTCGGGAACTGCAGACTTCGGTTTGTCCATTTGAGTTCACTCAGCTCTTTCACCACCCAGTAGCCACTGAAAGACAGCTCTGTCCCCTCTCCCCCTCTCCAAAGACCCACACAGTGTTGTTCACATGTACCCCCCCCCGAACCCCAAGACCTGTGCAGCCACTGGTCCCAACCATCTTTCCTTCAGGCGAGGCCTTTTTTATTTAGTTTGAAGCTGTTACAAAAGAAAGGAGGACTGGAGAGACGGCTCAGTGGTTAGGAGCGTCGACTGCTCTTCCGGAGGTCCTGAGTTCAAATCCCAGCAACCACACGGTGGCTCACAACCACCTGTAAAGGGATCCGATGCCCTTTTCGGCACACAGGCAAACATGCAGACAGAGCACTCACACATAAAAGATACATAGCTAAACACCTTTCTAAAAAGAAAGAAGAGAAAGGGAAGGAGAGAGGGAGGGAGGGAAAAGGCTGGGCTGAAGAGATGGCCTTTCTGCATAAGCCCAGAGAACCATGTAAAAAGTCAGGCATAGTAGTGCCCGTGTATACTTTTGGTCAGTGCTAGGAGACTGGAGGCAGGGGCAGGCAGGTTCTCTCTGATAGCCTAGTTCCGGGTTCAGGGGGTGCCTCAGCAAAAAAAAGAAAAAAAAAAAAGAAAAAAGAAAAAAAGAAAAAAATCCCAAGGTGTCTAGATTCCTGAGGTAGAGCATGCAAGGTTGACCTCTGTATGCGCATACACATGTACACACACATGCACACGCACACCCACACCCACACCACACCTAAGCCCGCCTTTAAAAATCTCAGCCTCCCCTGCCTGTTTCCTTGCTCAAAAAGGGCTTAACCGATTTGGGTTATTTTTAGAAAGATGCCTGGCGTGTCGGCTGACAGAACTTACATCCTAAGTTTCCACCAGGTGGGAAAAGGCAGTTTCTATACCTGGGGCTGGTGGTGGTGGTGGGGTGTGTATGTGTGTGTGTGTGTGTGTGTGTGTGTGTGTGTGTGCGCATGCATGCACTCAGACGTATACGCAAAACACTACTGAAGACTAGGAGCCACCTAGAAGTGACCAGACTGGTCCCCCAAAACCCCAGAAGACCCAAAAGTTGAAGGGCAGGGCTGGAATTCTTTCTTAGAACTGCGTCTAACACCACAGGATTCTCTCAGCACCCAGAGCCCAGGCAGGGCAGACGGTCCACCCAAACCCCATTCTGACTGCTGCTCTGTGACCCTGAGACCAGAAGCACCTCCTCTGAGACCCCACTGTCACCCTCTGAGATACCGGAATGCTAGTGACAGGCAGAGACCTAGGAGTGTGGCTGTAATGTTAGTTATCAACATGGTGGCACAGCATGGGCCTAGATGAGGCAGATTCTGGAAAGAAATCTTGTGCAAACTTCGTGGACCTGAGTCGGTCCCTGAGCAACGCTGGCCCCACCTCCTGGCTTCCTTTGGGCTGTTTCGAACAGCTTTATTGAGGTGTGACTTAGGTTAAACTGACCTACTGTGTACACGCTGTGAAAACCGACCTACTATGTGCAGGCAGCCTGATGCATCTGGGTGTGTATGGAGTTACAAGGCCTCTGTGCTATACACTTTAGAAATATCCATCATCCAAAAGGTTCTTCATATCGATTTATGAGCCCTCCTGATCAAGCCCAGCCCAGCCCAGCCCAGCCCAGCCCAGCCCAGCCCAGCCCAGCTACAGGCTCCTTCCAGCCTTAAAGAATTAGCCTTTCCCACCCACAGAAATGGGAACCGGGCTCCAACCCCCGAGCACTACAATCCCAAGATGCACCTTGTCACATACATGGCTGCCTTGTCCTGTCAGTGTGTGGAGCGACCACGTTATCCGTCATTTATGTGTCTGTGTCTGTGTCTGTCTGTCTGTCTGTCTGTCTGTCCCCTCAGATCCCTAGGTCAGGGTAAAAGGTGCCTGGTGTCACAGAGGAGCAAAATTCACAGGCCCAAAGCTGTTTAGAGTCCCACTGGCTCCGTCCAGAAAGTCCCCTGCCTTTCTTCGTCCCTCTCAGGTTTAAAACTCAGGGTAAGAAAGCATTGAGATTACTCAGCAGCTCTCTCTATCTGTACAAGGGCGTCATAGATTTCAGATCTTTTCTTCCATATTCTTCACGTATGACCCACGTGCGAACACGTGTGGAGGCAGAGGGGTGGCTTCCTGTGTCTCCCGCTATTCCACTCTCCCTGACTCTTGAACTTCACACTTCAGCTAGACTGGCTGGCCCCCCGCCAGGACCTCTGCAGGGCTCCACCTCCCCAGGGGCATGCCACCAGTGCCCGACTTTCATGGGGGCATTTACAGCTCTTCTTTGTAAGTGGGGGCTGCTGCTTTGCTTTATAGGGATGGAGTAGGGAGTTCTGCTTAGGAGATGAGGTCAGACCTAGGAGATGTCAGGACTGTGGGGATAAGTAGAGGTTTCGGGCTACGTATTTAGGCTGCGTATGCAAATGTCCTGGTGTAAGAAAGGGGCTGGAGCGATGGCTCAGCGGTTAGAGCACTGGCTGCTCTTCCAGAGGTCCTGAGTTCAAATCCCAGCAACCACATGGTGGCTCACAACCATCTGTAATGGGATCTGATGCCCTCTTTTGGTGTGTCTGAATATGGTGACAGTGTACTCACATACATAAAATAAAATATAAAATCTTTAAGAAAGAAAGAAGGAAAGAAAGAAAGAAAGAAAGAAAGAAAAGAAAGAAATGAAGGAAGGAAGAAAGAAAGGGACTGGCACTGTGGGAGAAGGTGTGACTGGCGAGTCAGGGAGAGGTGTCTCCAAAAGGTTGGGCCATGAGCAGTGACTAGACCCCAGTGAGCCCCAGAGAGGAACCTGGTCCAGTCTGAGACAGTGGCAAGTAGCCGAGGAGAGGCGAGAGCCACTTGAGGTCTGAGCATCTAGCTCCATCTGCCACTCCAGGGTGGGAGCCAAGAGAGGAGGCAGCAGCCCGGAAATAGCCTTCACTGTGGGTTAGCAGCTTAGAGAAAGGCGGGCAAGTGGTGGTGGTTTCTGGAGGGTTAGGAGGAGTTAAGAGAGTTACTGGGTTCCTCTCCTGTTCCTAGTACCCTCCTGCAGAGCTGAGGTGACTTGTCTGAGGTCAATTGAAAGTGAGGCAATGTGGGATTCGAACCCAGGTCTACCATCCCATCTCCCGCCCTGTAACCCTGGTCTAGCCAGGCTGGGCATAGCCACAAACCCAGCTCTCAGAGGTGCTCTTAGTCCAGACAGTTCTGTTCAGACTCTGCCTCTGGATCTGAGTCTCTCATGGTTATGTATCTGTGAACTGTGTCTGATTGAGGCGAGGGGGAGGGGAGCAGGGGATGGACAGAAAGAGACACAGACAGACGGATGGATGGATGGATGGACGGACAATGGAAGGAACCCATGGCCTTGGACAGAGGGAACCTGCCTGTGCAAGTGTCCTGGGGTGGAAAAGGTCAGCACAGCACCACTAAACTTCAGTGCTGGTCTCTATCTTGCTGTCTGGGGTGGGGGTAACCTTGTGAATATATTTCCTCTTCTGTGTATATCTATGTATCTATCATGTTATGTTAGATATGTACCTCTATGTCTCTATGTGTACATACATGTCTCTGTGTACATATGTGTCTCCATGTACATGTATGTCTCTATGTCTGCCTCTGGCTATGTGGGTTTCCGTGTGTGTGTGTGGTGTGTGCGCGTGCACGCGCTCCTGCGCACATGTTTGTGTCTGTCTATGTGTCTGTGTGTGTCTTTGTCTGTCGCTCTGTCTGTCTGCCTATCCATGTCCATGTGTCCCTGTACTCACAGGGAATTTTCCCTGCGGGACAGACTATCCCTAGAGCTTGCTCTTGGGTGCTGGACACTATCTCTAGCTCTCTTTCCTATCTTCGCTGGGCGACACGCGCTTCCTCTCTAGGCTGTAAGGCTGAGGTCAAGGGCTGCGTTATAAAGCCGCATGGGGAGGGCAGAGCGCTGGGCCAGATGGGTCTTGTAGCTCACTCAGCTACCATGATATTGAGGGGAAGTGGGGCTGCTGTTGATTTGTGGGACCCATCTGCAAACCCCTCAAGTGATCCCCACAGTTCCTTTCAATACCAGCCTCCCTAGTGGAGATGTCAACGTGCCAGGAAACTCCTCAGAACCTTAAAGGGCCTGTGTCTGACCTGCGGAGAGGACGCGTAGCTCACAGTGCTGGCCTTCAGGCTCAGGGTCTCCAGGGGCTGGGGGTGAGGCACCCATGGGTCCTCTGCTTCTGTCTGCCTCTTTATCTTTAAAATGGCTGGGGCAGGGGAACCAGTTAAGATTCAATGGAAACATTTGTATCTCTCCTTTCACCAGAGAGGCGTGCAGGGTGTTTGTTAGTGGTGCCTCTGCTGGCTTAGAAGTTTCATCTGTTGGCAATCCTGTCCCCCCATCCTCACAGAGCCTCTCCCGGTAGCCTGAGAAGCACTGTGGACCACAAACTTGGCAGAGCCAACATTGAATTAGGGAGAAGAGCTATGACCACAGCTGCATTTAGCTGTGTGACATTGGCCAAAGGTCTGCCTGTCTCCTCTCTGGTTCCTACCCACCCACACCTCTGTTCTCCCAGCCCCACGGCTGTCTCTTACCAGAAGCCTACAGAGCAAATGTCTCTTCCCTTGCCAGCCCAGGGTCTCTGCAACGGCCTGCCTTTTTTAGTACCCTGACTTTCTGACTCAGTCCCCGAGCCCTTCCCAGACATTCCCAATAGCCTGGGCTTCCAGCCACCACTCAGACCCCTGCCCAAGAGCTACCTACCTGTCCAGGAAGCTACTGTCTCCTGCCCACTGCTCTTAGGAAGGATGGCCGTTTTAATCCTCCTCCCCATGGATTCTTGGGTCCCCACCTGACTTAGGGAAAATGCCTGCTGGCACCTGGTTGCCTTTGTGGCTCCATAGACATGAGACCTTCCCTGGAGCCTCCCATCGCCCACCCGCTGTCCCCCGCCCCCGCCCCCTAGGCTTCCTTCCTGCCCTGGGCCTCAGAACAGAAGCTGATCCAAGTATGACCCAAGGGAAACAAGTTACCAAGTGCATTAGTGTCCCAGTCGGTGTGGTGATGTTGAGAGGGGCAGACGGGTCCAAAGACCTGTTTGGCCTGTTCCTCACTGTGAATTTGGGGTAGTGGCATGATTTTCGGGGGAACTCCTTTTCCCTGGCTTCAACAACACTTATTAGGAACACAGACCTCTGGACAGCGGAGGTGGTGAGGAGTGGAAAACAACCTCTCATGAGGGAAAGGTGGGGGTGGGGTGCTAGAGCCCTGGAGCCCTAGCAAGTGCCCCAGGGCATAGTAGGTATCTGGTGAATAAGTGAATGGATGAAATTAGCAGATGGATGAGTGAAAGAAAGAACGGATGGATAGGTGGGTAACCAAATAACTGCTGAACAAAGGAAGAAGTGAATGGGAAGTTGGTGAGTAGGCAGGGCATCGAATGAATGCATGGGGGAAGGAATGAATGATTGCTGCTGTGCTCTTCCCCATTCTCTTCCTTTGACAAAGGAAGGGACAGGGTTGCCCAGCCAACCTCACCCTCAGACCAGCCCTGAGCCAAGAGATACCCTCAGTTACCCTGGGGGTGGGGCACTTCCGCAGGGCTGCTTGGGAACAGTTAGTAGTAATCAAGGCAGGGGGACGCCATCGGATGTGGCTCGTGCCAGGTGATTATGCGTTTGATTGGCGCCCTCCCTCCAGGACGACCACCTCCGGGTCCTGCAGTGGCAGGAGCAGGCTGTTTTCCTGTATGATACCTGGGGAGTGACAGGGAGCCTGAGAGGGAGCAACCGCTGAGTGTCGGGGTGCAGCCAAGTCTGTCTGGGTCCCTGTTTCATGTGTCCCTTTACTCAGCCTTTCATTCACACTGCAAGTAGTGAGCGCCTGCTGTGTACTGGGCATTCAAGGTGGTGATCGAGCCAGGTACTCTTGTCTCTGGTAGATGCTGGAGGAGGCTGGGTGTGGACATAGTTCGTAAGTAGCCAGAGGAGTAACCATCTAAATGGATGGATGGCGAGGGGTGTTCTGAGAAATGGCAGAGGCACAGGTGAGGGAGGATCGATGAACAGACATCTACTGTTCTAAGGAGGAGGTGGAACAGATTTTTGTAAGGGCTGAGACTCCCAGGAAGGTGGCAGGAAAATCCAGTGGCCTTTGGGAGAACAGCATTATGGGCAGGTAATCAGCCACTACCAATGGCCTAATGCAGAATCGCACTTGATGTCCTCAGGAGCCAGGTAGGACCCCATGTGACCAGAGCAGTGAACCATGGGAGGGTTTAGAGCTGGGAAGATGGACAGTGAGGGAAGCGATGGCCTCACAGCTGCCAGATGGGAAAGGGATAGAGTAGAAGGCAGTGGGAGCCAAATAGGGCCATGCTAGGGAACAGAATCAGAAAACTGGATAAAAACTGTTGGGTCAAGCTGACAACACTTGCCAATTTGTCACCAAGGGCATGGCAGGGCAGGTGATGCCAGCTGCTTTCAGATTCTCTGCTTTGGTAGTGGCCAACCTTGACCCCAGGATACCCTAAGGTTCCAGAGCACCTAATAAATTACCAGGTGCCTTGCATGACCTGTGTGGCCGGTCTCTCCTACTTCTGACGCCCCAGAGGGAGATGAGGCTAACTCCTCACAGGTGAATCCCAGCTGTTGAGAGGCAAAGGGCCGTCCACCAGCCAACTAGTGTCATATGACTTCCTGTCCACCAGCCAGCTAGCATCCAGTGACTTCCTGTCTACTAGCCAGCTAGCATCATGTGACTTTCTCTCTACCAGTCAGCTAGTATCATGTGACTTCCTGTCCACCAGTCAGCTAGTGTCAAATGACTTCCTGTCCACTAGCCAGCTAGTGTCAGGTGACTACCTGTCCACCAACCAGCTAGCATCATGTGACTTCCTGTCCACCAGCCAGCTAGCAACACGTGACTTCCTGTCTGCCAACCAACTATCAGCTTAGGGCCTCCGGAGACTGCAAGCCAGTGCTTCCTTGGACCTCTGGAAGCCACAGTTGTGGAAGCTGATGCAGGACTCAGGAGGCTCCCGCTGTCTTCACTCCCTGTGTGACCAGGTGTGCCACATGGGCAGGACCTGGGCCTGTCCTTGGCTGCGTGGAAGGAACTGAAAAAGTAATTGTTGAGCGAATGAGTAAGTGGAGAGTGAGTGGATAGACAATTGCATGGATGGATAGATAGGTGGAAAGACAGATTGATAAATGATGGCGGTGTCTGGAAGAATGGATGATGGGAAGATGTTTGTTGGGTAGAAAGATGGGTATATGGATGATGGAGGATGGATACGTGGACGGACAGTTGACTGGATGGATGGACGGACAGACTGACGGATAGATGAGCAGATGATAGATAGACGATGGATGGATAATGGATAGGTGTTGGCTAGGCAGGTGATGGATGGAGGGGCGGATGGAATGACGATCAGATGGACAGGAGGATGATGGGTAAGATGATAGACGGATTATGGATGGGTAGATAGATGATTGATGGATAACGGATAGCTATTGGATAGGTGGGTAGATGGATGGCTAGGTGGGTAGATGATAGATGGTGACCAGATTCTAGATGGTGGACGCAGGGACAGATGGGTTGATGGATGGATGACCAGACAGCTGGGAGAAGGGCTCCCCTTTTCAGGGCCCAGTGCTCGTCCCCCAAAGCCTAGAAGAAAGAACCATTGGATGTGTAGCCTTGTCTTCGTGCAGGTCCCATGTGTCCCACAAGACAGTTCATTCACACACACACACCCCCAACTCACCGACTCACGTTCCTGGAAATCCACTGCCCTCCCAGCACTGAGAACTATGGGGTCTGTGTTGGCTAGGGGGGCCCTGTGCCTGGCAGCAGTTACACTGGACCAGTCACTGTGTGGGCAGTGGGCAGTACCTAGGTTCTGGGGTTCAGCTTCATTCTGAACCATCCTGGGTGGTGCTGGAATGCAGTGAGTTCAGCCGGACTGAGACCCCGCCCCTTCTCAGGCCCCGCCCCCTGCCCAACCCCAGATAATTGGCCCAATACATCTTGGTGCTGGAAATTTACATACAGCACAGGAAGTGATGGATGGCTCTAGTAAACCCGCCTGTCTCCGCCTGGCGCAGCCATCCATCTCGGTGGGCTTCAAAGCCATCTGTCTTTCTGTCTCCTTGCTGGTGGCAGGCCAGCGTGTGCCCTCCGTCCTGGGTCATCCAAGGCCCCTCTGCAGGCAACATGCGGGTGTCTGTCTGGGCAGCCCCCAGAGCTTGCCCCTCCTTTGGTGTTCCTGGGCCTACCTTCCCCTGGATCCATGGGCCTGTCATGTTTGCTGATGTTGTGGGGCACATCTCATGGCTACCCCACTGCAGGCCTGCTGCAGATGTCTTTTGAGTGTCTCTTACGCACGAGCCATTTACAGGCACTGAAGTGCAGGCCCAGTCAGCTGAGGCATCGCTCCCAAGCTCCCCAGCTTTTCATCAGAACCGTGGCACTGAGTACTTTGACCTTCTGGATCCACTGGTTTTCTATCACATAGCGTAAGACAGGGTTTCTTTGATTGGCTAGACAAGCTAGTCATGAGCTCCCAGGAATCACCTGTGTCTGCCCCATGTCCCCCTCCACCCCCCAGCATGGCTGGTGGCGTGAAGGTGTTATAGAGGTACATACCTTTAATGCCTCCTTCTCTACAGCTCAATGGAGATCTGAACTTGGGTCCTCCCTCATGTGTGTGGTGTGCATGTGGGGGAGGGCATATGTGTATGTAAGTGTGAGTGTGTGCATGTGTGTGTGTGATGTGTATATGGTATGTATATGTGGTATGTATGTAAGTGTGAGTGCATGTGTGTGTAGTGTGTATATGTATGTGTGATATGTGGTGTGTGTATATGTATATGTGATGTGTATATGGTATGTATATGTGGTGTGTATGCATATGGTATATGTGTATATAAGTGAGTGCATGTGTGTGTGATATGTGGTGCATGTGTGTGTGGTGTGCATGCGTGGTGTATATGTATATGGTATATGTGTATGTGTGAGTGCGTGTGTGTGGTGTATATATGTGATATGTGTGTGATGTGTATATGTGACGTGTGGTGTGTATGTGTTATGTATGTGCATGTGAGTGCATTGCGTGTGTGATGCGTGTGTGGTATGTGTATAGGTATGTGTATGTGTGTATGGTATGTGTGTGTGGCATACGCTATGTAGTGTGTATGAGAGGGTGTGTGTGTACCTATGTGTAGAATGTGTATGCATGTGTGAGATATGTGTGTGAGTGTGTTTGTACATGCATAGGTGCATACATGTGTGTGTGTGGAGGGGTATGTATATATGTGGTATTTGAGTGTGTGACTCTGTGTGTGTGTGTGTGTGTGTGTGTGTGTGTGTGTGTGTGTTACCAAGCACTCTACCCACCAAGCCATCTTCCCAGTAGCAGGTAGTGGAGAGGGATGTCACTATTCAAAGACCAGGGACAGACAAGCAGTGACACACTGGGTCAGACATGGCGGCATACTCCTATAATCTCAGTATTTGGGAGGGACACTGAGGAGGAGAAACCAAAGTTTGAGACCAGCGTAGAATACATAATGGTATCCCGTCTCCAAAAAACCCTCAAATCAGAGGCAACCCCAGGTGTTCGTTTGAAGAGAAATAGAAATCAGACCAGCTGTGGGGTCACACACCTGTGATCCCAGCGGTGAGGCGATGGCAGCAAGGAGGTTAAGAGTTCAAAGCCAGCCTGAGCTACGTGTGCGTGTGCGCGTGTGTGTGTGAGTGCGCGCGATAACTTAAGTGGAGTAGTATTGTGGTTGGCGTTCTGTCGTGTTTCTGACCTCCAGCCCACAACCCATGAAGGGGGTGGGGGCTCATGTGTTCTGAGGCCCTGGAAGTCCCAGGGCTGAGGAGACAGACTACCCCAGAGCTGGGGCACAAACCAGGCGGTGGGTGGGTAAGCACAGAGAGCAGGGACCCGTGGCAGTGTCCCCGCTGGTCCGACTGCACCCCAGCCTCCCGTCTCCCTGCTCGCTGGCTCCAGCCTCAGCTGCGTCCGTCACGTGCTCCCAGCTCATTAAAATTATCTCTTTTTAGTTGCAAATGGGCTGTTTATGGGATCATTACTTGAATGGCCTGCACAGGGCTCCGGGCTGTCTGTCTGCTGATGATGGCTAGTTAGGTTAATTGCATGTGTCTCCTCCCTGCCTGGGTCTGGCCCAAAGTCTGGGACTGTTTAGATCATGGCTGGAGTCGGACAAGAAGTCTCGCAGGAGCGAGACCGGCGAGGCCGGCTAGCCGGATGCAGGGTGTTCTCTGAAGCCGGACTGGCAAAACGTGGCCGGCTTGTGTTTCCGAGACTTCTTCTGTTCCCTTGAAATAAATAAAGCTCTGTGGGCTTTTCTAAGTGTGTTTCTTTTAAAAGCCCGGTTGTCGATTCCGTCTCTTGGCTTGTTGATTTCCGAATGCCCTTTCTTTGAGAGTACAAGGGGATCAGTTTTAATGTCTCCACTTGGCACCCCATCCCTTTCTTGCGCGCGTGGGTATGATATTTTTACTGGCCTGTGAAAACCTAGGACATTTGGATACAGCAGGGCGTCCTCTGCGCCCGGTGTGTCTAAGCAGCAGATGAATATCAGCCAGTGTTTATTGAACTCCTGGCAGGGTGCGTTGCGATCTTGAATTATTTAAAACAACCTCCCCCAGACACCCTCAGCGGATGGTGCAAGGGAGCCGAGGATAGCTGAAAAGCCAAGCATTGAAAATTTACCTCCAGAACCCACCGAGGAGCTGCGCCCACCTCCGTTATTAGGGCTGCCCGTCATTCACCTCCCAGCCCCTGGCTGGGTCCTCTCACCGACACACAAGCCCTCAATAAATGGTAGTTACGACAATCGTATTTATTATCGTCACAGCCGTATTGTCGCCTGCATATTTACTGTAAAAAACGCTGCAAGAATTCAAAGTTGAATGAGCATTCACTGAGGCGGAGGGGAGGAGGGCATGGTCCTCTCGTCTGTGACAGAGTCCGCTCCACCAGGACTGGGCAGGAGAGCTGGGTTTGCAGTGGTGCAGGGCTGAGAGCTACTCATGTCTCCTGCCTCGCGTGGCTCACGGACTTGGTGTAGTCAGCAGCCCCCCTGCTAGTCAGTCAGATCTGCACCCACCAGCAACCAGCGAGGTACAGATAGAGGGACAGCCCTGAGGTATAGCACACTGGCAGCTAGATGTCCTCTGTCTAGCTATTTCCTGTATGGGGGCAGGCATTCTTCTATGTATGCATGTCCGTATGTCTGTGACCGTACGTACATCTCCCATTACCTCCACTTTACTTACTGATACACGGTCTCTCACTGAACTCCAGACTTACGCACTTAAATAGTCAGATAAGTGCTCATAGAACTCAGTGTCAGATACAGGATAATCAATGGGGCATCCCATGTCCCGTTCTGTGCCCTGGGACAACGAGAAAAATACACCTTTTAAAACCCAAGAAAGGGGCTGGGGATTTAGCTCAGTGGTAGAGTGCTTGCCTAGGAAGCACAAGGCCCCTGGTTCGGTCCCCAGCTCCGGAAAAAAAAAAAAAAAAAAAAAGAACCAAAAAAAAAAAACCAAGAAAAACTTTAGTGGACCTCAGTGTTCCAGTTTTTTCTCCCCTACAATATAAGAGCCTTACTATCTTGGCCTTACCGGACGTTGGGATGTGTGTGTGTGTGTGTGCACGCGCGTGCATAAGTGGTGACAAGTGACTTTTCTCTTCCTTTCCCCCTCTCTTCTGTCCCTCACCCAGCTCAAAATCCCTCCTGGTCTTCAGGCTAGCAGCCCCAGGCGGCTCTGCCCAATGCTGATGCGGGAATGCGATTCAGCACCTCGGAGAGCGCCGCCGCCCTCACCCGGGTTTTAAGTGGTGCCTGGTGTCGTCTGTTGGTGCCTCTGCCTGCCCCACCTCCCACCCCTCACTCTCTCCCAGTCTCGGGACTTTCAGTGTTAGCTATTTTTTCTAGAGACGGACATTCCTTCTTAGATTGGCCCCCAACAGGGCTCCAGGGGCCCGAGGCTGTCCTCACAGGTTTGGGGGGGACCAGGTCTGTGACACTGTGGTAAATGGCTATGGAAGAGGCAGTTCAGACACTAGCCGTCTTTTACGGGGGAAAAGGCTCTGCAGTGGTTAACGGTCGGTACTTCCATTTCATTATCCAACAGTGAAAGGGTTTCATTGTGTGTGCAAGACGAATGTGTATTAGCGGTGACAAATGGGGTCTTTCATTACACGCCGCACTTCGTCATACATATGTTGGATTAAAGGGTTCGCCCTGGAAACGCGTACCCCTGCCCCCCACATCTGCGCGCGTGTTTTTTTTTTTTAATAAATCTGATTGCAGGAATTTATTGCACTACCGGATTTAGGAAATTATGGGCCTTGATTGCTGCAAATATAATCGGGTGATCTATGCAGGAGGGTTTGTGGAGTTATTGTCCTGGGGGGTGGGGAGCCCTGTTCAAGTCCATGCCAGCAGCATGGGCCACACAAACAGAGCGTTCCCCGGATTATGCAAATGAGGCATGACAACTCCGGCTGAATTGTACTCCTCCTGTGAAAGCCTCCGTGACAGCGGAGAGAGCTTTGAGAAGGGCGATCGAGCACATAGATCCAGCAGCAGGCCCCACCATGATGTGTGCGTGTGCACACACACACACACACACACACACACACGCACGCACGCACACACACACACACGTCTATCCCTCTCCCTCTCCATCCTTGGTCTAGTGTAGTCAAACCCTGGTCTGATGCCTGAGTGAGTACAGTCAGGCCAGCCCCACCACCACCCACCCCGCTCCAATCTGTTCCTTTTCAATCAGCGAGGGTTCTGGGAGCCCTCAGTGATTTACCGTGGGGTACGCCGGAGGTCAGCGTGCTTCTCTTCGGCACCTTCATTTTTCCAAAATTTGCTGGAATTAAAAAGCCATCTATATCTTAAGAGGCGAATTTATGAACCTTTAAGGGAGAAAGCGGCAGTTGGAGCTGCGCCCGCCGCTGATGTATGGAAGCTGTCGGCGGCACTCGCGAGCGGGGGAAAGTGCCCATACAATATGCCACGCGCTGCTATTTTGACACGCTTTGGAGATGTTTTCCTCAGTTACTGACAGGCTTATGCCATCACTCCTTGGAAATTTAAGAGGTGGGGCTATAGGGGGGAGATAAAGAGGGATGAAGGGGGGGGTGTAGATAAAACGTCCTGTTCAACTTTGTCTGGCCCAGCTCCTAAGAAGGAGAAAAATTCGAAGGCCCAGTGTCCTGGGGACCTTTTGTGTTTCATCCCTTTGCTATGTTTTGTTTTGTTTTTGTTGTTGTTTCTTAATTTTTCATGCATGCCAGGAGTCAATATCTTGCCTTTTCTCAGCCCTGTAAGTTACGGAAACTTGTTCAGAGCCCTGTTGGACAATAATTCAAAAGCAAAGAGTAGAAGACAAATCTCAATCTCAATCTCTCTCTCTCTCTCTCTCTCTCTCTCTCTCTCTCTCTCTCTCTCTCTCTCTCTCTCTCTCTCTCTCTCTCGTTCCAGAAGGAGCTTAATTCTGTCGCCTCGGAGCTGTCTGTGCCACAGGAGGAAAGCGAGCATTCTCCTAAACGTTTAATTGAACTCCGCCGGGAATTTAAGAAAATTGTGCCAGAGGTAGTGTGTGTGTGTGTGTGTGTGTGTGTGTGTGTGTGTGTGTGTGTGTGCCGCCTCAGCAGTGACTGGGAAAGAATGCAGCTCCTCCCCCACCCCGCCCCCTGAACCCCTACCCCCACCCCGCCACCCCATTCAAACTATATTGTGAAAACTGTAGACATAAGTGACTAACCAGAAAAGAAGCTAATTAGCCACAAAGATAAATCACAGCCCCAGCCTGTCGGCTGTGGCAGCGTTGGGGGAGGGAGGTCCCCAGCGCTGACTGGAGCCGCCCCTCCCCGTAACCCCCTCCCCACCAGAGTCCCTCCACCCAGATTCTAGGCGTCTAGGATCTGCAGTCAAAGTCCTCATCTCCCGGGGTGAGGTGGTTAGCATTTGATGGCGGCGAGGCAATTTGGCTGGAAGTCAGGATCGTCTTCTGCCTGCCATTGGGCCTGGGAGACACAGCTCTGGAACCCACCCCTCCCTGCCGATCAATTCCTCTGTCCCTCCCATCCCCACATCAAGGTTCCAGACCCCAGTCTGGGCTTAGAGATGCCAATACCCAGGCAAAGTCCACTCACTCCCTCTCCCTTGAGGAGCAGACCAGCCCAGACGTGTGTCTGTTCTTTCCTGAGGTTGAATGTAAGAATTGTATTCCCCTCCCCAACCCCACCCCTGCCCTCAGGGCCCCTGTTGCTTCCCAAATTTAAAAAAAAAAAAAAAAATACACAAACACATACACACACACACACACACATATATATAAAATTTTAAAATCAATGAAAGTAAACAGAAAATGGAGGCCTTGGACTTGCGTCACTTTGACACAGTGACACAAGACAGTGTAGGCAACAGACCCCAGGCCCAGCCCTCAGCTCTAGCCAGCAGCCACCCTTCTGCAGGTGACTATCTCAGCTTTCCCGTTAGAGTATGCTAGACCACGGAGGGAGGGGTGCTAAGGGTGGCTCCTGACAGTGGAGGAAGGGCCTCGGGTATGAGCGGGAGGCAGGCAGGCCGGGACTGAGCCTCACACCTGAAGCTGTGGAATTACATCATGATGTCATAAGCCACTGCGGTTCTTCCGGGTAAGTTGGGAATGAGGGTCCAGCTAGGACTTGTTTCTGGGCTAAGTCTAGAGAGAGCTGCATCATCCTCTAGAAGATGTGTGTGAAAAAGACGCAGAAGACACCCAGACGTGAGTGTCCCCTGCAGTCACGGCATCAGCAAACACAAATAGGTCTTTCTGAGATGGGGTCACGTGTAGCCCAGGCTAGCCTTTAGTCCCTCACCCCCATGTGCTGGATTACTGGCATGCACTATCACACCTTGTTTTTGGGACAACTGGGGTGGACCCCAGGGCCTCATGCATGCTAGGCCAGCACTCTGCAAATCGAGCCAAGTCCCCAGGCCTTCCCCTCTCTTTTACACAGACCGGAACATGTTCTTCTATGAACAGTTTTCTCCCCACATGGAGAGTGCCTCTGGCCCTCCCATAGCTGAATGTACCGTAGATCTCCACACACTTTCTCTCTCTCTCTGGTCCTCTCAGACCATCTGCCCCGCCCCCTTCTCCCAGCATAGTGAACTAACTCAACCTCAACCCTTGGTGCGCACGGGAGCTCTCAGGTGAGGAAGACAGTCCAGGCCAGGTTTTCAGCCTGGGAGTCTGACTTACGTAATTTCCGATGCTACATAAAATTATGCAATTACATAATTAGAAGGGATAAATTTCCACTCCTATTATAGCCGCGGCTCTGGAAACGCTCACGTTTGGAGCCCATCCGTCCCGATGGAAGAGTCGTGACAGTTTTATTTAAGATCATCGTCTGGGGGGTCCAGTCCACCTACTTCACGCGTCCCTCCCACCTTCCCCTAGGACTTACATGGTCACGGTCTGGGATGGGACTTGGCCCACGCTCCCTTCCACTTCCTCTCCTCATGGCTCTCAGAGGTGAACCCCTAACCTCACTTCACTATCAGGTTATGGGAAAAGCCTATTGAAGGTATCTTGAGACTTGGGCTCAAATTCCAACTACAGTGCCTGCTTACTGCTTCCCTTACCAGGACAGCACCCTTGGGCCTCAGTATCCCCCTTTATAAAATCAGGGACCAGTTGTGTTTGACTCTCTCCAGCCAAATGCTTCTTCTGAGGCAGTGGGTCTATGCTGCTCCCCGAGGCTTAGCCATTGTCCCCCTGTGCCAACCCCTCTAGTCAGTGCTATACTGAACGGCCCCCTTCTCCTGGTGACATCTTGCCTCTGCACATCAAGCCTTGAGACCCTGACCTTGAGCCTCCCAACTCTGCTGTCGCCCAGCCTGGCACCTGAAACCAAAGCCCTGGACACTGTCTGTGTGTCCCTTAAAGAGCCATCTTACAAGCAGGCAGCAGCCACTCTGGGAGGTCCCAGAGACAGAAGTCAGTATGGAGGAGTAGCTAGGACCAGAGCAGGGACCTTGTCCAAGGGAAGAAACAGCAGGGAGTGTCCCGGCAGGGGGTATATCCCCCCACCTGGTTATGGCATTTCTCTTTTACCCCCAGCCCACCTCCTCCTTCTCTTTCACTTCCCTGTCACCCCTCCTACCACTTTACCCCTTCCCTAGAGCTTTTCTTGTGACTTTGACGGATCCTGGCAGGAGGAAGTGTCCCCTGCCAGGAAGTGGATCCTTGGGGTCTCGAAGGTTTCAGCGTTGTCATCTTGGAACACTCACCTCTGCTGAGTGCTGGGGGAACCCCAGAGACTACCCCTGAGGTTGGAAAACCCAAAATTGGGACGTGTGGGTGTCTAGAGCCAAGTCTGCCTGTGTGCTCAGAGCACTGGTGAATCCATAAACAGCCACGTCCCCAGAAATCACTCCATGCCCTGCTGAGGAAACACAGGCAGGGATAAAGCTGATTCTTGGCAAAATTTAAGATGCAGATTCATGGAGATGACTCCATGGTAGGGAAACAGCCATGTGGAAGGGTCAGCCCCATGCTGTGCCTGGAAGGGACTTCCCCAGGGGACTTTGCCCTCCTAGCGCTCAGAGTGGAGAATCAGAGCCAGCTCTCCCCCGCCCCATGCCACAAGACCTACCATGCCACACACAAAGACAACATGAACTCCATCTTCCCAGGACTCAGGAGTACTCAGGAGTTCATGAGTTCAAACCAGTCTGAGCTACATAGCTAGACCCTGTCTCAAATGTTAAGAGTTAGGGCTGGAGAGATGGCTCTGTCTGCTCTTCCAGAGGTCCTGAGTTCAATTCCCAGCAACCACATGGTATCTCACAACCATCTATAATGGAATCCAATGCCCTCTTCTGGTGTGTCTGAAGACAGTGTGCCCACATACATAAAATAAATAAATCTTTTTTTAAGAAAAATCAAGGGCACGGCACCTTGAAGGCTCAGTGGTGGAGCACCGTATGCTTGGTTCCATCCCTAGTACCACCAAAAAGAAAACAGGTGTGCCTTTAGGAAATTCCTTCCCTTGCCTCCCTCTCCAGAATGCTGTGGCTTTAAAAGCTCCAAGAAGTTTTACAAGAACAGAACCTTGTGTGTCTGTGTGCATGCGTGCCTGTGTGTGTGTGTGAAAGGTCGGGGGTGGGCTCAGGACACTCGCTCTGTGGTAGACCCTCTGCCATCTCTTTCAGGGAATCAGAGCGATGGTAGCCCCGGTGCTGAAAAGCTTCCAAGCTGAGGTAAGAAACAATAGCACTGCACCTGGGGAGAAGGGGGATGATGTATCCTGGGCTTCCTTCCCCGCAGGCTGTGGCTCACCTCCCAGGCTCTCCCCCCCACCCCCCCATCAGTTGAAATCTGAGGTCTGCAGTAGGTGACACCCCCACACACATGCTGTCCCAGTCAGTCAACGTTAGCCCCACCAAGTCCCAGGGGCGTCCAGCCTGCCTAGCACGTCTGACTCCCACCACTCTCCGAGTGAAGCAGGCTTCATGGCCTTTGCTACAAGGCCACGTGACAGTGGCTGCCCCCACCCTCCCATCCACCCCATGACAGCGGAATGTCCTACCATCTTCTCTGTGGTTTTGATAATGGGCCTTCCCCTGGCAGAGAAGATGCTACAGTCACGCTGGGCTGAGGAGGGGAGCAACTCTAATGCCCCTATAGACAAGGGCTCCCTTCCATCTCAGGTAGACCCAGAAGCCCCTCCCCTGGCAGCCCTGAGGTAGAGGAGAGGGCTCCTTTTCCTTCCCCATACTTCACAGCCATCTCACTCTTAGAACCGCATACATACATAGTGCCGCTTCCGGATACAGGGTGTGGGCGTGGCTTCGTGCGGGCGTGGCTTCGCAAGGGCGTGGCTTCTCTAATGGCGGGAACCTCCGTTTCCCTCGCTGTACCCTGGGATTAAAGAGACCTGTGGTCCTTCTGCGCTGTTTTGGATATGCATAGAGAAAGAGAATGAAGGAAAGGCATGGATGTGCCCATCTGACTCTCTCAGGCTGTCACGGGAACCAGTAGTTGAGGTTACTGGCTGTGTGACCTTAGGTGCGTTTGCGTGACCTCTTCGTGCCTCCTGTGTCCTCATCTGCCAAATTGGTGATGACTTTCTCTCTGCCGTAAGACTGAGGCGGAGGGAGAAGCAAGGTGAATGTGAAGGAAGTATTCAGAACGCCGCCTTGGGTGTTCAAAGCCTTGGATAGCTAAGATGTATTCCCAGCACAAGGGAAGGTAGAGGCCCTCCTAGGCTGCGTGGAGAAACGATCTCTCCCCTTCTCTGTGGAAGAAATACTTTTCCAAGCCCTCGGTGATCAGAAGACCCGAGGCACAGCCTCATGGATGGCGGACTTGGAATTTCAGCTTCATTCCTTCAGCTGCGTGGCCCTGGGGAGGTTCTTCGACCCCTCTGGACCTCAGCTCTCCTCCTGGGTAGCCACAGCCACAGCCTGGTGCACAGTTGATGTCCCTAAGGACAAGGAAGGAGAGAAGTCTTAATTGGAGTTCACCGAGCAGAGAACTGGCTTCCCATACCACCTCTCCGGCCGCGACCCTCAGGACTTCACTGTGTTCTCCTGCCTTCCTTATGATCGCCGCACTGAGCCACCACGGCTGCAGGTCCCTCCTCACCCCCGTGGGGAGGAAAGCAGCCACCGAACCACACACAGGTGACTTTCACAAGCATCTTCATCAGTTTCTTTCTCGCCTTCCTGTCCAGCAGCCTTGGTGTGCACAGTTGGGGTCTCCCCCCGACCCCTCCCCGCCACCTCGCATCACTTTTTTCTTTCTTGTGGGAAGGGAGAAGACTCTCCCTGACACAGATCAAGGCTTCCTCCATTCCTCAGAGGACAGTTAAGGCCCTCCCATCCCCCCACCCCAGGAAAAACAAAAGCTAGCCAGGGAAGGTGGCTTCTAGAACCCAGCTTGAAATGGCCGAAGTTTGCACATCCTTGCACGGAGAAAGGGAACCACCCCGAAGGCCCTGCTAATTATAAAAGTTGCTTTTATGAAAGATAATTCAAAGCAATAATTTAGCAAACATAATCAAGCCACGCAGATGGGGCCGCTGATGGATGGATTGCAACATGCAATTAGCGGCTCTCGCAGTTACATGTCATTAACCCTCCACGCGCAAAAATTATTTTCTCATTATTAGTTGAAAAGGTAAAATTAAGCTGACTAGACAGTAAAGGAACAAACCACAATTAATTACCTTCATTTATTACAGTCATTATCTTAGAGTTATTTTTGCTTGGAGACAGAGAGATGCAAACATCTAAATTAAAAGTTTTGTTTTTGCTAAATCTGAGGTGCGACGCTTCCAAGCAGTGTGTGCGTCAGCCTGCCCCGTAGACCTCGGGACCACACTAGCGGGTCTCCCGTCCCCAGATTCCACTTCGCAGGGTGACCTGTGGGATGGTGGAAGCCCTTCTGGCTGGCCTGGAGCGGGGACAGTCACTTGAGCCTAACAGGAACACAGCAGTTCGGGCATCAATGAGTTGACTGATAGAGATCAATGAGTTGAAGAGGTAGATAGAGATTTCTGGGGTCACTGGCCAGCCAGTCTGGCCTGCTTGGCAAGTTCTAGGCCAATGAGAGACCCTGACATTCAAAGTTTCTCTCTGACTCTATATGCATGAGTGCATGCACACGCGCACACATACACATACACATACACACACACACACACACACACACACACACACACACACACACACACACACACATTGTGATAGAATCACGACTCGAGTTTGTATAGACCACCCCAGGCCAATACAGTTCCATGTGGGAGAGGTTTATTGAGGACAAGGGAGACAGAAGTGGGGAGAGAGAAAAGAAAAAAAAGAGGAGCGGGGCAGGAAGGGCCTGCCTTTTATTTAAACGGTGATGTAACTGCTCTCAGGTAAAGGTGGGAGCTGAACCAAACGGATGCTGGGAACGTATGGCCATTGCCATGGCAACAGATGTACAGGGGTCCCTGTTGCCTGCAGGTGACGTCACTACTGGGTATGGAAGCAAAAGGGTTCCTGATACCACCTCCCCCACACACACACATGCTTTCTCAAACATACTGTAGATACTCTCAGAGTGTCAAAAGCAGTCTGATGTCAGCCTTGGGAGGGCCACTGGTAACCTCTGCCCATCTCGGAATAGAGACAGCAGGCATTTTCACAACATACTCTAAAACTTTCTGGGAAAGACAGAGCACCCTCCCATTTATTGGATGGTACTCTCTTTGTGTCAGGCTCCTATGAGGCTGGAGAGAGCTGAGAGCTGGTGGTCCCTAGCCTTGGGAAAGTCCTGAGCACCAAGCTCTTCTGTGGAGAAGTTGCCCCGAGGGGGACCTGGTGTGTTCTCCCTGAACCCTTGTTGCCAGACTCAATGGTCCTGTGATGGCCATGAAATTCCGTCCATACTGACCTCATCTGTCTGCATGGGTCCTTGAGTGCCCCATGTAGCCATGACTCTGTCTGTCTTTCAAGCCTGGGTCTGCTGTCACAAGAGCCCAAAGTGACGGTGATATGGGGCCAGTGATATGGTGGCCCTTAGCTTGCCTGGTAGTTCCACTTCCTAATATATCCTGCTGGCCAGCGCACTCCCTACCGGGAGAAACAGGTCACAGTGCTACCCCGAGAAGCAAGGCCAGGAATCGATGGCTGAACTCGGTTGGCTGCAGGCCCAGTGCCACTACGTGTGACCTAAGAAACATCGAGAACAGCCCAGGTGTGCCACTGAACTGTGAGTAATCGTGCTAAGGGGTGGCTTAGGATCGTGGTTACTCCAAGGACAAAAGGAGACCCCACATTTGCAGCGAGCCTCCCCTCTCCTCCCTTCTCCCTGCTCATCCCCACCCAGCTCCCTTGACAAAGATGATTCTTGTCACCATAGCCAAGTCTACAAGTCTCTCTGTGCATGGGACCACAGATTTCTCCTCAGGGCTCCAGAGGATGGTGGCCGGTGGTTGTGGTAGACACAGGGATTCCACTGCCCTCTGAGTCCCAGGCAAGGGGCATCTGCTGTTGGGAACTCAGGAACTTACCCTTTGTGTGTCTTCTCGTGGGTTGGTGAGCAGCTCTGAGACCTGAGTGGCTAAGGGAGAGGGGAACAGGCCTGATAGCCATCCTGGGGCATAGGGTGGATTGTTGGGGAGAGGGGACACCTGGCTCTTGCCGTCTGACCAGGTGGCCACCATGGTAGCGCTCAGCCTTGCATATGACGTAACAGACATGTCCAACCTTGGCTGAGTCACTCTCTCAGTCGTCGGAAAGATGGGTGGTGGCAGCCGGCCACGTACATTTTGGGCACCCCCTGGTTGTAGGTGTAATGCGTCGTGATGTATCGTCTTCCGTGGCCTTCTAGAATCTTCTCTGTAGACTTTGTCCAAGCAGACAACAGTCTGTCTACCTTGGTGCCCCCACTTGCCGGTGGCAAGGGACTGGGATGCCCCTTCCTCTGCTGTGTCTGTGGTGGCTGCCGAGGCCAGCAGGTTACAGAGTCAGTGTGAACAAGCCAAGACCCTCAGAGTATACCTTCCAGCGGGCTCGCTGTGGCCGAGAGCGCTCACTGGTTGCCACTTGACACAGAGCCAGGCATGGCACAGAGGTGGGTGGGCGCTGTCTTCCTCATAACCGTGGCAACTTTGACTGTTAGTTTGTTACAATTGTCCCAATTTCGGAGGGTCTGTGGTTAGCCCTAGTGGGGAAACTGAGGCTTGGAGAGGTGAGGCGCTAACTGATATGTATCAAGGGTCCAAGTCTGGAACTGAGGTAGGGAAATAGCAGTGGGGATCTGAACGTTGGGTCCCAGGTGACTGCACAGGCTTCCCTACCCGGTATTAAATGGAGAACGCCATCGAGCCAAAATTCAAGGTCTCGGGGCACTTGACTGTCTGACCAGGTCCCCTCTGCCCTCTGTCAGGCCTGGCCTGGCTCCTCCTACCTCAGGGAATTAGCATTCTCTGTTCCTTCCCCCTGAGAGTACTTCCCTGTGTCCAGTGTCTCCCACAAGTCAAATCCAACCACCCCAGGAACAGGGCAGTCACTGGATGCTTGGCCAGCAAGGCACGTGGCTTTATATCTCTTATGAGAATGGGGTGTCGGAGTGCTCCAGCCTTGGGGCTGCCTCAGTGTGGGCCATCACTGAAGGGGGTGGGTGGGGGGGAAGCTTTGGAACAGAGGCGGGACCAGCTCCATCTCACATTTTAAGCAGACTCTGTGGGAACCATTCACCTGACTTCAAAGCAGAGTCAATGGGAGCTGCTGGCCCTTGCCTGCCCTATCACCTACCTGTAACTGTCACCTGCCTGTGACTGTCACCTGCCTGTGGCCCCTGCTCATTCCCTGCTTTCTAACTGGTCCTCTTTCCCTGGAGACTTAATCCCAGGCCTCTTTCTTTTCTTCCACCATCTCTGTTTCATTCTCTTCCTCTCTGTGGCTCTCCCAGCAGGGGTTTGACCATCCCCTTCCCCCACATACAGTCCCAATGAACAGACAAGGCCAGGCAAATCTGGTCCTTGCTCATTGGGACCTCCCCACTCCCCACTCCCTACCCCCCTCCTGGGAGGACAAGTGTCAGGACAAGCCTATGCTGTGCAGCTGACTGGCACGGAGTTTTATCCCAGTGTGGCTTTTCTTGGCTGTGTGACCTTAAGCGAGTCACTTAACTTATCTGGGTCTGTCCCTCCCCATCAAAAGATTGTCTTTACTTATATGTATTTGATATGTATGTGTATATATACACGTGCATGCATGTTCGTGTGTGTGTGTGTGTGTGTGTGTGTGTGTGTGTGTGTGTGTGCATTACAGCACATGTGTGCAAATCAAGGGTTGGTTTGAAGGGGTCATTTCTTTCCTTCCGCCCTCTGGGTCCTAGAGATTGGACTCAGGCTTGGTGGCAAGTGTCCGTCCCCACTGGCCTCTGCTTTAAATGAAGATCCTCATGGTGGCTACCTGGTTAGGCTCACGGGGAGCTCAGTAAGCCGATACTAATACGAGAGGAGTAGAGAACAGAGGCAGCTGGCACAAGTCCTGTGTGGGAGGCGCCACTCACCCATTTCCCAGGTGAGCTCACTGAGGCTCAGCCTTGGCCTATAAGGCCCAGCTCAGACTGGGACCAGTAAGGCCTTACGGCTCAATACTGCAAGCGAGGCACAGCCTAGACTCCACCCTTCTGTAGGTCTTAACTCGCTCAGACAGGGCGAAGCTCTTGCCCAGGGCCACACAGCTCTCTACCCCTAACATTGAGTCTGGGAACTGCATTTCCTATACATCGTCCATTTGCATGCCTCCCCATACAGGGGAGCCAAGAGGTGCTGAGAAGGCCAGGCTGGGGAGACTGTAACATACGCAGAAGTGAGATTTTGAGTGGGGTTGTGTGAGAACGAAGTACTCAATAGTGTACTTAGATGTCTCCTTCAGCGCGAGTCAGGTACAAGCAGCGGCCATGACCTCCCTGCTCTCAAGCCCACCCCCACCCCCATGGTGTCACTAGCCTGTCCCCCTAGCTGTCCTGCCAGCTGGGGTGTGAGGCTCCCTGGAACCCGCCTGTCCGTGTGAATTTGCAATTAACCCACCAAAGCATCCTTGGGCTGTGATGCTGAGTTACAACCAAATTAAGAACCCGCAGCTTTCCTCTTTGATTCACACTCTCTGCCTTATCAAATAAATTATTAATGCTTCTGTCCCCGCATTAAGCAGCCATTCCGGGTCCTTCTCATTAGAAATAACATCATCTAAAGAAGGGTATTGATTGTGTGTGTGTGTGTTTTTTTTTTTAATCTTGGAATCACGGACGTGAAGCCCATATTTACATGGCGTTCCCTTTAACTGGCGTGCGCCTGCTTTATTTTTATGTTATTGATCGTTTTCTGACACGAATTGCTTTCTGGCCTTGTGTGTATGTTGTAAGCCTTTCTATCCAGCAAAGGGATGGGCTGGGCCCAGCCCGGGAGAGCGATGGCTTCGTTGGCTGGGTGGCAGGAACAATCCCGCACATTTAAGAGCAATTAGTCTACCCCGCTGCCCAGATGCTCATGTATGAAAATTTACAAGGCTTTTAATAGACTGAGCTCTGGGGCCGGGAGAGCCTGGCGCTGGGCAGATGAGGCTACCGGGTATGTGTCCATTGAGCTGCCTCCGGGTCAGACTGGGGTGGGTGTGCTGTGGAAACTACTAGAAACACAGACCACCTATTCCAGCAAAGGTTGTGCAGCCCAGCACACAGTCACACACTCAATGGCTCAGTTGAGGATTATCAAAGGCCTTCTGTGTGCCAGGCACTGAGCTAAGTGCTGGAGGTACACGTGAGAGGTCAGATTCCTCCCAAGCCTGGTGCCCGGGAAAGAGGAGAGTGGGTGCAAATGCTGCGTCATACAGACCTGAGTTCTTTTGGTGGCCCTGCTTTCGCCCATGTTTCTAAATGAGTCTCAGTTTCCCCATCTGTAGAATGGGGAAACGCACACAGCATCTGCCCCTCAGGGAGGTGGGGAAGATTCAGCCAAATAATGTTGTTTGGGACCTGGTTGTTCAGCCTGTCACCCACTGGATTCTACATAGCTTCCCTAACGTCTCTAAAGCAGAGTGTTTTAGACTCAGAGCCAGCGTCACCATGGACTCCCAAGATGGGGCTCCCCCACCTTTCCCTGTTGCCCATGGTGGCTCTCAATACCTTTCCACTGTAAGGGGACCCCTTCTGTTCACTACTCTATCAGACCTCATTCAGCAAAGAGTGATTTGGCGCTGGCTGTATACCAGGTGAGTAGCCAGCTACAGTGCATATGTGTGTAGGTGCGTGTGTGTGAGCACGTAGGTGCACACGTGTGAACATGTATGTGGGGAGCCTCACTGGGATCCGGGGCTTGCCAATTAGGCGAAGCTAGTCTGCCGGTGAGGAGCTGAGAGCTGGGAGATGCCTGCCTCAGTCGCCCCAACATTGGGATTCTGACTGTGTGCTGCCCGTTTTTTTTGTTTGTTTGTTTGTTTGTTTGTTTTGTTTTTAGATGTGGGTTCCTGACATTAAACTCAGGTCCCTATGCCTACAAGGGAGCTACTTCACTGCCTGAGTCATCTTCTCAGTCCCTGAAGTCACCCTTCCTTCTTCTGTGGCACTGTGGCCTCTTGGGAGGCAGGTAGACACTGCCCACAAAGCCACCACTAACACGCACTTAGGTTTCTGTGGCCAAGGTTGGGTAGGGAAAAACTAAACAGGTCCCTCTCAAATTTCCCAATGTCCAACAGGGAGGCTAAGCCCCCATCGTGACAGATAACCTGAGAAAAGGAGGAAAGATTCTTTGGGCTCAGGACTTCATTCATTCATTCACTCACTCATTCATTCATTCATCTGTGGGGCAGATATTCCCAGGCGCTTGCTGTGCACCAGGCATTGTTGCAGGTGCAGGAACAAGTAAGACTCGGGATTCTGGTTCCCCCCATGACACCCAAAGCCAGCAGAGACAGAGCCAAGTCCCAACTCCTAGAACAGAGCAGAGACCCAGCCCTGAGACCTGGGACTGAGACATGGAGACAGTGAGGGGCGGGGCTTACATGACCCATGTGTGCCCTACCTAGACGTGGTTCTCTGATATTTGGGAAGTTGTGGAACATTCTAGAGAGTCCACTGATAGGGGCCATGCAGTTCCTTCTACAGATAAGACACTGAGGTGTAGAGAGACTAAAACAGAGAGGCTGAGAGTGGGGGAGGAGTCAGGACTCGAACCTAGGTCTGCAGTGTTGGTCATAGCAGTGGCTCCTGCAACAGCAGTTTTGTGTACATGTGATGCTGGGTTCAGCTGTGTGCCACAGAGCCCCTTGGTGACCAGTGTCACCTGTCACCCTGGTGTCACCTGTCACCCTGGTGTCACCTATTCTCAGCTGCTTTGTGGGTATGAGAGAGACCAAAGCCACTGTGTTACTTCTGTCCCTGAGGGAGGAAAGCCACTGGGGCCTCACTGCTGTGTGGTAGTCCCTGAGGGACAGAGAGCCTCCCTACTGCTAAGGAAAAGTCTGTGCCCTAGAATATGTCTCAGTGACAGGGAACCCACCAGGGTCGGGAAGTGGTAATGCAGTAGGGGGCAGCTGGACACAGAGGTTCTGTTCTGTGCTGGGCTGTGAGAAAAATCCATGTCCAGCAGAGAGGCCAAGCCCCCATTGGTAGTCCCCAGGGTTCACCTAGACCAATTCAAACAAATGCTAGAATCCTGCCATGTGCACTGCCCCAAGGAAGGGCTGGTTGGTGTTTGGGCAGGCAGTCAGGGAGGGCTTCATGGAGGAGGTGAGGTCCTAACAAGGGATTTGTGGAGGTGGGATTTGATGGAATAACCAGTGACCTTGGTCTTGGCTTCAGCAATTCAGGTTTTGAGCCCAAATTTGGCTACCAGTCAGATGACCTCAGACAGGTCATTTCTGAGCCTCTGCATCCTTGTCAGCGCACTGGCAATTGGTATGTGGGTTTGTGGTAAGGACTGAGGTGGTCTGTACACGGGTGCTCACACGAAAACTGAAGCGAGATTTGTCTCTGGCTGAGCAGCTTGTGACGTGGGATGGGAGATGAGGCCTAGACACATCCGGCAGCGCGGCGGAGGCCTGAATGCAGACTTACAAGCTGCATCTTACATGTGGGGCGGAGATGAAGGGACAGTGCTGAGCCCCTCCAGGGGCTGCTGACCCTGTGGACCCCTGGGCTAGAGCCAATCAATGATGCCATGGCCAGTTACTGTTGTGCCTCCAGAATGAGCCGTGAGGACTAGGCAGTGAGAGGTAGGCTGAGCACCCTGTCACGCCTCAGTTTACCCAAGTCTGCCTGTGCAGACGGCTCTGCATGACCCCGTGTCTGGTTCTGGGAGCTCAGAGAGGTCTCCCAACTGCAGGCCACAGCCCGTAGTGCCTAGTTGGGAAGGGCCCAGCTAGCATGGTGACACACAGGCCATCTCAATACTCAGGATGCTGGGGAAGGACGATCACTAGTTTGGCCGGCCTGTGCTACACAGAAAGACCTTGGGTCATTATGAGTCAAGGGAAGGAAAGGCTCTTCCTGCCCCTCCTCTCTGGGGTCCCAAGATGTCCACTCACTTTGAATTTTGTGATTCTTCTCTTTCATGATTACAGAAGTTCAGTAAGGAGTACCTACACTGGGCACAGTGGCACAGGCCTGTCACCCCAGTACTTGGGAGACAGAGGCAGAAGAGTCAGTTCAAGGTCATCCTCAGCTACATAATAGGTTCAAAGCCAGCTTGGACCATGAGACCTTGTCTCGATTAATATGTGCTTTAAAAGCCTTCCCCAGCATCCAAGACCACCCAGGACAGAGAGGGGTGGTGGCTCCAGGCTTCTAAGCCTTTACACACTCTGTTCCTTTCCCACAAGATGCTTCCTCCTTCCCCGAGCTGTTTAAGTAAATGTCCACATGTCCTGCAAGGATCCACCCAAAGGGCTTGGTGTGAGATTTTCTGGCTGTCTGGCTTGGACCACAGACGACTCATCCTTCGCTCCCTGTTCCTGAGAACCTCAGGACCAGCCCCTCTGCCTCTCCTCAGGGCTGATAGTGTACAGTACCGCATACATGCAGGCATGCACGCACATGCGCATACACACACACACCATTACAACCCTCTGACAGCTTCCAGCAACTCCTAGGATGGAATTTAGATGCTTAAGCATCCTTTTGAGACTTTGTAGCACCCACCCTGCCTGCCCTCTTTGTGCCCTCCCATTCCTTTTCTCAAAGACTTCCTTGATCGCCCACCGTTCCCTGCCTCAGGACCGTTGCACATGTTCCGCCTGCATTGCCCCCCGTTGTTGGGCAATTTGCCCACCACATGCAAAGCTCTCAGACTGGACACTGTAAGTGTGGTCACAGGCTGGCCTCTGCCTGAGAGGGTGTCTGGCAGCCTGGTTAGAGTGTCCCCAGTAATCACCCATAGCATCTCCCTCAGCAACAGCCAGAAACAGCTGAGGCATCTCACCAGGGATCCCTGACACCTGTGTCTCCCCAAGAGTCCTGGTCACAAGTCACTCCTATGGGGAACCGCTAAGACTACCCATTCCTTTGATGGACCCTTTCATGTAGCTATACACACACACACACACACACACACACCCCTCTAGACTCCGCTGACTCCTGGTCCCCCACAGTCCTCACTCAGCAGGAGCTGGAGAGGCGCTAATGAAGGGAGTATTGATTGACATGTGATAAGATTGGCAAGCAAAGTTCTTGGTGCTTCTGTCCCAGACAGCACTCTGGGTGCTCTGCGGTTCCCAATTCATTATTCCCCGTGACCTGCGTGTGAGCTGGGGAACTGTCATTGTCAGCATTTTACAGTACAAGTGGGAGATGAGCACAGGTGGCTCGTGACCCGCCCAACGCCACACAGCTGCTTCTAATGGGCACCCCTGGCCTCTGACCATGATTTATTGAGCACTTACTATGTGCCAGGTCTCGAGGGATACAATATAGAACAGAAGAGCCGTAGGTTACACACGCACATGCATACATGCGCACGCACGTATGGAATAATGGCTCCTTTTCCAGGCACTGAGATTCCCCAGACGTAAGGCAGGGTCACACAAGCCAACTGGTGACACAGCCCTTCTCCTTCTTCCGGGCCTCGTATGTTTCCCACTTCATACCCTGTCCGCCGAGCAAGGACACTTTAACAGTATAACCAGTCAATTATAATAATATTTTTCTCTCTGAATGTTTAAAAGGAGCGGGGGGGGGGGTTGGCATACTAAGGTATAATCATGGCTCAGAGCCCGAGCTGACATTAGTTATTAATTAGGCCATTATGCATTCCACGGTGATAATTGCTTTACTTCGGAGTCACCAAGCATGAAACGGACCCAGCAAAGGAACGCAATCTATCAGTTCTCGGAGCCCCAGCGCAGCGCAGGCGCTCACCTTGAGCTGGTACCGCAGCAGGAAACAAAAAGAAATTAATGGCGCTGGGGAGAGGCCAGGGTGAGCCAGACCCTTCCCTCATCCCAGCCCTAGGAGTCTTCCCCGCCTCATCCCAGGGACAGCACTGAAACCAAGCGAAAGTGGCCATTCGTCTTGGGGACTTCTTTTCCTATCTTCTCTTCCCAACCTTGTCAACCTCCGTCTTCTCTGTCTCTGCTCTTGGCAGTGACAGGGGCTGGGTGGATCAGGGACAACCTTTCCACCCATGTTCTGCCTCCACCCTAGTTCCAACCCTGGCCTCAGTGGATGGGAAACAAACCCCATATCCGCTCTGAAGCCTGGGGTGGGAGGTATCAGTAGTGGCCACAGCCAAAGTCCAGCCTTAGCACGGGAAACAAAGATCTCAGGGTGAGCATGCGCACCGAGACCATTACAAATTCTCCAGCATTTGCTAGATGCCCCCATTGCTGTTTGGTTTCTTGGTGGTTGGTTCTGTGCTGCCCATTTTACAGACGAAGGTTGGCCGGGATGATCTGGTACTGGGCCCACAGCTGCTGGTGTAGCTGGGATTTGAACCCCCGGCTCCTGAGAGATGAGAAATCGGAGGTGGGCTCCCAGAGAGCAGGACAGAGTAAATGCAACCTCCTGGAACCAAAATGGGCATCTTCTTGCCTGGGACAAGACAAGGTCAACCTCATGCTCATTCCGGGCCAACTTCCCCAGCTCCCAGGTACTTCTGGATGGACCAGGTTTGCCTCAACTGAGAATTCTGATCCAACCAGCTACAGAATACAAACATGGTAGCCAAGGTTACCTCAAGGGAAAAGTTGGAAGCTGCCACGTTGGTGAACCGTCAAGAGTTGGTTCCAGCACATGAGAGGCTAACACCAGAAGAATCAATGGGAGTTCAAGGCCAACCAGAGCCTGGAGAGATGGCTCCGCTGAGCTCTTGCAAGAGGGCCTGGGTTCCGTTCCCAGCATCTACATCAGGAGGCTCACAACAGCCTGTAACTCCAGCTCCAGGGGATCTGACGTGTTCTTCTGGCCTGTGTAAGCTGGACTCACACACATGCACACATGTGCACATACAGGATCTCTTTGAGGAGTGGCATGCCAATGACTGCTAGTTCATTTCCAAAGAACATGGCACTGGAGACTGGATGCGGCCTCCTCACACTTGCCCTGTCTCCCGGCTTCTCTGAGCCAAGGTCCCATTGCTGGCTAACCCCCAGATGCTCCCTCTGTTGCTCTGACACGTCCCTGTGTGTTGGACTCGGTCTTGCACTGTAGTGCATGGTATTGGTCTCAGCACCGTACTCCTTGAAGAGTGAAGAGGGGACCTCTGTGTCTGAAGCTGTCCCATCAGGGCTACCAGGAAGGGACATCCTGCTCTTGGGCCACCAGCGAGGAGACTGTGTCTCCCCTTCATGTGCTTCCTTCTCTGGCTGGGCACAGACATCATCATTCATCATTTAGGCAAATATTTATGGGCCTTCTCCGACAAGCCAGATGCTGTTCCGAGCGCTGAGCAAAACACTGTCCCCAGATGTGCGAACCAGTGGCCTTGTGGCCTGATATTTTTTGAGGCTCACTCTGCTGCTGGGGCACCCTCTGCCTGTTCCTCGCCCCATTAGTCCAAACCAGATAGAGGGCTATTCTTTTGTTCCTTTGTTTTGCTACAGGGTCTCAGGTAGCCCAGGCTAGCGTTGAACTCCTGATCCTCCTGCCTCCACTCCCTAAGTCCTGGGGTTGCACGTGTGCCCCAGCACGCCCAACCAAGTCTGTCAGCAGCCCAGTGACTGCCCTAAGGCACAACAGCAAATAGGTAATTATAGGAGCAAAGCAGCTGAGAACCTTCTGGATGGAGGTGGGGCAGACTCGGGGCTGGATTCCAAGCTCTCTGCCTGTCCTTATAAATAAAGCTTTATTAGAACTCAGCCTCCTTTGAATATGGTCGCCACCATTTTTGCAGGATAAGAGCGGGGCTCAGAGGCTTGCAACAGAGACCACAATATAGGCCAAAGTTCTTAAAGTATTACTCTGGCTAGATCTGGGCGCTTCCTTTGTCCCCTCCAGCTAAGGTTCCCTGAGGACTTCCCCAGCCACGCAGAAGAGACTTCCCAAAGGCCACCGCTATATTTAAAAGCCCGGGAAGGACAGCACTTTGATGACATTTGCGTGGCCGCCATTCCTTAAAGGGCACACGTGTTCCTTTAACTTCGCTCTTCTGGACTGGCATTTTGGAAAATGTGCCACAGTGGCCTTGAGAGGTGGGAGCACTACCTGGAGCACCCCCATCGCCGACTTCCCAGGGCGGGGCCGCTGTGCATGAGAACGTGAGGTCACTAAGCTAGCACAGACAGGCAGACGTGATATAGAATCCACCAGAGGACAGCCCAAGGGTCAGAGCAGGCCGGGGGTTCTTGCCATCTCTGATGCTGAGTCCTCAACTTTGTCTCCAGGTTCTAGTAATTTCCACCCCTCAGATACCGACCTCTCATTCGCCCTTGTAGTCAGTCCCTTGGCCAAAAATTCTAAGTACTACCTAAGCCTTGGCCAATGCTATCTTATAGTTAACAGTGCCGTATGACACGTGACAGGCCACTGGAGGTGACCGTTTCTCTGTCATGCACAGAGGCTCTGGGTTATGCTTCCAGCACCACAAGAGGAGAAACGGCAAATAAAACCTGACTTTTTTTTTTTTTTGGTTCTTTTTTTCAGAGCTGGGGACCGAACCCAGGGCCTTGCGCTTCCTAGGCAAGCGCTCTACCACTGAGCTAAATCCCCAACCCCAAAACCTGACTTTTAACTGCTAGTGTCAGACATGTCCACCGAGGCTTGGTGTCCCTGTGCTCCAATCGGGGAACTGAAGTACAGGCAGATCGGAGACAGTCACTGATTTTTCTCAGCTGTCCACCCCCTGGCATGCACTTCACAGAGGCTGACCAGGCTCTGGCGCTGCCTCACCTTGAGGAGCTCCACAAACCACCAGCCGCACCTCACGGTGGAGATAGCTAACAGTATGGAGAGACTACATAGAGACCACACCGCCGGCGACTGGAGTTCAGATCTCAGTAGCTCAGACCCGATTCTAAAGCCCACAGGGCCCTTCCTCGAATCCAAGCACCAGCTTTGTGAATGTCCTGTATTTTCTCCTGGCCTTCCTCCTGGCGCCCTCTCCTCAGAGCTAGTCACCCCTCCACCTCATCAGGACGTGGCTTGCATGGAGTTATCTGGGTGCCCAGAGGGATGGGTATACAGGGCCTGGCTTTCCTGGATCAGGAATGAGGTGGTAGAGGGCTTGCTGTGGCTTGGGGAGGCAACTGGGTAGATGTGTGAAACATCCAGCAAAACAAGGCTACGGTTGTCCCTGGGATCCAGCCCTTTGTCACCTAGCTGTGCCTTTGGGGACGTGGGGTCTACAGGAACAGTGACCTCAAGGAGAGTGTGGGGATATGGACCTGAGCACCAGGCCTGGGGTGGGGGCACTTGAGACCTTGGCCAGTCTGAACAGATGGCTCCAGGGTGGCCAGATCCTCCGACTCCCCGGGGAAGCTGGCGGTTTGGCACTCTTCTGGTTTTAAAATCCTGGATCCCTCTAGATGCACATATTTGCATGTTCCAGTCCTTTCTGGGGTGTCATTTACATACCACAGTCAAATGTGCAAATCCGGAGTGTCTGGCTTGATGGATTCTGACAGCTCCAATATTTTTTAAACACTGGAGTATCCAAGAAAATAGGCTCGCGGGGCGCCTCCAGCCCACACTTCGCGGCCTTTCTCAGCTGTCACGTGCCACATGACCCAAGGCTGCACATGTGCAGCGTCCACAGCGCAGGGCCTGGCCTTGGGAAGATAGAGATGATAGCTTCACATCAGAGTGTACAGCAAGAGCATGGGTTCTGGGGCGCTGGTTCGAGTCCCCCTTCTGCTGCTTCCGTGTGTTTTATCACTGCTCACTCTGCCTCTCTGAACCCTGGTTCTCACTGTTGTTAACATGGGAAATATGACAGTGACCTCACAGGACTTTGGTCCAGGTTGAGGAGGTTCATGTGACAAGGAGGGCTTAGCAAAACTTCAAGCGCATGGTGAAGTCCTGAGACATGGTCTTCCAGGGTTTTGTTTGGTGTTTTTCAGAGTAGTTTGGGGTTGAAAGACAGTTCGCGAACCAGGGCTTCAAAGTTTCCATACATCCCCACAGCCCGCCTGCCTTTGCCACACGGATGAGGCCCCTGCTACGTGGCACTGTGTGGCACTGTGGGTTTTGCTAGGTCCATGACACCAGAAAAACCTATCGCAATCTTCTGAAGAACACACGGTGGAAGCTAACTGTCCCATCCAACACGGAAGCCACCATCACCCACTTAGGTTGCTAGGAGGCCAAATTCCAGCCCTTGTACCCAGCCACACAGCTAGCTCTTCATCCATAGTCTCCTACAGCCTTCGTTAGCCCTCCTGTGTGGCTTAAAGCCACTGTCTCAGCCTCTCTGGACACAGGAACCAGCTCTTACCCAGGGCTGTCTCCAACCCTTTTGTGAATTCACCCTTCTGGGGTAAGGTCACGGAAGGTGCACCATGGGTGCAGGAGCAAGGTCACACTCGTGTGGCCACTTTAGCTGTTGCAAGGCCAGCAGGCCACGTGCCAGTCAGCACAGAGTCACCTTCACCCAGCCAAGGACACTCAGACAGGACCACAGGTCTGCTCAGCACCCTTGACAAGGACTGCCAGTTCTTTCTCTGCCACACCCTCCTCTCTAGACACAGCCCTGAGGAATTCCTGCCTTCTTCCAGCCCAGAGCTGGTTTCTTTTTTCCCTTCTTTCTCCTTCCTTCCTTCCTTCTTTCTTTCCTTCTTTCTACCCTCAAAGCAAAATTTATTTGTAAGATACTAAAGGAAGCCTCCTGTCCCTTTTATGCCGGCAGCCCTCAGCCGAGGAGTGAAATCGTGTATTTCGCTGCTAAAAAAAGGCCCGGCTTATACAATTTTAACAATAGAAAAAATGATCTTCGTGCTCCGATGCTCGGAGGCTTGGGGGGGAAACAGGCAGCGCTCAGGTGGCTGCTGCATTACAAATGAGCGGTTCGCCTTTGTTTTGAGTGACAGTCAATTTAAATGCAGTCTTCTATGGAGGCCGGGGTTATTTTTTTTTTTTCCTACCTCGGAATTGGGAGGGGGCAAAAATGGTGGTGGTGGTGGGGACGAGCAGGACTGAGGGAGTCCGATGAGAAGTCCAGCCTGAGCTGTTTAATTAGGAATTCAGGAGTTTCCGATTGGAGCAATCGGTAATTACACCGGAGCTAAAAGTAATCGTAGCCTAGTCACTGAGCTACATATGGGGGGTACACCTGCACCTTGCAGAGCCCCCACCCCGAGCCTGACACAAACAAATTGGGGGGCCACACGGCGTCGCTTGAAAAGTGTTCTTAGCGCCAACGTTTGAGAACATGGTCCTCTGCTTTACTTTTAAACCTGGGGCCAATAACAAATATGGTAATAAAATTTCCCATGGTTCCTCCTGCCCCAGCGGATGTCCCCCTCAGGCTTTGCATCAGGTGACGGTGACATGTGGCAGAAGGTATGCAGAAAGGGATGCGTAGAGTCCGCCTGGGTGATTAGAATTAATGTGCCTGAGCTGGGAGGGGTCTCACGGGCCGGGGAGGACGGCTCAGTGGTTAGAGAGAGAGTGTTTGCTATACAATCATGGGGAGTTCAAACCCCCAGCGCTCATGTAAAACCCAGGCGTGGAAGCCAAGGCTAGAGGAGCCCAAATATGCCCGGTTATAAACCCCAGCCAGTGGCAAGAGCCAGAGAGGCCATGTGGTAACGGGTCTCTTTTCCCCCTGATTTAACTGCTGCCTCCCTCGCTCGCTGACTGCGGGGATCCTGTCAGGTTCCTGTACAGCAGGTTACATAATCGCCAAGCTGTGAGCTTCTGCAGGGCGTGTGACTGGCCATGGCTAACTCCATGTCGCCCATGTGGCCTCCAGAGGACTGCTGTCACAAGCTCAGTCTGGACACTTTACTCCTGCCCTTCTTTGTGACCAGGCATAGCCATGGGTGTGCCTATGGCAGGGTCTGCCCCTGCTGTGCTGCTCAGTCCTAGAAATCTGAAAGCTACGTGAACAGTCAGTGCATGAAAGAATGGTCCCGGCTGTGTGCTAATAAAACTTTATTTACAGAAACAAATGAAGGGCCAGATTTGACCTGCAGCCTGTAGTCTGCCAACCCTTTCTGGATTGGATTGACACTCCAGTTGGGGGCAAGCTGTATGTTTGGATTTTTCTAGAAGCTATATTACATTTTTAAAAATAAGAAACGGATGGATTTAACTTTAATAATAGCTTTGATTTCACCTAATCCGTCCTCAGTAATGTGGTGTCAACAAGCAGTAGATATAAAATAACTTTTTCATTTCCTTTTCTCTACTAAGAGTTAGAAACTCGGGCTGGAGAGATGGCTCAGGGGTTAAGAGCACTGACTACTCTTCCAGAAGTCCAGAGTTCAATTCCCAGCAACCACATGGTGGCTCACAACCATCTGTTATGGGATCTGATGCCCTCTTCTGATGCATCTGAAGCTACAGTGTACTCATATAAAAAAAAAAAAAAAAAAAAAAAGAGTTAGAAACTCTCTCTTTCCTACCACTCATCCAAGTGTTGAATGGCCATAGTGGTTTGTTTGTTTTTTTTTAACATGTATTTATTTGTATGTGAGGGAGACACACCTGTTCCACAGGGTGCATGTAGAGATCACGGGACATCTGGCAGGAGTCCATTCTTTCCTTCTACCATGTGGGGTCAGGAAGTCCAACCTGGGACAGCAGACTTCATGGCGAGTGCCTCTAGCCACTGAGCTATCCTACCAGTGCTGGAATGGCCACCATTAAGTGGCCAATGGTGGGTGAATGTAGGGAGTGTGTTGGACAGCTCAGCTCTCGGGGGCATTATACAAAGATGGTCATTAAGGCACCAGTACATACTGGTGTGGGCACCTTGACAGGAGAGCACGGGGTACCACGGGTGAGGCTAGGGTAGCTGCAAAGGACTCGGCCAGCCCTTGTCCCCTGTCCCTCTTTTATGAGTTATAAGAACATTTTCACCACCCTTCTGCAAACCCCAGCCAAGACCGTGCTCAGCCTGGATATGAGAACGAGAGGGTCTGACGTTTATATATATATTCTCCATCTCAGAATGGAGCAATGGTGTTGCTTCTCTTGGCTACCATTAGCCACAAAATACAGGCCTCTGGTCATGCGAAGCCCCAGGACCCTGGGGAGACAGCAATATCCAAAGGGTCAAAATGACTGCCCCCTTGCCTAGGGCTCTTGGCTCTCCAGGGACAAAGGGTCCCAATTTGCTCGCCCACACAGTTAGACAATGGCAGAGGTAACTTGGCCACTTGCTTTGGTGACATGTCTTTGAAGACAGATGTTCACAGACAGGAGTGTGTGGTTTGTCTCCACATTTTATTGTCATCCCCTTGGGGACACTCCCAAATTCACTGCTCCCCAACACTTCCAAGCACTGCCACCCTGCTGTGGCTCCCGTGCCCTTCTCAGGGAAAGATGGGGACTCGCCAAGTTCCACCACCCACTACTGAACTGAGGCAGCTTTCACCCACGCCCACCCCTGCCAGCCCCGCCCCGGCCAGCCCCGCCCCTCCCAACCCCGCCCCCTCCTGGCCTCGCCGCCCACCAATGCTTTTCCTTCTAAACATTTAGTGCCTGTTACAAATCACAGAGAGGCTTGAGTTATAAGTCCCACTGGTTTATGGCTGTTCTTAGTCCTCACTACCCGGCATACAACAGGACTCTTGGGGAAACGTCGGTTGAATGAATAATAAAAAATTGTCACCGTGGAAGGTCGGAGACCAGGATCTGTTCTCAGAACATTGACGAGAGACTGCTATACTCAGTGGCCTTTTAAGTCCTGGTCCGACACTGACCTGGAATTTCTCTCCGCTTCTGTAACTCCTGTTCCGAAAGGCCTCTGCAGACCCTCTCTGTCAGATAGAAACCTAACGATCACAGACTGAACCTGACACTTTCTGGCAACCACGTTGTTAAATGGTAAAACGCAACGACACATTGTCACTTCACAGTGTAGCTCCGTTTTTTAAAACAGCGGTGAGATATGCTGTCTTTTTTTTTTTTTTTTTTTTTGCTAAGTCTTTGAAATCCGGGTGTATTTCACGCTCCTTATACGCTTTGATTTGGACTCCCCGTGGATCAAATGGTCAAGAACCACACTTTATGGTCTTTGGCAGCCATATTGGGCAGCCTGGTAGCCATATTGGGCAGCCTGGTAGCCATATTCGGTATCGTGGAAGCCATATCAGTTGGCATGGCAGCCATATCAGTTGGCACGGCAGCCATATTGGTTGGCATGGCAGCCATATTGGTCGGCATGGCAGCCATGTTGGTCAGCATGGCAGCCATGTTTGAAGGGTAAACCTCAACATTGAGTGTGATTTTCCTTGGTGCACTGGTTTGTTTTCCTCTGCGAAAGGCAGGTTTTCTCTTAGGTTATTTCATTTTTTAAACACCAGAGCAACAACACAATTGAGATGTTCACTCAGAACTGACAGCAAGGGAAGAAATTGGTCACCTTGCTGTAAACATATCTATGAGGCCCCAGGCCTACCAGAAGCTAAAACACTGGATACTCTAGGACTGCTTTGAAGGAGTTATGATTAACTTCTCCCCTTTACCGTCAGGGAAATAGAAGTGTGAAGATTCACGTAAATTCCTGCCCGCTGGTCATGCAGAAACTGCATGTTGAACCCCTGGTGTCTACCTTTCTGGACAGGTTAGACTCAAACGGCCATTGGAAAGCACCCAGATGCCATTTTGGCATTGACTTGGTATCGTGCACTCAATTTGTTTATTTGCTAAATGGTGTCGATGGGCCAGGAGTGGAGCTCAGTTGCTAGAGTGTGAGCCTAGCTTGAAGCCCTGGGTTCGAGCCCCAGCACCACATAAAATAAGCAAGGTGGTGCATGCCTGTAACCTTAATGTTGGGGGGGCGGGGAGCAAGAAGGCCAGGAGTTCAAGGTTTTCCTCAGTTACAGAGTGAGTTTGAAGCTAGCCTGGACTACGTAAGATCCTATCCTGCCCCCCTCAGAAAAAAATAATTATGTTGGGAGCGTAAATGCACCAGAAAGAGCTCTGAGGGCTGACTTTAAGGAAGACCTTGGCCACAGATCCATCCCCCTATCTCTCTGAGCTCGTCGCTGAGAGTTATGGGAAATGCCAGCTCGGAGAGAACACTAACAGTCCACGCAGGAAGTAGGTGCTGGGTGGATACATAACCGGCAGTGTGTCTCACTGCTGCCCACCATGCCCCAGCCAGACTGGACTCTGCAGATGAGTGACTGCCGTCGGTGCCTGCCAGGGGCTAGCCTCAGACACTGAAGGCCCAGGACTCTTCACTGCAAGAGCTGGGATCAAGGCCGCTGGATTTCACTGCCTGAACCAGGAAATGAGAGGGTCCCGTGCCTAGAAGTCCTCCTGCGGCCAGGCCTCTGGGAGTCACCAGGCCACATGTGCAGGTGACCCCCGTCTTCCACAAAGAGTCATTGGCAGAGTAAGAACAAGAGAAGAACTGGAAGGACAGTGAGTGAAGCTCCTCTTCACTCGACTGCCTCCTGTGTGTCCAGCCATTCAGCCAAGGAGGATTTATTGAGCACCGCGCGTATACCAGGAATTCTCACACAAACTCGATCACTCGGATGTCAGCCGAAGCTGTTAGTGCCTTCTCAGAACTGACGGTTTCACAAGACTGGCCAAGCATGTCCCACTTTCTCCCAAACCACGTCCTGTTTGAACTCGACAGCACCAATGTTATGAATGACCTACCGTTGGCCTTTCCGTGTGTAGATCCTTTTAGGGAGCCTAGGAAGTGGGTCCTGTTATGATTTAGCCACCACACACCACCACCATTTTACTGATGAGGAAACAGAGAGGGCAGTGACTTGTTCAAGGTCACACAGCCAGGCACAGCACAGCTGGGCTCTGAGCTCAGAGTCCTCAATGTGGGGGCCCTCAGCCTGTAGCCCCCATCGTTGCCGCCCCCCACCCTGATCCTTTGCACAAAAGGATACTGGTCTCCTTGCACCAGGGCCACGGCTCCACGTGACACTTTCTCTTCTTTCCAAAGGTGGTGGCTCTCAGTAAGAGAAGTCAGGAGGCAGAGGCGGCATTCCTGAGTGTTTATAAGCAATTAATTGAAGCGCCAGGTAAGGAGACGCTCTCGGGCTCTGTAATTGAATAATTGCCACTGAGGAGCATCCTGAGTGGGTGACACAGATACAGCGGTGGCTTCTTGGTGCTAGAGTCTGGGAACCAGGACTGAACCCAAGGGGAGGATGGGGAGGAGTGCTTGTGTGTGTGCGCGTGTGTGTCTGTGTGATGAGTGTATGTGGTGTGTATGTGGTGTGTGTGTGTGTATGTGGTGTTTATGTGGTGTGTGTGTGTGTGTATGTGGTGTTTATGTGGTGTGTGTGTGTGTATGGTGTATGTGTGTGTATGTGTGTGGGTTGTGGTGTGTGTATGTGTGTGTGTATGTGTGTGTGTGTGTGTGGTGTGCGTGTGTGTGGTGTGTGTGTGTGTGTTGTGTGTGTGTGTGTGTGTGTATGTGGTGTGTGTGTGCATGCGTGTTCCTGTATGGTGTGTATGTGTGATGAGTATGTGTGGTGTGTATGCGTGTGGCGTGTGTGTGGTGTGGTGTGTGTGTGTGTGTGGTGTGGTGTGTGTGTGTGTGGTGTGGTGTGTGTGGTGTGTATGTGGTGTGTGAGCGTGTGTCTGTATGGTGTGTATGTGATGAGTGTGTGTGGTGTGTATGCATGTGTGTGTGTGGTGTGTATGTGGTGTGGTGTGTGTGTATGATGTGTATGTGGTGTGTGTGGTGTGGTGTGGTGTGTGTGTGTGTGTGTGTGTGTGTGTGTGTGTGTGTGTGTGTGTGTGTGTAACTTAGCCGGCCTGCTGTGAAGTTACCTCATGTCTCCCTCCATCCATCCATTATGGAGTTTCCTGCCTTGTGGTTGGGACGATGGCTCTGGGATGCTCATCTAGGTGTCCTTACCCATATCTTGCCCCAGGGGACCCTTCCAGGGCCACAGCTGACTGTGCCAGCAGGGGCAACAGAAGAATAAATAATGACACCTGTTCCCACAGCCAACCTTGGAGTCTCAGTATTGAGGGAAGCCTGGCCAAAGAACAAACTGGGCAGTTCCCCTCACAACGTGAGCTCAGCAGGAGTCAGCCCCTCAGCCTGCTCACCATGGTTAGAGCCGAACACCACACACACACATATACATGCACACACCACACATAAACATACATGCACACATATACATGTACACACCATGCATACAGAGACACACATACACACACATGCACATACCACACATACACAAACATACATACACACACATACATGCACACACCATGCATACACAGGCACACATGCAAACATACATGCACACACACACACAAGTGCATGCATGTGCTCACATCTGTTGTCAGATACCACTGGACTACGAGTCAGCCGTGAGAAGGAACACAGAGCCCATGTCACTATGACAGCACGTGATTATGTTCGAAGGAAGCTTCTAGAACAGGCATCTAGGTCTACTGTGACAGACATCAGGGGGCAGAGGAGAAGTACAGGTTTCCTGTGGGGAGAGAAGATTCTAGAACTCTAGGGAAGCAGGGCAGCAGTATACTGTAGCTGAGCTGAATGCTACCAGATGGTTTCATTTCAGCCAGAGGCCACGAGGGAGGCGAACATCACCTCAGGTGAACACAGCAGCCTTCCGCCATTGGGAGTCAGCCATCTCTGAGGTCAGGGTTCTGGGTGTGAGTCATGACAGTGTGACCGTTACAAGGATGTTTGCCTGAAAATACATGGCCCCTACCACTTCCCGTTTGTTGGCCCTTGCCCACCCCTCACACAGCAGGTGTTGGGGCCACAAGGCCACCATTCCAGTAAACTGCCCTGCTTCACACGCGAGGCTTCAAGTTGTATGTGGTAGCTCACACCTGTCATCCCAGCACTTGGAAGGCTTAGGCTAGCCTGGGCTACATGGTGAGACTCCGTCTCAACAACAAAATGCAGTAGCTGGGAAGGTGGCTCAGTGGCTAAAATGCTTGTGTAGGTCCCACCTCTACCACCAGGTAAAGTCCTGAGTGTGGCAGCGAAGGCTGTGACCCCAGGGAGGCAAAGCCAGGCTGATTGCCAGAGCTCATGGGCAGGCAGCCTCCGGTCTATTGGACAGGATAGGAGACCTGTCTCAAAAGACAAAAGAAGTAGACTCCTCCTGAGGAAGGGCACCTGAGGACTGCTGACCTCCACACAGCACACACATGTGTGTACACCCAGGCATGCACATACACACGTACACACACATGCATGCACGCACAGAGGAAAGAACACTTCATTTCTTGAACCCGTCATCTTTCTGGACCCCAGGCTGTTTTAACTCAGTCGTAAGTCCAGCCAAGAACAGAGACTGGCGTAGAACCTTCCAGAAAAATCTTCATTGCTTCACACATTCCCGTCCCCAAAGCCTGGGTACTCAGAGGTCACAAGGAGGCTGGAGAGCCCAATGCTGACTTCCTTGGCTGTGACTGCCCAGGTCCCCTCCTGTGAAGGAGGGGGAGGGAGAGAGACGGGGGATGCCACATCCCAGCTGTCACGGAGCTGGAAAACAAGGAACCTTAACGGATGGAGGCGAGCCACACAAACAGCCCCTTTAGGGGCTCTAATTCATTTTCGAGACATTTAAGAATAACACAGTGTTTTAATGATTTCTTCAGGGAATCAGGAAGATGTATTTTTGTGCTCATTAAATGTTATCCGCAGACACGAGAAGCAAATGTCAGATGCGGAGGTTTTTGGGGGGCTCGGAGCGCGTGTGCGTGTGTGTGTGTGTGTGTGTGTGTGCGTATGCACACACACACACACACACACACACCCCTATGCAGCCGGGATGCACCCACTCTTCTTTGGTCTATGTCTTGACAGGCAAATTATTTGTCGCAGTTCCCCCCACCCAAGTCCTGATTCAACATTTCCGTTTGAATGAGTGGCTGCTGCCAGCACGGGTCCTTGGCAGGCAGCGAGACACGGGCTGATTGCTCAGCAAGTATTTTGATAAGTGCGCAGTCCGTGTATCTGTAATTACGGAAGAAAACCGTAAATCTTTTGGATATTGTTCGCACAGATGTGGCACGAAGTGAGAAAAAAAAAAACCAGTAAAATGTGTTAAAAGCGTAATTAATGTCATTGTTGTGAGAGAAGACTTGATTTAAACCCCTTGGCTTCAGAGCGCCGTGTTGACAGCCGATGTCTTCACTGCACACGAGCCAAGTCGTGGGGGGACCCGGCCCGGCCTCGGCAGGGAGAATCTGGGGACCTGGTGACTGGAACATAGGAAAAAGAAAAGGGGCACAGGAGGAAGAGAGTCAGGGAGACCAAGGGGGACACTTGGACACTCGGCTGAGCCCACTGCAAGGCAGGTGAGTAGCCCAAAAGGCTTCTTTGATTGTTGTCGGGGTTTCTAAAACTCCCTGCTGGTGTCCCTTGCTCTGCAGTGTCTTGCTGGTTGAGAGCTTCCTGCTGCAGGGACTCCGTCCTGAGTGACCTGAGCCTGGCGCCTCACCCTCTCTGGTCTCTGGGGCTTTAGAAAAGAGAAGGTCGCAGACCCTTCTGGTGGACTGGCATGAGGGTTTGATGCTCTGGGCGTTTAGAGGAACATCCCATAACTTGTGGACATCTGGGTCAAGGGATGCCATTGTACGTTGTGCATCTCGCAGGGTTGTTACCTGAGTGAGACTTGGTGAGCTGTGTGGGTGCTACTGAGTCTGTGCAGTAGGGAGCTGCTTTCAGGTTTTTAATGCATCTTCCCAGCCTAAAAGAACAAAAGAAGGAAGAAAGTCGCTTTCGCTTTACACACCCTCAGCTCCGAGGACAGAGACCTTCATCTTGTCCCGGGTCAACTTCTACGGAGTGGCGGAGTGGCATCTGAACCCCCCTGTGGCCACACCTCCCCCAGCATGTGAGACTCCGGACCCAGCAACCTCAGCGTGTGGTCTGTCTCTTACGTGTCTATTCCTGGGTGCCCTGAGCCCCTCCTTACGCTGCCCGTGTGCCGAGGGCTCAGTGCTGCTACACGGGGCTCCTTGGATGAGAGAGAAAAATGTGGGAAGGGAAATACATTGCAGCCTTTTCTTGGTCCCAGACCCTGTGGGGAGAACAGATTGTCTTCCCCCTGCCCGTTGGTCTTCCCAGCTCTTCTTTATTGACTGTCATGCAGCATCTTCTGTAAGCTGGCTGACCATTTGTGCCGTTCCTCCCTTTATAGCAGGACTTAATTATTATTGATTTGTCGTTGCTCTTTGTATATTAGGAATAGGGGCATTGGTACCAGTAGACATGTTTGGCATCTTCTCTGTTAAACTGACTTTTGCTTTTTTAACTTTATTCATAGCCTCTCTTATATATCGTACATAGTAGACATTCAAGCAACGATTTCTAGAAAGTAAAGGATCTTACCAAATCTTTCATCCTGTGTCCTATATTTAAGCACATTCTCACCTGAAGGCTAGAATTGTTTTCTTTTTCTATTCTTACGATGTCTTAAAGTTTTAAATCCAAGCCATGTGAAATATATTTTTGATGGAAGCAGGAGGTAAAAATCACTAGTTTGGAGTTTGTCCCAAATGACTTAATTTTAGCGCCATCTAGTGATCAAGCCACCTTCGCCTCCAAGAAAAAGAGATTTTGATGTATCTGGGAACCATGATGGCCCCTGCTGCCCCTACTTCCATTCCCTCCTCTTCCTCCTCCTCCTCTTCCTCCTCCTCTTCTTTCCCTCCTCCTCTTCCCCCTCCTCTTCCCCCTCTTCCTCCTCCTCCACTTCCTCCTCCTTTTCCTCCTCCTTTTCTTCTCCTTTCTCTCCTTCCTTCCCCCCCTTCATGCTTGTGTTCCTAAGAAATTGTAAGAGCACAGAGAAAGACTTCATTTGAGCTCAGATGGAAGGCCCAGGTGCCATCATGCCCGGACATTTCTGGGTGCTATCTGTGTGACAGCCATCATGCTAGCTCCTCACAGGCACAAGCTCAGTGACCGCCCCCAACACACACACACACACACACACACACACACACACACACACACACACTCCTCCTCTCACTCATACACCTGCTCCAAGGTAGGCTCAGAGAAGTCAAGTTGCTTACCAGAGGTCACACAGCAGAGTACTGGAACCTAAGACCTGTGGTTCCCAATGTCCACCCTCACTGTGGGATTCATTTGAAGATCAAAGGGCTTTGGGAAAATGGCTATCGGAGATTTGTGCTGTGGAAAGAGGGGGCACACCGTGGGCGGGGTGTCACAGCCAGTCCTTGAGGAGAGCTGGCCTGAGAGACGGAGAGGTCCTGGCTGAGAGGATGCTCTCACTAGCAGAGCCCCAGCATCTCCTGTGGGAATCCCCACAGCTGAGGGGAGCAAAGAGCTGCAGATGGGAGCGGGCAGAAGAAGAAAGGCTCTGAGCCCAGGGATGGACCAGGACCCTCTCTGCCATCTTGCTGCTTCGTCCCTGCCCGCCCCTTCCCGGGCCTGTGGGACAGACAGCAGAGAACAGGTAGCTTGCCGCCTGGCACACACGTATCGCCCTGTGCCACTCATTCAGCAAATATTGAGCACCTGCTGTTGGTTGGCCTCTCTCCTACCACAGGGGCATGGTGCTGAGCAGGACAGACCCCCTCCTCCCACCCTGGAAGGTTCACACGCTTTCACACACGGAGCCGTGTTTGCACTATGACACACGTTTTGTGCCTGGGAAACCGACTCTCCCTCTCTGGGCTGCTGTCTCTTCCCAACAGATGAGCTCATCCCCGGCTACCTTGAGTGAGACAGGCCTCAAGCACCTGGCCTGTAGTAAGTGTTCAGCTAACAGTGGCTGCCCTTGTCCCCACCAATACCTCTCATCCCAGCCATCTCTGAGGCCTCTGAACCAGCCAGCACAGGCCATGGTGGGGAGAGGGAGCTAGGAAGCTTGTGGCTGCCATACAGGAAGGGACGTGTGCCCATCTGCTAAGGAAAAGTTAGGACTCTGGATCGAAGTTAGTCTCTGCGCCACCCACCCACACGGCCACCGCCCAAGCCCAGATGGGAGCAGGCTGCTCCTGGGCTCGAGCTTGGAGGAGTGTGCGCACACTTCTGCATATATGTTTCTAAGCAGCCTCGTGGCCAGCCTTCTGGCTATGACTTCCCAAAAAATCCTCAGTGTGCCACTTCGGGAGGATTCAGAGGGAGGAGGGGGAGACCACATTTCTCTCTCTGTCTCTCCAGCCCCTGCCTCCCACCATGAGCATCAGCTAGTGACCAGGCGCCAGGTGCCCAGATGACCAGGTGCCAGGTGGCCAGATGACCAGGTGCCAGGTGGCCAGATGACCAGGTGTCAAGTGGCCAGTGCCAGGTGGCCAGGTGACCAGGTACCAGGTGGCAGGTGACCAGGTGCTAGGTGACCAGTGCCAGGTAGCCAGGTGATCAGGTGTCAGGTGACCAGGTGGCCAGGTGACCAGGTGCCAGGTGGCCAGTGCCAGGTGCCAGATGACACAGGCCAGGCCTTCCCTGTTATTTACAAGGATGCCCCCACCCCACCCTGTTATTAGCTACCCATGCATCAAAAGCAGGCCTTGAGCCACTCTACTCCCCCTCTCACCTGTCCCCTTCCTCACCTGAGGCCTTGTTACTGGGATAGCAAGTCTACTGGGTGGACATCCTGTTTGGGGAGGGGGTTGGGCAGGAATGAGAAGATGAGTAGCCTCCCTTCCTCAGCCTGCCCGGAGCTGTTTCTCCAGATGCGTCCTGTTGATTAGAACATTTTCCTTCGTCACCAAGCTGGCTCTGCTCAGTGTCATCCCCAGACAGGTCTTGCCTGCTCAGCCTATACATGAGCCCATCTCTGACAGGCACCCCCTCTCTGCCATGGCCTCATCTGTCTCTTGCCCCCCGTCCTGTCTGAGCAGTGGCTGCAGCAGGCCAGGGTTCTCCTCTCTTTCACTGCTCCCACAGCCTGAGCCTTCCGCAGCACCCAGCAGGCCCTGGCAGTGTGGGGTGCGAGGTGGAGCCGTGCCTGGCACTTAGTACAGGATCAACAGCCAGGAACTTGTGGTGGCTGCTGTAACAAGTTTGTACCCCTCAGTTCTGGAAGTCAGACATCACTGAGGCCCAAGGCACCCTAGGCTACTTTCCCTGCCAATGTCATAGTCAGGATCGGACCTGGCGCCTCCTATCCTGGCCCCTCTGCATTTCTGCTAGGGTGGAATGAAGGTGTGAGGGATTTGATGACTCCCCTCACAGCCAGATGTGGTGGTGCACACCTTTAGTCCCGGCACTTGGAGACAGAGGCAGGCAGATCTGAGTTCGAGGTCAGCCTGGTTTATATAGTGAGTTCCAGGACAGCGATGCAGAGAGACCCTGCCTCAAAACCGGGGGTGTGGGGGGCACTGTCTCAGAGTGTCTGGCTCAGGGTCCTGCCCTGGAGATCTACCTTGGGTGCAGGTGTGGGAGGTGAGGGAGGAATGGAGGGTGGAGGGGGGATCCCTGCCCCATTGCTTCTTCACCCTGGGGAAGTACGTCACCCGTGCCTCAGTTGCTCTGTCTGCTCAACAGAGATACAACATTGCCCCTTATCATGCCAGTAAGGGTCACAGGCTGGGAAGACTCCATCCACTACAGGCTTGTTTAGGGGGAGGCATGGGAGCACCTCCAAGTGACTCTCTCCCCCTCCCATTGGGGACCATAAGGCCCACAGAGGATGGAGGAATTGGCCCAAGGGCTGGCAGCCTTTGGAAACCATCCCCACCTGTGTAGTGCATTGGAGAGCAAGTGACAAAGTGGGCCAGCATGTCTCCAGGGGAGCCTTTCGGGTGGTCTCTCAAGAGCCTCAGAGTGGAGTTACCTCAAAGCAAGGAGGCTGGACACCATTTCTCCCAGGAACTGATGACAACATGTGGGGGTCACCCTCTGCCCCCAGACTTCATAGAATGTTACTATAGACTGGCTGGCCCAGCGTTCCTGAGCTCCAGTGAGCACTTGGCTCTTGGGGTGGCCACAACAGCCAGCGCCTGGCCAGGCGCTCCAACCCCTGCCCTCCAGACTCTGAGGGTTCAGAGCCACCCGGGAAAGGGGGACTCTTCCCACCCTGAAGTCACACACCTCAGAGCCTCATGGCCCTGCTACTGAGCCACATCCCCTGCTGTTTCTCTTAGCCAAGGTCTTATGTAGCCCAGGCTAGACTTGAACATGCACTATCACTCTTGGTTTATGGGGAGCCAGGGCTGAAGCCCTAGGTTCTGTGCACATGAAGCAAGCACTATACTATCTGAGCCATAAAACCCGCCTTTCATTTACTAACTGGCCCAGGCTGGCCTCGAACTTGTAATCCTCATGCCCCAGCCTCCAGAGTAGCTGAGCTGACAGGCCTCACTACCAGGTCCAACTTATGTTATTTTAATCTCCCCATTAAGGTTTCCCAAGAAGTAAGACCTGCCCACATTCCTTCTACCTCCTCCTGTGGGGGGAGGCCCTGAACAAACACACAAGCCAGCCAGGAACTCCTCAAGGAGAGCAAAGGGCTGTCCTTGGCCTCTATGAACAGCAGGTGACAGGAGCCCTTTCCTGCCCTGATGTGGTCCTTTGACTGGGCCTTCTGGGCCCCTGAGCCCCAAGCTGGGAAGTTCCCCGCCCTGTGGCCTCCTCAGCCTGTGCTCCGTGTTTACCTAACTTCCCTGACCCCTGCAGACACCGGTGCTATTTTTTTTTTCCTCCTCCAAAAAAAAAAAAAAAAAAAAACAGGCCACAATAGAAAGCAATTCCTTGAACTTATTAAAAAATCTAGACTTGTAAATTAATTTGTTCGTGTTGTACAAAGGCAGTGCAGATGGGCTCGTTAGCACGCACACAACAAATAATTAGAAATGAATTTTTAGCCGGCCTGCCTAATGCACTTGCTGGGTTAATTATGTCAATGTATAATTACACCAGCCCGGGGAGGCATAATGGCACACCCCGCTGAGCAGGCCCGGCCTAATGACAGGCGCTGGGGGTGGGGGGTGCTGACAGAGGAGAGCCCTTGCCAAGTCCCTTACACCTGCTCACCTCGGGACAGGGGACCGCCAGCCTCCCACCACCAAAGGAGACAGAAGAACAAAACATGGGACCACCTTGTTCCAGCCAGACCCGAGGGTGTCCCCATGCAGGCGTGGCTTGAGTCTTTCTGCCGGCAAAAATGGATCAGGCTTTGTCGGGCCAAAGTCAGGTTCTCTAAAAAGGGAGAGGCAGGGTTGGCCTTTTCAAGCAGCTGTTCACTGAGGGCTAAGGGGGTGGACTTACAGACAGATGGGGCTGGCCGTACTGGACCTGCGAAGGTTCTGTTCTTGTGTTGGAAGATGAACTCAGTGTGGAGGCCTGCCTGGAGGAGGGGGCATTTGAGCGAGCAACTGGGAAGGGTGGGGAGCATGTTTTCATTGGCGCTCCTGTACATAGCCTCTGAGGTTGACTGGGGTATCATGGAGAAGGAATAGTTAGGGTTTCTGTAGGTTCTGAGGCCTGGGGAGCTGTGTGGACCATTTTCTATGTTCCTCATCACACACCCCCACCCCCACCCCCACCCCCACCCCGTGCTGCTGACTATGGTAAGGCACAGAGAGGAACAGCTGCTCGTCAAAGTGGCATAGCAATCCTGAGAATGAAGTGGGCGAGTCCATAGGAAAGGGGCTCTAGGGAATGAGAAGGAACTGGGGCCTCAGGACCTGTGGCCCAGGACACCTCTGTTAGCATCGAGCGCACCTGCCGAGAATGCACACACGGGGACCAGCCACATTCGTGAGATCCCATCAGAGACCCAGTATCACACCACCTGACGGTCTGAGCCTCGGTTCTCTTCATGGGACAACGGGTTGGTTCCCAGCCAGCCACAGGGGACTGTGGAGGGATCCTTCCCCTGTGTGCGAGGTCGTCTTTCCCCCTGGGCTTCTTGAGGGCACTGTGTAAGATGATGGCGTACATCCTGCTGTGGGTTTTTTTCTATTTGACGGGGATGTGTCACACCGCCCATGGTGCATCCACCCAGGGGTAAAGGCTTTACTGGATATAGGGTGTGAAGGGTATCAGGAGACCACATGGTCAGTTTGGTGACTGCAAGGGGCTGGACAGGTGGGAACCAGATCCCACCAGGTGGTGGCGCCCTCGCTCAGCCTGGCCCCCACAGTGGTTCCACTGCCTCTGTGTCCCTGGGCGCGTGCGTGGTCACTATGTGGGGGTCTCTTTGTGAATCAGCCACAATAGTACATATCAGTTATATGTCAACTGAGACTCTGTGGGGCTGGCACAGGGGGAGGGGTCGGTCCCTTATTGCCATGGCGAGGAATGTGGCAGTAGGCAGGCCCGGTGCTGGAGAAATAGCTGAGAGCTTTGCATTTTAGTCTGCGTGCAGCAGACAGAGAGTAAGACTGGGCCTGGTGTCTGGGCATTGGTGGAACACCTTTAATCCCAGAACTTGGGAGGCAGGGGCAGTCAGGTCTCTGAGTTCAAGGGTAGACTAGACTACATTGTAAGTTTCAGTATGACACAGAGAGACCCAGTCTCAAAATGATAGATGGATGGATGGGTGGGTGGGTGGTTGGGTGGATGGATGGATGACTACATAGTATGTTTCAACACGACATAGAGAGACCCAGTCTTGAAACAATAGATAGAGAGATAGATGGATGATGGATGGATGGGTAGATGGATGGATGGATGGATGGATGGATAGATGGACAGACAGACGGATGAATGGACAAAGATGATTGAGCCTAGCATAGGCTTTAGAAAGAAACCTCAAAGCCCACCCCTATTGACACACCTCCTCAACAAAGCCACACCCCCAATCCTTCCCAAATGTTTCCACTACCTGGGAACCAAGCATTCAACCATCTGAGCCTACATGAGTCATTGCTATTCAGACCACCACAGGCAGCTTGGCATGTACTGCTCTTACAGAGGACCTAAGTTAGTTTCCAGCACCCTCGGAGGATGGCCAACAACCACCAGTAACCCCAACTCCAGGGGTTCTGACACCTTTGGCCTCTGAAGCCACCTGTATATGTGCACATGTACACACACACACACACACACACACACACACACACACACACACACACACGGTTAAATTTTTTTTTTTTTAGTCTTTAAAATAAATTTAAAAAGAAAATGTTTTCTGTTTTCTGCAGCCATCAGTGAGTGACTCCAAGCGGCTCCTACAGACTGTCCCCCCAGCTTTCTGTGGAAGGGTGTCTTAGGCCCATGGAGCCTCCCCCACACTCTCCTACCCCTTTCTCTCTCTGTCTCCCTGCAGACCCTGTCCCGTCGGTTGAGGTGGCGCGGACTCTAGACGACAGACTGCAGCGTCCCAGCTTCGACCCCAGTGGGCAGCGCCTACGAGACGTGCACATCTCGTGGAAGAGGTGCCCAGAGCCACCCAGTGTCAGAGGTATCAATGATGCCACCACAGGATGTTGGGGACAAACCTGAGCACCCTTCGTGGTTGGGGGGCGGGGTCTGGGTTTTGCCGCCTCAGGTGACACTGGGTTACGGTAGCGGGCCACAGATGCTGCATTCTCAGGCCTGTTGCCTCATGCACACAACAACCAGTCAGAGCAGTGCTAACCACCGCCGTGACTGGAGTTCCGGGACTCGGGAGGCTGAGACCTTGAGCTGAGGACCAGCCTGAGCTACATAGACCCTGCCCCAAAAAAGTTTAGAAGAAAACAAAACTGTATAACCTGACAACATGGCCGCTCCGTGGTGTGGTTACGGGGAAGGTTTTATTGTAGATACAAAGGAGGGAGCTGTTAGGGGCAGGGAGAAGAGTCCAGAGCAGAGAAAGTAGATTGAACATGGCTGGCATGAGGCAGGAGCAGAGCAAGGGAGACCAAAGGGATGGGGGTCGCTGAGAGAGGGAGAGAGAGAGCGTGGGCAAAAGCAGGAGCCTAGCCAAAATGGCAGGGTAATACAGAACACAGTGGCTGGGAGCAGGGAAGCCTGTGAGCTGGGCGTGGGAATTGCTGTGGACACCGTGGGGACTGTGGAATGTGTCACAGGTACTTGTGCTAGTGCAGGAGACTGGAGGCCGGCGTGGGCCCCCGCTGTGCTAATACACGCCACAGGTAGTCATTTTCCCTTCTGCCAGTCCTTTTGGTAGATGGGAAGAAGCTCCACAAGTTCCCGAGGAATGCTGGCTTTTGTCTAATCCCCGGAATTTGGGGAAATGGGAGTCTCCTTTGGACCAGACACACACAAGCACACAGATACTGTCGTGGTGTCAGTTGAGAATGGCGTAGGTGGTAGACCTTACGTACACTTTAGCATAAAAACAGTAAAGAAGAAGGGGGTGGGCACGGATGGTTAAAAGGGGCCCTGGGTGTGCTGGCTAAGGCTGGAACTTGGAGAGCTTGGCTTTGTGTCCTAGTCAAGATCACTACGGCTGCGATGAAACCCCACAAAATGAGCCGGGGAGGAAAGGGTTAATGCGGCTTGCACATCCACAGCACTGTTCATCCTTGAAGGGAGTCAGGACAGGAACTCACACAGGGCAGGAACCTGGAGGCAGGAGCTGATGCAGAGGCCATGGAGGGGTGCTGCTCACTGGCTTGCTCCCCATGGCTTGCTCAGCCTGCTTTCTTGTAGAACCCAGGATCGTCAGCCCAGGGATGGCCCCACCTGCCATCATCAATCGCTAATTAAGAAAATGTCCTGCAGGCTTGCCCTGCAGCCTTACATTATAGAGGCATTTTCTTAACCAAAGCTCCCTCCTCTCCGAGGACTCTAGCCTGCGTCCCGTTGACATACAAACCAGCCAGCACACTTTGTGAGCGTGCCAGCCTGTAGGCCAGTGGGTCCTCACCTCCCCCACCCCCACCCCACTCTCTGTAACGATAAACTGAGGAGCTGATCCCAGGCATCCAGGCAGGCCTCTGCCTGCAGCTGTCCTGGTGATGAGTGTGGTCCTCCTGTCTTCCGCAGAGCAGAACGAGGGGACGTGTCCCACCGGGCACACGCCAGCCAACGGTAACCACCTGCCAGGTCCCGAGGACACCCTCGTGACAGACACCTTGCTGCAGAAGGATGAGGCCGAGAGACAGAAGTGAGGAGGGAGGCAGGGCAGGCTGCCCAGTCACGGGCAGGAGGGAGATGGGAAAGGGTGAGGGACTCTGAGGCTGGCCCTACAACTCTAAGCTCATTCTTTAAGCCTCAGTTGACCTGTCTGGGGAATGGGTACATGCATCAGCCTTATCCAGAAGAAATATACAGCAGGATTTTTTTTTTTTTTGATTGTTGATTTAGGTTTGTTTGGTTTTTTTTTTCTTTCATATATACATATATATCATATATATATTTATTAAGACACCTATGTGGGGTCACAAAGTCATGGAGCTCTTGTCAGTTGTGGCAGTAACAGAACAAAACCCAGGCATGGCTCCAGCTCTCTAGGGACACCACTGCCTTCCTTACCCTGGTCTTAAGATTGTCTGAGGATTACCACAAGCCCACTGGCCTCATCGAGGGCCTTCCCCTTGACGTGACCTGAGTGGACAGTAGACATCAGTATCAGTCTCACCCAGAGAGAGTCTGCAGGGCCTAAGCTCCCGCTTAGTGGGGCTGGCGGAAGGAACGGAAATAAAGACAAGGCACGTCAGTGTAATGGTGAAGGAGAATCCAGCAGGAGTGCGGAGAACAGACGGGTGGTCTTTCTAGTGCACCAGGGGGGACGTGGAGAGGGGGTGGGTAAAGTCCTCAGTCAGTGAGACTCCAGGAGATGGGAAGAGGGGTGGCAAAGGCCCTGAGGTAGGAGCCAGCCTGGGGCATCTAGGAGGTGAGAGCCGTGAGGGGATGGAAGTAATGTCTGAGGTCAAGGGTTCATTTCCTGTTAGGAAGGAGGCGGTTGGCAGCCAGTTCTGTATACGTTACCTTCCTCCAGCCCCACAAGGGCCCCTCTCTCTGGTCTGCCACAGCCAGGTCCCACCTTGGGGAGGCCTCAGTGGGCTGGCTGAGCATCCTGCCACACAGAGGGGGCAGAATGACCCTTGGAATGTGAATAAAACCAGGGAGGAACTGACATGCCAGGCCCCACGTCACCCACTGTGGCAGAACCCATTAGGAGCTCCGCTTTACAGACAAGGAAACTGAGGCCCAGACACCAAGGACGTAGCAGCGGAGAAGGTTGTGGGGAGCGAATGCACCAGATTCACATAGAACGGGGGTGCACAGAGTGGGCGAAGCCTGGCTCAGGGCGGAACCAGGTAGGTCCCAGCCAGCAGCCTGAGCTGCCCTGTGTCTCTGCAGGGGCCTCCAAGAAGTCCACGTCACCTTGGCAGCCAGGCTGGGGGAGGCAGAGGAGAAAATCAAGGTGTTACATTCAGGTATGACCGTGGCTTGGGTGGCAGCCCTCAACGGGGCTGAAGCATCATGGGGATCGGGGGTATGTCCAGAGAAACAATGAACTTGGGGACATAGATTTGGTGTGGCCGAAGACAGGGGGAAGCAAGAAACAGGGTCAGAAGCTGAGATGGACCCACATGGGGCCAATCTTTGACAGCCTGCACTAAGCCATGGCGCCCGTGACCTAGAGATAGCGACTAGGGCAACTGTTAGAGCCAGATTGTCAGGAAGGTGGCTGCTGCCCTGGGCAGCCACCTGAGTAGCCTACTTTCCAAAGTTCTCAATGCAACCGGAAGCTGTGGGGCTAGCCTGAGCTACCTAGTGTGTTCTACACCAGCCTTAGCCATATTGTGAAACTGTCCCTAAAAACCAAGCCAAGAAAACAGTAAGACTGGGATTTTTCGAGAAATCTTAGCGACGGGTCACAGACCTTTGTCAGCATGGCTGACCTCGGGGTACAGAGTGGACAAGCCCTACAGCCTCACCCAGCTACTGCTCTCTGCACTCCCTGGGCTCTAAGAGTCCCCTGCCCCAGTCAGGAGGGTCCCCCACCTTGCCAGTTCTTCAATCCCGCTCCCGCTGAGTCTGACTCCCTGATGGGGGAGGGGGGCAGAAAGGTAAAGGGGGGAGGTGGGACCACCCAGCTGCCCCTCCTCACCCGGCCTCCACCCCTCCCAGCGCTAAAGGCCACACAGACGGAGCTGCTGGAGCTGAGGAGGAAATACGATGAGGAGGCTGCATCCAAGTAAGTGAGCTGGGGACACCTCCTCCCTCGGTCTGCCCCACACGGGCCTCCTCCTTCTGACTCTCTAAGCAACTCCATTCCTCATCCCCAGGCATGCACCTGACCCATAGTCCCATTCTACTCACACACCAGAGTCACAACACCCTTGGACCCACCTGAGTGAGGCCACTGAACAACCTCACCCCTGACCCTGACCCCTGACCCCTAACCCCTGACCCCTGACCTCTGGTTCTACCGTGTGCCCTAGACATTCCTCAGCTTCCCAGTACAACCAGTAGAGGCTAAGTGACAGCATCTAAATGACTCAGAGTGCAATCACGTCTTCGGGTCACCACTCACTTCATAAACACTTATTGAGCACCGACAGTTTACCTGGTACTGGGCTGAGACCCTAGAGGAAACATGAACCCTTGATCCTGTCTTTTTTTTTTTTTTTCCCCCGGAGCTGGGGACCAAACCCAGGGCCTTGCGCTTACCAGCCAAGCACTCTACCACTGAGCTAAATCCCCAACCCCCTTGATCCTGTCCTTAAAGGAGACACAGGCAGCAACAGGCTGTGATGAATCCACTCACAGACACTAATGAGCACTTACTGTGTGCTCACAGGCACCAATGAGCACTTACTGTATGCGGGCACTGTGCTGAGCATGAAATTGATTTCTCCAAGGGAAGAGCCGGAGGCAGGGAGGGAAGGCAGGGGTGGCCCAGGCAGGCAGCCTCAGATGACACACTAGGGCACCTTGGGCAGTTTGTGCCAGCAGAGGCCTCAGGCATACACAAAACAAGGATGTGACCAGTCATGTCCCACAGGTCCCAGGGTCCCAGCAAGCCAGGCAGACCTGTCCAAAACCCCAGTGTCACAGTCCGGGGGGTGGGGGGGTGGTACAGTAGACAAGTGACCCCCTTAGGGAGGAGTTACAGCAGGAGCATTAAAGGAACTGGTTCTTAGAGGGAAGGGCACTCGCTCGCTAGAGGTAAGGTGAGGGAAAGCCCAGGTTGCAGCTCCCCGGAGACTGGGCCGTGGGATGCCTTCGAGAAGAGCAGGTAGTAGGCACTGGCAACACTCAGAAGGCAGAGGCAGGCAGATCTCTGCGTTCAAGGCCAGCCTGGTCTACAGAGCGAGTTCCAGGGTAGCCAGGGCTACCCAGAGAATCCCTATCTCACAAAAAGAGATGTGTGTCGGGGAGGAGGGTGGTTGAGGCCCAGTCCCCAGTTCCCAGCAGTCAGGATTTTTTCCACCCAGTGTTTTCTCCTGGGGAGTGTGGAGGGCAGCATCATGGCCCTGCCCTGTGGGCAGAGATACGTGTGGAAACTACCAGCCTGTCTCAGGGCCCCTTTCCTCTTGTCTCAGGGCCGATGAGGTCGGCTTGATCATGACGAACCTGGAGAAGGCCAACCAGGTGAGCAGTAAGCAGGAGTCTCCTGGCGGGGGGGGGGGAAGGGGGGGGGAGCAGGGGAGAGGGGGGGGGGGGGCACCCAACCCAGGGCTGGGTTGGGGGTATTTGGACCCAAGCTCTCTGGCCTTGCCAAGCTCCCTGCAGTACCACAGCTCAGGAGCAGCACAGGAAGGGCCTATGACACCCTTATTACTGAGTATCTAACTGTCCGCCTGTGGGTATGGAGGTATCCCCAAGGCCCTGAGGCCAGTCTCTATGGCTGCTGAGCCTCTGCTCTGGCCCCCATGGGATCAGTGACCACCCAGGAGAGGCAGGGCCAGGGTGGTGGTGAAAGAGACTTTCCTGGCTTCTGCCCCTGTGGTTGGTTGGAATTTTGTGTTTGTTTCGAGGCAGGGTCTGCTGTATCTCAGGCTGGTCTTGAACTCCCAGTGTAACCTAGGATGATCTTGAACTCCTGATCCTCCTGTCTCCACCTCCCAAGTGCTGGGATTACAGGCCTGTGCCACCACGTCCGGTTTAGGCTTTATATAAACTGTGTTACTGATTGGAACGCGGGGTCTCCTTCATGCTGAGCAAATGCTACCAACTGAGCCATACCTCCAGCCAGCTCCTGTGTGTCTTAGTGATCATTAAATGACCCCTATAGCCGACACTGTGGGTTCTTCTTTCTTCCCCCCTTCTCCACCCTTTTCCCCTTTAACCCCTAAGACTAAAGAGGAGAGAAAAGAGGCCAGAGAGGAAGGGGCCGATGTTATCGTTAGACTGCTTCCTGCTGACTAGGGGTGTAGAGTTCCTTGAGATAAGTCTGACCTTCACCATCAGGATATCGGATTTGTTCTTCTTGTTTCTTCTTTGCACATGACGACTTAACAAACTGTGACCAACAGCAAACAACCAACAACCCACCCTACTTCTTGGGGCCGTAGCATGATCTATCCTCTGAAGAGTCCCCAGAATTCCAAATGTCATACAGTCACAGGCATTATCCAATGTTGGCAAAATCACACCCCTGCTAGAGGATGAGGCATATCACGGTCAGCTGCTGTGTGGTCAGTCTGAAGCAGCCCATATTCCCGCACCTGGGATTAAAATGAAACATATTCTTATAATACCTCTGTATTTTTAAAAGAAACCAAAACACCAAAGTTGTCACTACAGACCCCCCATTTATATCAGTTGCTTAGCATTTTTAGTGGTTTTGGTTTTTTGAAAAAGGGCTAGCCTGGGACTTGAAATGTAGACCAGGCTAGCCTGGAACTCAACAGAGCTCTGCCTGCCCCTGCCTTCCTCTGGGACTAAAAGCACCACCAGCCCTATCTTATACTTTTAAAAAAGTAATTCATGGGGAGGGGGAAAAGTAATTCACTCACATAGTTCAAAATTCAGAAAAGGTGAGTGAAGACAGATCCAAGGCAGTGCCTCTTGTCCCAGCAACCTGTCTGACCAGTTTCTGGGCTCTCCTTCCAGAGATGTTCACCCATTTACAAGTCAACCAGCAGACCCACACGAGCCTCACCAGCCTCACAGGCTCTACCTGCCTCTCTGGTGTGTCTCTCCTGTACCCACCAGCACACATTCACCTAGTGTGGGACAGCAGCTTCCGCTTCAGACACTAGCCAACAGATATTTTAGCTCTGTGAGAACCACATTTTGTATGCCCAACAGGCAACTTCGCAACTGCAGCGGGAAAACCTGTGCGCTGTGGTCCACGAGTGTGCACTCCTGCGTGCCAATAAAGCTTTATTTGTAAGGACAGAGAGTGGGTTATAGATTGCTGGATCTGCTCTAGCCAGACCACCTTAGATGATTATTTTATAGTTAATCCTACCTTTCCCCAGTCCCAACCAACACCTTCGCAGTTAACCTCAGGGAGACACCATCTCACACAGGCAGGAGCAGATGATGGGTGGGTCCGATTCTCCAAAGAGGGATCATTGGCCAAGGATTCTGTGCCTCCAGGACATGCAAATGGAACCAAACCAATCCTACCTTTGCAGGGTCCGGTCTAGCTGGCTGATGATGTGGCCAGTACCGTGTGACCAAATGTTTCGCTCTTTGCCAATGACATGGGCTTGAGAAAAGAGATCATAGCCAGGTGTGGTACAGATTTATGGTAGAGACAGGAGGACCAGGAAATGAAAGTTATCCTCAGCTACACATCGAGTTCAAAGTCAGCCCATCTATAGAAGACCCTGGAATAAACGACCAAGTAAATACGTGGATAGAGTTAAGTCCTACCACACCTTGTAAAAGGGAGACTGAGCCCTTAGAAAGCCAAGGGACTCACCCAGAGGCTGCGACAGCCAGTGAACTGAGACCACCTCTGCAGATGCCCCTAGAGCTCAGTCCAGAGCCTGAGAACAAACACAGGCCTCAGTATTGGACAGAACCGCCTAGGGACGGGTGCAGACAGCCCCCTTCCTACCCTTCCCTCCCTGGCAGAAGGCGTGTTCTCACTTTTTGGGTCCCAGGTACCCCAGCATCACCTAGAGCCATCTATGACGGCCTCTGTTTAGAAATATGATCTCACCAGAAAAGGTGAGGGGAAGGCAGCTCTTCCTTTGTGCCCACCCTGGGGTTCAGTGACAGGGTTTCCCAGGTCCTGACCTGCCTGCATTCAGGACTGTGGGAACCTAGACCCTTGGAGGTCCAGGGTGGAACAGGTGTAGGGGGTCCTTGTGCTCCCTCTCTCTCACCTGCTCCCCTCTTCTCTTCCCCAGCGAGCAGAGGCTGCCCAGCGGGAGGTGGAAAGCCTGCGGGAGCAGCTGGCATCGGTCAACAGCTCCATTCGCCTGGCTTGCTGCTCCCCGCAGGGACCCGGTGGGGTAAGGATGCACCTGAGAATTGGGGGAGGCAGAGGGAGAGATTGGGGAAGCCCATGTCTCTGCACACAGGAAAAGGCACTGGGAGGGCCGTTGAGAATGTGAGCGGGGACACACACAGGGGTCTATGTACACAGAAAGCATTGTTAAGGTCAGCGTAGTGAAGAATTACAGTGACCGGCTCTATCAACAGGGTACCGCCGTGTGCGCGCTGCTTTAAGTGTGCAAGCTTCCACTGACTATTGTTTAACGAAAAGCCTTCCTTCCGATGCCTTCCTCACCTTGCCTGGGAATGCTGGAGTTGTTCCCCAGGCCAAGAAGGTTCCACCCCATTACAGGGGGCACTAGGATTGGGACAACAGGGCATTGTGAGTGGTGGCCACCAGAAGGTGCTGCTGAGCACTGGGCTCTCACTGCTTGGTGGTCGCTTGGGACCTTTCAGCCCTGACCAGGGACTGTGAGATGGCTTAGGGCTTGTATTTCAGCCTGTAAGCCCTAAAACTTACAAGCGACCCCTGTGGGACCTGCTCCTTCCGCCAGCCCATCCCGGCTACCAAACCTGAGGCGATGACGTCACAACTCCTATAGGTGTGCACACGCTGACCGTGCCTCACTAGCTTACAAGGTTACAGAGAGAACTGCTTGGCTCTAGAAGGAACTGGGGAAGAGCCAATGTTTTTGGCTGTTACCATGAGCAGAGTCAAGCTCTGCTCTTCAGAGTTCATGGCCTCTTGCGCCCACGAGTATGCGTGTCTGGTGTGGTGTGTATCAGCGACTGTGGGTCTTCTATGGCCAAAAAGTTCAGTGTGTGTGTGTGTGTGTGTGTGTGTGTGTGTGTGTGTGTGTGTGTTTGCATAAGAATCCAGGAAGGTAAATGTGATTGTGTCCCAAGAGTCTCTGGTGATTTACCAGGTGACTGTCTCACAGAAGTGTCCGGAGAGACTGGGAACTTTGGCCACCTGGGGAGGAGTCACCAGTGTTCCTTAATTAACCCCCGAGGAACCTGCAAATGGCTAAGCAGCCACACTGGAATCCCAGCCCGTTTGGGAGGCAGTTTTCCTGAGCACAACAGTGGCACTTGATGCTAATTAATTTAATGTATTAATGGCATCCGCTTCCTGTTTTAATTGGCATTTATCTCCAAGGAAGAAGGCTGGATTAGTGGTGGTGGGGTTGTTTTTGTGTGTAAAGAGTTTGTTTTTTTTTTCCTAAGTACTTCTTAGATCGTGTAATGGAGCCCGAGAGATGCCTCACCCAGGTCCCACAGAGAACAGCCTGTCCCCTGTCCTAGATGGAATGAAGACTCCGGGGCAGTTTCAAAGACCCCAGATGGGGGACAGGCATGGAGCAGATCAGGAGATGCCACAGTCACACCGCCTGTGGATGCGATGTGTCTGCTGTGGCCCTGAGGGTCAATGATTTTCTGGATGGGTCATTTCCCTTGGCGAGAGACCCATACTGACCCAGGACCCCAAACCTATTTTGGAATTGTCTTTGCTACAGTTCCTTCCCAGCCAGCTTCTTTCTGATTTTACTTTTGTATGCGTGTGCATGTACATGTACACCTATGGCTACATCCATGTATCCGAGTGTTCCTGTGTATACTGAAGCCAGGGGACAACCTTGGATGCTGTTCCCCCAAGGTTATCCACCTCATTTTCTGAGACGGGATTTCTCACTGACCTAGACCACATGGATTAGCCTAGGCTAACCAGGGAGCTCCAGGCATCCAATTGCTTCTGCTTCCCCAGGGGCTGGGGTTATACATGAGGGCCACCACACCCAGCTTTTGGACACAATTCCAGAGATGAAATTTAGCGTCCTACTTTACCAACAGACACTTTTTTTTCTAGGTTCTGTGTTTTTGTTTGTTTGTTTGTTTAGGGGGGTTGTTTTGTTTTGTTTGTTTGTCTGTTTGTTTGAGGCAGGCTCTCACTGTGTAACTCAGTCTGACCTGGAACTTGTGGTCATCCCCCTGCCTTTGACTCCAGAGTGCAGAGGTTTTACTATGACACCCAGCCACGGTTGTACTTTTGACAGCCAAAGTCCTGACTGGAGTGTGGCTTACGTGAGCAGAACCGTGCAGGCCGCTCGACAGTGTCAGATCACCAGACAGAAGTTCCCTTCTGCCTGAGGTCCAGGGATGGCATGCTGGGATTCTGCCCCTCAGAGCCACTCACAGCCTTCTTTGTCCCCAGGAGAAGGTGAGCTTCGCCCTGTGCTCAGGGCCCCGGCTGGAGGCAGCGCTGGCCTCCAAGGACAGGGAGATCCTCAGGCTGCTGAAGGACGCCCAGCAGCTGCGGCACTCTCTGCAGGAGCTGGAGGAGGTCTCAGCCAACCAAATCGCCGACCTGGAGCGGCAGCTAGCGGCCAAGTCTGAGGCCATAGAGGCAGGTCCCGGGGTGTCAGGGGTGGTGGTAGTAGGCTGAGAGCAAGGGACCAGCTTCATTAGACCCTTTTGTCTTCCAGAAACTCCAAGAAAAGCTGGAGGCCCAGGCTGACTATGAAGAGATTAAAACAGAGCTGAGGTAACCATGCTGACCGGAACTGTTCAGAAAGCTCCTTACCTCCTCTCCCAGCTGCCCACTCTGGGGTCCACATCTCCTCCAGTTGGTATCCGGATCGTCAAAACTGGTCCGGTCAGAGCCAGGCATGGTGACACATGCCCGCCAGTGGCACATTCAGGAGGCCGAGGCAGGAGACCTGTCAGCCCAGCCTGGACCTCAGCAAAACAAACTGGTTGTCCTGGTTTCATTTCTGTCGCTGTGCTAAAGCGCCAAGAAGGCCATCTTGTAGCTTTCGGGTTCCAGTCTGTCATCCAAGGAAGCCAAGGCTGGAGCCTGGAGCAGGAGCTGATGCAGAGGCCGTGGAGGGCTGCTGCTTACTGGCTTGCTCCCCATGGCTGGCTCAGCCTGCTTGCTTAGAGCACCCAGGAGCACCTTGGTTGTAGACGGGCTGGGCCTTCACATAGCAATCACTAAATCAAGGAAATGCCTCAGAGTTGCCTACAGGCCAGTCTCATGGAGGCATCTTCTCAGTGAGGGCCCCGTCTTCCCAAAAGACTCTAGCCCGTGTCAGGTTGATAGAGAAAAGAACCAGAACACTGGTTCCACAAAGAGGTGGAAATAGTTACCTTGTCACCATGCAGAAGCTGGGGACTCCCACGGCAGCCAGATCAGAGCAAGCAGTGGGCATGCGGGGCTCACCAGAACACGTGACTTCAGGCCTGCAGTTGGCACAGTTTTTCAGTTGACAGTTGTCCCTTGGTGTCACCAGGGTGAGATGCCTAAGCCCCGGGCCTGATATGACCACAGCAGTGTCCCCCATGGTACCCAGGCTCAGCTTCGTGTGACCTTATCGTCTCTTCTCCCATGTGCACAGTGACTGCACATCTCCCGCTTCCTGTGAGGCTACCTTAGTACTTAGTGTGCAGCCCAGGGCAAATCCAGTTTGCATTTTGGAACTTTCTGGAAAAATATGTATTTGACAGTTTCTCCCTATGTCCACCTAAAACCCCAAGGCAGGGTGGCTCAATGGCAGAGGACATGTATGGTATGCAAAAGGCCCCGGGTTCCTTCCTGAGAACCACAGAGGAGGGGAGAGAAAGGGGTGAGGGAAAGCGAGGAGAAAGGCAGAAAGGGGGTTGGGGATTTAGCTCAGCGGTAGAGCACTTGCCTAGCAAGCGCAAGGCCCTGGGTTCGATTCCCAGCTCCGGAAAAAAAAAAAAAAAGAGAGAAAGGCAGAAAGAAGAGACAAAAGGAAGAACAGATTGGTGGGCCCAGACATTTGTAATTCCCAGCACTTGGGAAGTAGAGGCAGGAGGATCAGGAATCCAAGGCTAGCCTCCACTACATAATGAGTCTGAGGCTAGCCTGGGCTACATGAGACCATATGTAAAATGAAATATAGAAAAGAAAAAAAGAAAGGCAAGCATGGCTTAGTGTGGTGGGTGTGGTACAAGCCTTTAATCCCAACACTGGGGAAGCAAAGGCATGTAGATCTCTGTGAGTTCAAGGCCAGCCTGGTCTACAGAGTTCCAGGATAGCCTGGGCTACACAGAGAGACCCTGTCTTGGGGAGCGGGGGAAGTGGGTGGGTGAGAGGGATGTGGAGGGAGGGGAGGCAAGTACGCTATAAGCCCACAGGTCACCTGGGAAGAGTCCAAAGCAGTGAAGGCATAGGCAGCACCCCACTCGGGCTCTCCTCCTGCTGGGGCTGCTGACCTCAGGCCCCTCTGCTTTCTCTGGCAGCATCCTGAGAGCCATGAAGCTGGCCTCCAGTACGTGCAGCCTCCCACAGGTACATATCCCTGCCGCTATCCCTGTCCCCAAAGCCAACCACCCCCAAGTCTGCACCAACCGTACCTTCTCAGCCTTGCTTCCCCTCCCCTCAGGCGCTGGGCAAGCCTGACGACCCACTGCTCATGGCCAAGGATGCCTTCTTCCCCACACAGAAGCTCCTGCTGGAAAAGCCCGCGCTGCTGGCCAGCCCTGGTAGGAGACGAGAAACACCCCGAGGGTCAGTTGGGCCAAGAGGTGGGCAAGGGTGCCCCAGGACTTTTCAATGCCCCAGGCTCACTGCCATCCACGAGGCCAGGGGTGTGGGCTGAGCACCTACTGGGTGATGCTTGAGCACCTACTGGGTGATGCTTCCCATATCTGGGGTCACAGGCAGACCCGAGGCTCCCAGTGGCTTCCCTGGACCCTGACTCCAGCTGGATCCTGGAACTTTAAGAAGTCAGGGATCGGGGTTGGGGATTTAGCTCAGGGGGAGAGCGCTTGCCTAGCAAACGCAAGGCCCTGGGTTCGGGCCCCAGCTCCAAAAAAAAGAAAAAAAAAAAAAAAAAAAAAAAAAAAAAAAAAAGAAGTCAGGGATCAGGAGCGGGAGGTGTCTGTACCCTATCCTACAGCCAACTCCAGGGCATGGCCCACAGCTTCAAATTTCCCTTCTGCCCACAAGTGGCTCAGTGGCCTCGTAGCCTGGTGACCATCCCCAAGGTGGCAGTTTCATTTGTCTCTTAAATGGAAAGTGTTAGGTGGCCCGAGTGACTAGGCACGGGGTGACCGTGAGTCCGTCCCTGCTTGCTAGGGTAATGTTCCCAATTGTGGCAGATGGGTCCCACAAACTAGCATTTGAAGGGGGTCGAGGAGGTGGGGTTTGATATTGGGGGGCGGGGGGCAACAGCAAGCATGGGTATTTATGGCCTCTGAGGTCTATAGCCCTCCCCTCATCCTGTCCCCCCATTACCCGTATTCCCTGTCCCTGCTTTCTTTTTCCCTCCCCACCCTCTCTCTCTAACCATCTCTCTCGCCTCTGCACATCCCTCCCCTCCATTACCATTGGCACCTCTGCACCTCTGTCTGTCTGTCTGTGTCTGTCTGTGCATCCCCCCTGGTGTTCTAGAGGAGGACCCCTCGGAGGATGACTCTATCAAGGGCTCACTGGGCATGGAGCCCTCCTACCCTCCTCAGCTTCCGCCTCCGCCAGGCCCTGAAGACCCGCTGTCCCCAAGCCCTGCGCAGCCCCTGCTGGGCCCCAGCCTGGGTCCTGATGGACCAAGGACTTTCTCGCTGTCCCCCTTCCCCAGCCTGGCACCGGGGGAGAGGCTGGCTGGGGACCCACTGCTGTCCAAGCATATGATGGCCCCAGTTGCCTTCAAAGGGGAAACGGGCAACCTGCTGGCATTCCCGCCGGCCTTCTATGGCGGTGCCAAGCCTCCAACGGCTCCTGCCGCCCCAGTGCCCGGCCCTGAGCCCACCGGGGCCCCGGAGCCTGTGGACGGGGCTGGGCCAGAGGAGGAGCAGCTGGACACGGCCGAGATCGCCTTCCAGGTGAAAGAGCAGCTTCTGAAACACAACATCGGCCAGCGGGTGTTTGGCCACTATGTGCTGGGACTGTCGCAGGGCTCGGTGAGTGAGATCCTGGCACGGCCCAAGCCGTGGCGCAAGCTCACGGTGAAGGGCAAGGAGCCCTTCATCAAGATGAAGCAGTTCCTGTCAGATGAGCAGAACGTGCTGGCCCTGCGCACCATCCAGGTGAGGCAGCGAGGTGAGCTATGGAGCAGCCCCAGGGCCGTCTGAGCGGGGGGTGACCCTCAGGGTGGGCAGGCTGCCACCCTGTGTGCCTTGGTCTCCCAGTCTCGAGGGAAAGACTCGGGGGCCTTGCTCCCTCCCACACTGGGCCACCCCTCCCTCGCTCTGCAGCCCTTTCTGAGCAGCTGAGCCTCAGCTCTGGGCCAGTTCCTCAGTTTCCCCCTCTGTCACCCCTGGGGAGGGGCTAAAAGGACCCGGAGCTCTGAACACTGCACCCTGAATGGCCGGACTGCTTAAGAAGTTAAGAAGGGGGGGAGGTGGGGTTGGGGATTTAGCTCAGTGGTAGAGCGCTTGCCTAACAAGCGCAAGGCCCTGGGTTCGGTCCCCAGCTCCGAAAAAAAAAAAAAAAAAAAAAAGAAAGAAGGGGGGGAGGTGTTTAGGGGGATGTTGAAAGGGAATAACAATCGAAAGGTAAATAAGAAATACCCAAGTTAAAAGATAAAAAAAAAAAAGGGCTGGGGATTTAGCTCAGTGGTAGGCCGCTTGCCTAGGAAGCAAGGCCCTGTTGGTCCCCAGCCAAAAAAAAAAAAAAAAAAAAAAAAAAAAGAAGCGTCAGCTCTTAACCATTACCATCCTGGCCCATTACTGTTAAGCCAGGGTCTCCTTGCTGTTAACGTAGCTCAGCGCTAACCACTGACCTAGCACGCACAGGGCCCCAGTTCCAGTCCCAGCCCCAAAGCTGGAGTCACTACACCACCTGCCATTACACACACACACACACACACACACACACACACAGTGTGGTCCATATCCTCCTGCCCACCTCCAGAGCCTGACCACCCCCCACCTGCAGGCCCCACAGCCGCCACCTTCGTGCCTCCCCCAGGCAGCATCACCCCGAGAATCCGAACTCCTGAGACCGGCTCGGACGACGCCATCAAGAGTATCCTGGAGCAGGCCAAGAAGGAGATTGAGTCTCAGAAAGGGGGTAAGTATGGCCCCAGCCAGTGACCTCTGACCCTTGCCTGCACCACCTCTGTTACCCCAGAATGTTCCAAGACCAGGTATAACCTCCAGGACCCTAGAAGGGCCTGCCTGGAGCACAGAGGTATGCCACTGTATCTCTGGTAGCTCACTACCGCCCCCACGACGAAATCTCAGCTGATCAGCAAGACCCTGCCACACCTCTCCCAGGACTCTTCCGGTTTGGCCCACTACTGGACCCTGAGACTATCCCCGTGCCCAGGAAATCTCCCACTCACTTTCTTACATGCTTCTCCTCTGCCAGGAAGCCTCCCACCCTGGTATGGGTGGTATGCTTCCCGCTGTGACCTAGCAGGGCTGGCCATAAATCCTGGCTCAGAGGCTGATTCGCTGTGTGGCCTTGTACTGGTGACTTAGCCTCTCTGTGCTTCCCTCTTCTCATCTCTAAGAAGGGAATGACATTAGCTCTCCTTCCTGCAGACTGTGGGAGGATCACGTGAGGTCAGCTCACCAGCCAGGGGCAGGTACACACAAGATTATGTGGACAGAGCATTAGAGTCAAAACTGGCTTCTTTCTTCTGTTCCTGCACTCAATGACTCTGGCGGTATGGCTGTCCCTGCCACTGGCTTGGGGGCTTCTGTGGCCGGCCCCAGGTTGCACACTGAGATCCTGCACTGTATCCTGGGACGCTGGGCCCAGTCCTCCCACCCCACTGTGCGGTCTCTGCTGCCCCCTGGTGGAGGGTTGATGCAGGTGTTCCAGTCACAAAGTCCTAGGAGGAAAATGTGTGAATGACTGACCTTCTGTGGAGGCCCCTCTGTCCCTGGGAGAGGCCACAGAAGAGGGGACATACCCAGCAGGAGTTGACACTTCCCTACCAGCTAATCCTCTGAACCATTCGTGATTTTTTTTAAAGATTTATTTATTTATGTATGTGTACACTGTCACTGTCTTCAGACACACCAGAAGAGGGTGTCAGATCCCATTTCAGACGGTTGTGGTTGCAGGGAATTGAACTCATGCTCTTAACCACTGAGCCATCTCTCCAACCCGATTTCTTTCTTTCTTTCTTTCTTTCTTTCTTTCTTTCTTTTTTTTCTTAAGACATAGTCTCTCTGTGTAGCCCTGGCTGTCCTGGAATTTTTCTCTGTAGACCAGGCTGGCCTTGAACTCACAGAGATCTGCCTGACTCTTACGGGGACACCTTAGCCTCTCAATTGGGATTAAAGGTGTGCACCACCACCACCACCACCACCACCACCACCACGGGCTCCTACTGAATGCTAGTAGGAGGGCTACAGATGTGGGTGAGGTCTTGAGTCCAATCACACAGACCGTGTGTGACCGTGGGTGCCTGACATTCACACTGCTTCCCTTCCAGGGCCAGAAACAGATGGGGGGAGCCTTAAAGTCAGCGGCAGGGCTAAAGGGAATGCTCACACTCAGTACTAAGCTGCAAGGGTGGCCACACACCCCATTCCCACCCCCCATATGCTCCAGACATCTGGGAAAGCCAAGCACAGGGGACCGACCAGCCATCCCGGAGGATGAGGGGTGCGTGGCTGCAGTGGTGGCAGCAGCAGCAGCAGCAACAACAGGCCTTTACTCCCAGCACTCAGGAGGCAGAGGCAGGGGGATCTCCAAGTTCGAGACCACCCTGGTCACAGCGGAAGTTCTAGAACAGCTGGGGCTACCCAGAGAAACCTGCCTCAAAGAAACATGAAATGAGGGTTGGGGACTTAGCTCAGTGGTAGAGCGCTTGCCTAGCAAGCGCAAGGCCCTGGGTTCAGTCCTCAGCTCTGAAAAAAAGAAAAAAGAAAACAAACAAAAAAAAAAAAAAAAAACAAGAAATGAGCTGGACTGGCTGGAAACAGCCTAAGTATCCGGCAGCAGGGGGTTGGGTAAGGAAGCAGGTGTGACCCCTGTGGCCCTAAACATGGAGTTTGCTCTACTTTGGTTGTCTTTTGTGATGTTGGTATTGAACCCAGTGTCTCCTGAGTTCTAGGCTCCACCCCACCTACCCACCCCCAGCTCCATTACCCAGTCCTTAATAAAAACAGCTCACGTGCTGTGCAGGCTGGCCTTGAACTCCTGCTTTAGCCTACTGAGTGGCTGAGATGGCAAGCAGGCCTATCCCCAGGCTCAGCTGGAAGAGGGGAATCTCAATTTGGGGTGAAATTGCACGACGTGAGATTAACAAATGTATCTGGAACACACAGGCCAGAGGAGGACATCGGGTGGCCCAAGTCGCCCCAAGACAGGGTTTTGTTTTTTTTTTACTGATCCTGGACCTGGGGTTGGCTTTAATAGTTTCTTTCTGTCACCATTCCCGCGCATTCCCAGCCCCTAAAGAGACAAGCCTGTCGGGTAAGCAGCCACTCCCCAGTCTGCTGCTGGACTTTGAAGCCATGTGACCGGCACTTCCTGGGTCGTTACCCTTGGCTCCCTTCCTGTTTTAAACGTTTTCCTCTGTTCCAGCGTGGACCCATGCTGGGTTACTTTCCGTGACTCGATACTGTATTGTTACTTTTAGTTTGCAAGAAATGTTATTCTAATGGCTGTGGGGTGGTCCCCACCGGGAAGGATCGTGGAGGAAGATCGTAGTGACCTGCCTGGCCCAGTAGTCAGAAAACACTTCCTAGAAGGTAGAGGCAGCCCCTAGTCACACCCTGATCAATTGCTGTCCTGAGACACGGCCTGGGTTTGTGACTCTCTCTCTGCTTACTTCTTACGTGTACTTTTTGTTTGCCCAGCCTCATTAACCACTGTTTTTTCTTTGGACATTTGGGTTTCCGCCATGGTTTTTGTTGTAGAATTCATGAAAGAGCATCTTTGAGTTACCTTGGAGAAAAGGAATGCTTTCTCCACATATACTAAGATTTTGCTATTGGCCTGATTTTTTAATGCTTGCCTAATATTGCACCAGACAGACAGACATACCATGACTTACCAGCCCTCCCGTTGTTGAGGGGCCCCCGTCCACCCTCTCAACCTTCCCACAGGTGAGTCCAAGAACTCCCCAGCCTCCGTGAGCATCCCCAACGGCACAGCTTCCTCCAGCACCTCGGAAGACGCCATCAAGAACATTCTGGAACAAGCCCGCCGCGAGATGCAAGCCCAGCAGCAGGCCCTGCTGGAGATGGAGTCCGGTCCCAGGGGCCGCTCAGTGCCTCCCTCTCCTCCGGAGCGGCCCTCGCCAGCCACTGTGAGCCAGAATGGGGCCCTGGCCTGCGTGAAGCAGGAAGACGGCGGCTGCAGCAGCAGCAGTAGCAGCAGTGCGCAGGCGCCGCTTGCTGTCCTGTCCCCCGCTGCATTTGTGCAGCGGATCATCCGCAAGGTGAAGTCAGAGATCGGCGACGCTGGCTACTTTGATCACCACTGGGCATCAGACCGTGGTCTGCTCAGCCGTCCCTATGCCTCCGTGTCGCCCTCCCTCTCCTCCTCCTCCAGCTACTCGGGACAGCCCAATGGGCGAGCCTGGCCCCGTGGGGACGAGGCAACCATCGCCCCTGAGGACGAAGCGGCTATGGGCGTGGGCGAGGACGAGGCCCCCAGGGTGGGAGAGCTCAAGGCAGAGGCCGGAGTCTCCGAGGTGGGCGGCGGGCGACTGCCCTACTACCCAGCGTATGTGCCCCGCACACTCAAGCCCACTGTGCCGCCCCTGACACCCGAGCAATACGAGCTATACATGTACCGGGAGGTCGACACTCTGGAGCTCACCCGCCAGGTCAAGGAGAAGCTAGCCAAGAACGGCATCTGCCAGCGCATCTTTGGGGAGAAGGTGTGGACTGCGGGGGATGGGGGAGGTTTGCAAGGGTAGGGAGGGGGCAGGGGGGAGGGGTGGCAGGAGCAAGGCCCACTGAGACCTCAGCCCTAAGACCTATAGACTGGAGGGTGACCCAGGTAGGAAGCTACTCGTTGGCAGCCCAGTCATAGTCTGTCATGCATCTAGTTATCCCTGAACCCTGAGTCAGTTAGCAGCCAGTCCCCTACCCTCTACAGCCTTTGTAGTTCCCATGATCCAGCCTGTGAAGGGTAAGGATTCAGTCCAGCCTATTCCTTAGTGTCCCCAGCCAGTACTGGAACTTTAGGTTTAAAGAAGAGAGGTTCGAGAAAGGGTCACGAAGCTAGAACTGGGAGAAGAGACTTAAGCAGGAGGTTCCGAGTAGCATCCTGGAGGGGACCACGGCATGCCCTTAAGGATCAGGTTCTGGGGACACAGGGCAGCGCAGAGAGCAGGTTCTAAAGGGCCTGGGAGGGGCCAGGAAGGCCACATATGGGATTTGCTGACCCACCTTCCACCTGCAGGTCCTGGGACTGTCTCAGGGCAGCGTGAGTGACATGCTGTCACGGCCAAAGCCATGGAGCAAGCTGACACAGAAGGGCCGGGAGCCTTTCATCCGCATGCAGTTGTGGCTCTCGGACCAGCTGGGCCAGGGCCAGGCCCCAAACCAGCAGCCCAGCGCCAGCCAGGGTGAGTGAGGGCACAGGCTCTCCCCAAGTCAGTAGGCTCCAGTGCCCGCCTCTGCCCTCTCTCCATCCCAAATGCCATTCACCTGTGTCACCTGGACAGCTGTCCCTGACCCATGCTCCCTTTTCGCTCCTCTGTCCCCCCTGGAAGGAGGTTTCCACCCAGCAGAGGTGCAGAAGGCCCGGGCCCAGGCAGTTAGAACAGGGAGGACAAACACAGCTAGCAGAGCCCTGTGCCCCAACATGATCAAACTCGCCAGCTCCCTAGAGACTCCATGCTGTTCTTCTATCTTAGCACAGGCCTGGGCCAGTTCTGTTCGGAGGTGACGCCATGCTCAGAGCAGAGCCTGAACTTTGCAGGGCTAGAAACGAGGCGCAGAGGGTTACCTGAAGTCACAGGGCCCATATGCAGGGATGCTGGGGTCCTGCGGGTAGCATTGATTTCAGAACATGTGGCTTCGGGCAGGATGGCCCACCTGCTCCAGAGACCACAAAGAAGCAATGATTGTAGCCAGGGGTTGGTAACCCAGTCAGTAAAATGGGGGAACCGGTAAAGAAGCCATACCTCAAGTCACAGAAATGAACCAGGACTTCTAGCAGGGTTACAAACCAGAACAGAGTATCGGGTGACAGAACTGCAGGTCCCACCTCTGCGACAGGATTAGAGCTCCCTTTCAATTTGTGGCTAAAAAAAAAGGACAGGCTATTGGTAGACTGACAGATGGCAGTGGACAGACAGAAGGCAGACTGTAGACAGACAGACGACAGGCAAGACAAACATCTGACAGAGACTGATAAGCAACAGAGGTGACAGGAGGCCAGACAGGTGGCAGTGAGACGGGCCAGACAGGTGGTGGACAGGTAAGCAGCACTCTGGGCGGGGGGAGGGCAGGGACAGAGGCAGAAGGATTGTGAGTTCAAAGCCATATATGGAGACTCATATCTCAAATTGAAAGTTTTGAAAGAAGTTGAACCATCACGCAGTAGAAAGTGCTTTCCTGGGGGAGGAGGGACCGACCCTGGGAGGTCCCTTCTTGGGTACACTGTGGTGGCTACAAGTGTGTGGTACCAGTCTGAGCTCTGACAAGCCATCCTGCCCAGGCACACCCAGGCTGTGACCGCTCCACTGTCTCTCTCCTGCAGCCAGCCCCACGGAGCCAACGTCCTCACCATCACCTCCCCCAAGCCCCACGGAGCCTGAAAAGACTTCCCAGGAGCCTCTGGGCCTGTCCCTAGAAAGCAGCAAGGAGAATCAGCAACCAGAGGGCCGGGCCAGCTCTTCCCTGGGTGGGAAGCCCCTCTCAAGCAGCCAGACTACGGGGGGCATCCAGGAGATGGTGGCCATGTCCCCAGAGCTGGACACATACTCCATCACCAAGAGAGTCAAGGAGGTCCTCACGGACAACAACCTAGGTACGTGGTGGGGGCCCCAAGCTCTGCCTGCAGCCTTAGCTCTTCCCAGCTTGGAGCACAGCGTCACTGGGACTTCCAATGGAAGTCCAGCAAGCCCTGAGGATGCAACACCACATGTTAGGCACATGACTCTGACCAGGGCCCCTGCCGAGGGACAAAGGGGAGGTAGCGCATCTGGGCTCTCAAAATGGCCCTGCAGGGGCCTTAAGAAGCCTCAATCACTTCAGCAATGATGTTTTCCCATGACCATGTGCTGCGCTCTTGGGGAGCCAGCGAGCAGTGTAGCATTTTCCTTCACTGTTTCATACATTCCTCCGAGTCACAGATGCATGCCAGCTCTGCCCCCAACCAGGGATGCATGCAAACCCGACAGCTGTCACTGTGACTTCTATTATGAGAGGAACTGTGTGATCTAAAAATACCACAGGAGCTGGGCACTGTACACATGCCATAATCCTAGCACTTAGAAGGCTGAGGCAGGAGGATTGCTGTAAGTTCAAAGCCTGCCTAGGCTATAGCGTGAGGTGAGACCTTTTCTCAAAAACAAATAAACAAAAACAAAACCCTAAAGTTAAAAGTCAGATAGGCTCGGCAAATGGTTGGAGTTTGAACCCCCTGCAAACTCCAAACTCCAAACCCGACTCCAAAAGCTGAAGTTTAGAGAGTAATCGACAGCCGAGGTTGACCTCTGGCCTCCTTGTGCCCTGGGTGTATCACACATCTCTGTAATCACAGCCCTTGAGAGCTTGGGGCAGAAGGATCACGAGTCTCAGTTATAAAGCGAGATTCTTAGAACACACAAGTCAAAAGCTCGAGAGGGGCAGCGGTGGCGAGAAAGTAGGGTAGCAAGCTTACCCAGGCTGCATGGGATGCATGGGTACCCTGGCAACCTCACCATCAAAGAGTCAGGAGCCTGCCCGGTGCCGTTGGGCAGGTGTCCCTCTGGTCTGATCTTGAGGGGATGATTACTGGCTCAGAGGTCAGACATGGAGACTGAATCTGTGAGGGTATCCTTGGGGGCGGGAGGGTGGGGTACAAGGAGTCTGCTGGTAGTTTCCTGGGGTGCTCCCCTGAGAAGGAAGAACTTGGCTAACGTAAGAACAGTTTCTGGGTTACTGTCCAGTGCTGGCCCTCCCCAGACTCTTGTGCAGACAGAGTCCTGGGCCTACCTCCCTGGCCTGCCCCTCTGACTCTCCTGAGAGTGGGTCTCTGCGCTGGGTCTGGGGTGACAGTTGCCCTCTGCCCTGTCCCCAGGGCAGCGGTTGTTTGGTGAGAGCATCCTGGGGCTAACACAGGGCTCCGTGTCAGACCTGCTGTCGAGGCCCAAGCCCTGGCACAAGCTGAGCTTGAAGGGCCGGGAGCCCTTTGTGCGCATGCGGCTGTGGCTGAGCGACCCCCACAACGTGGAAAAGCTGCGAGACGTGAAGAAGCTGGAGAAGAAAGGTGAGAGGCAGGCAGGGGTGGCTGGGTAACCAGGTTCCAGTCCCGCTCTGAAGACCCCAGGCTGACGGCAATCCAGATGCCCACGTCCCCCACCCAAACCACAAAGGGCCCTTGTGCCTTTCACACATCCAGAGCCGGCACACGGCCTTGCTGACCTCAGCTGCACACGGCCCCAGCTCCCTCTCAGGCCTCCCTCTCTCTTCAAGACGAACTGCTTGTTCCCCAGCTTCTGCAGTAGAGAGCAGGCCCACTGTGCAAGAGACCAGGATCCCAGTAGTTCCTTCAAGGGCTTGGCTCCCCAAAGGCTGGGTGTGGACTTACCTAGCATTCACAAAGCCCTGGGTTCATCCCCCAGCACTGCCTAAAACAAACAGGGTAACGCACGCCTGTGATCCCAGCACTACCAGGAATGGCAGGAAGAAGTTCAGCATCATCCGAGGCTCCATAATGAGTTCAAGGCCAGCGTGGGCTGTGTGAGACCCTGTGTCAAAGAAATCAAAACAAGATTTCCCTCCAACGACCTAAAGACTCCCGCTAGAGCCCGCTCCTTTTTTTTAAAGATTTATTTATTTTGTATGTGAGTACACTGTCACTGTCTTCAGACACACCAGAAGAGGGCATTAGATCCCATTACAGATGGCTGTGAAGGGTTGGGGATTTAGCTCAGCGGTAGAGCGCTTGCCTGGTTTAAAGGCCCTGGGTTGGTCCCCAGCTCCAAAAAAAAAAAAAAAAAAAAAAAAAAAAAAAACAGATGGCTGTGAGCCACCATGTGGTTGCTGGAATTGAACTCAGGACCTCTGGAAGAGCAGTCGGTGCTCTAACCACTGAGCCATCCCTCCAGCCCTAGACCCCATTCCTCAAAGGTCCCAGCTCCTCTGAGTAGCGCTCAGCTGGGGCTAAGCCTTCAACTCTGAAGAACCTTCTCGATCTAAACTACATCAGACCTTTGTTCATGTTCTGTTACTGTGAAGATGATACCATGCATCCTACAGTGAGTGGGTTCATTCAGATTATCCCCTCACACAGCACACTGTTCTGAAACTCAGTGGCCCCCCGGGCAGTCTTGGCAGCCACAGAGCACCCCAGTTTGAGTGCCCCCTGCCTGCAAGCACCTTTCATGGCTTCTATAGTGGCTGCGCTCAAGGAACCCCTGACCCCAGCAGGCCTCACAGGCAACAGGATTCAAGCAGGAGACAGACAGGCCAGCATCTCTAGCCAGAAGAGAGGGAATGGGAGTGGGGCAGAGATGGCTCTGAGGGCTAGCTGGCCTCTGTCCCTGCTGTTCTAGCCATCTGTGGCAAGCAAGCAGGCAGGTGAGGTGGCAATGGCCCCTCAGTCTCCCCCCTCCCCGTCCCCAGCCTATCTGAAACGCCGATACGGGCTCATCAGCACGGGCTCTGACAGCGAGTCACCGGCAGCTCACTCCGAGTGCCCCAGCCCATGTCTGCAGCCACAGGAGTTGAGCCTCATGCAGGCCAAGAAGCCACGTGTGGTGCTGGCACCGGCCGAGAAGGAGGCTCTGCGGAAGGCCTACCAGCTAGAGCCCTACCCCTCACAGCAGACCATAGAGCTCCTCTCTTTCCAGCTCAACCTCAAGACAAACACTGTCGTCAACTGGTTCCACAACTACAGGTAACTTCTGCGGCACACAGCAGCCGAGGGGGCGATGGGGACACAGAGTCACAGGAAGGCCCAAGGCTCATGGGAACACCCTGAGGATGGCTTCCAGCCTGGGGCGGGGCTGTAGCAGGATCCGGATACACCAACTCTTGTCACCTCCAGCTAAGGGACCCTGAGCCCCGTGTTGTTGGCGCACCCCCTAGCCAGTGTCCACAGGAGGTGTTGGTAAATATGTGGCACAGCCAGCTCTGGCAGTGTGACTCTGTCACTCCTCCCACTCCATGCGGTGGCCTCTAGGACGACACAGGTCAGGCCGAGGCCTGAGGTCCCTCCAGATGGAGCTAACTGAGACCAAAGGAACACCTGTCTCAGCACAGCAGGCCCCGGGCGTCGAGGTTCCAACACGCGTATCTCCTTTCTTAAACCTTCCGTTCTCCACGCCAGCTCCCAGAGGTCCCAAGTGCTCTTACCTGAGGCCACAGAGGGTGTCCCAAGGCTGGGCCAGGACCCCATGAAGGAGGCTTGGGAGATTGCAAAGACCACCTCTGAGACCCTACCTACTTACTGAGCAAGAAGGGTCACCAGTGTCCGTGTGGCACGGTGGAGGAGTCTGTCCATCCACTCTGGGGCAGAGAGGAGGAGAAAGGGAGACAGGGGCAGACACACACACACGCATACACACACGACTGCTTGTTACTACACACACCTTAGCTCTGTGGCTGCGGGCAGGTCACTGACCTCTCAGAGTCTCATGATGAGTCCACAAGAAGAGACATGACGCCTCTGTCCCCTCAGCACCAAATCAGTCAGATGAAGCAGCTGTGGGAGTGGATAGCCTTCATGGAGCTTTCTCCTCATGCAGACCAGGACCGTAGCACGATAGGTGCGATAATACCTCTCCTCCCCTCCTGAGTGACATGGGGACATCAACTCTGCTTCTCCTTGCTCCAGGAGCTGAGCATTCTATCACCACAGTGTTCAAAATGCATTACCAACAAACGCACAGCAAGCTGAGCTCTGAGGATCAGTGTTCAAAGCCACCTTCCCCGAGCCGCACAGGCAGCCCAAGCTGAGTCATTTCACCCCAGCCTGATTCAAATGGCAAACGAGGAGGAGGGCTGAGGGCCAAGGGACTCTTCCCTCTGACAGCTTGAATCAAGAAAAGATACTTGATGTGGGTTTTGAAGGACCAGTAAAAGTGTTCTCTCTGTGAGTTTGAGGCCAGCTGGTTTACATGGTGAGTTCCAAGCCAGCCTGGGCTATATAATAAGGCCCTGTCTTGAAAAACAAAAGAGAAAGAAAAGAAAATCAGGCTCGGTATAACCATGGCCCTGAAAGAAGGTTGGTGGGCAGGGGACAGGTGACACTGACAGAGTGCTTGGTGGCATAAGCCTGAAGACCAGATTGTGACCCTCAACCCCGAGATTGTTTTTTAAAGCCATGCATTGGGCCAGCCGGCCGGCTCCGAGGGCACCAGTGTCTCCTGACAAGTTTGACAACCTGAATTCAACCCAGGACCCTTGAAGCTACAGGAGAGCCCCGAGTCTCGCAAGTTATATTCTGACCTCACACACACACACACTGAATACATAAATGCAATCTAGATTTTTTTTTTGAAAGATTTATTTATTAAATGTGAGTACACTGTTGCTCTCAGACTCACCAGAAGAGGGCGTCAGATCCCATTACAGATGGTTGTGAGCCACCATGTGGTTGCTGGGGATTGAACTCAGGACCTCTGGGAAAGCAGTCAGTGCTCTTAACCGCTGAGCCGTCTCTCCAGCCCCCACAATCCAAATGTTTTAAGAAAGAAAAGACACGGGGTTGGGGATTTAGCTCAGTGGTAGAGCGCTTGCCTAGGAAGCGAAAGGCCCTGGGTTCGGTCCCCAGCTCCGGAAAAAAAAAAAAAAAAAAAAGAACAAGAAAGAAAAGACACCTACACCTGTGATCCCAAAGCTGAGGTGGAAGAGGCGGGAAGCTTCTGGGGCTCGCCGGCCAGTCAGTCAGTCCAGCCAATGGGTGAGTGCCTGGGTCTCTCACCGGGAGAACGACTGTCTCAAGAGCTGAGGTAAAGAGTGATCGAGGATGACGCTTGGCACCAACCTCTGACCTCCATGCCCCACCCCCCAACTTGGTTAAGAGGAAATAAGGTATATGACTGTTGATGGAGGCACCGGCCTACCCTCGCTCCTTTTGCCATGACAAAACACGGAGCGATAATAGCTTGGGAAGGAAAGGGTTATTTAACTTACCCATCAGGCCACGGGAGGTCATGGTCCATGAGGGAAGCCAAACCCATGGAAGAAGCTTTTTGGCCTGCTCACTTGGGCCTACCTAGTTCCTTTCATGCAGTCCAGACTCTGCTGCTGAGGGATGTGCTGCCTGCAATGGGCTGGACCCTCCTATATCCATTAACAGTCAAGGCAGCCTCCCACAGACACGACCCCGCAGGCCAGTCCTTTAGTTGAGGCCCCCACTACCCATTCTGGGTTGTGTCAACTTGACAACGAAAACTGTACGTCACTCACCCAGTGTTGACTTCAGGCTTCCACGCACACTCACGCACATACACACAGCTCCCAGTTAAAGCAGCGGAAGGAAGGTATTTAAGTCCCTAGCGTCTGCCCAGCACCAGAGGGAGGGAGGCAGACACCGCCCTGAGCACCTCATGATCAGCTGCTGAGGCCACACAGCGCGTGACAGTCTGCTCTGAGCTGTGAGAAGGAGGAACAGTGGGCAGTGTTCCAGAACATGACTGTAGACATGAGTCTTACTTAGTGGGGGGAGGGGGTTACAACCACTGTTCTTGTGGACTGAGTCTGGGGTCAGAAGCCTCAGTCAAGCCCCCAGGCTCTCACCCTCGTCTCTGCCACACAGGTCCAGGATGCGCCGGGAGATGCTGGTGGAGGGAACACAGGATGACCCAGACTTTGACCCAAGTGGGGGCCCCAGTGTCCTGCCACCAGGCCACACCCACACAGACCCCACCCCGCAGAGCCCTGACTCAGAGATTGAGGACCAAAAGCCCCCCATGAAGAGCCTGGAACTGCAGGAACCTGAGAGTCCCGTAACCCGAGCTGCCCCAGACAGAGCTGTGGTGAAGATTAAGCAGGAAGAGGGTTTAGAGGTGGATGGGGACAGCCAGCCCCAGGACATAGGGGATCCAGACAGAGGGCAAGATGGCCCCAAAGAGGAGGATACTCACCCTCTGGGGAACAATGAACTCTCAGAGCTGGTCCCCGGGCCTTTCCTTCCAGGCACACCCAATCCAGACTGCTCTTCATTGCACACCCCCCAAGCAAAAGAGACTGGGGAACAGGTTCACTCAGAGCCTCTGAGTTTCAAGTCCACCTCTGAATCCTCATGCTGCAGCCTGGAGGGGCCACCGAACTCTCCCTCTGCCATCTCCTCGCCAGACCTCATGACATGTGTGTCACCCGCCCCTTCCTCCTCAGCCCCCATCTCCCCATCCCTACCTGGCACCCTACCTGCCAAAGTGCCGAGTACCAGTCCCACTGCTGACCCAGCTGCAGCCTTGCACCCCAGCACTAAGGTGAACCCCAACTTGCAGCGGCGGCATGAGAAAATGGCCAACTTGAACAGTATAATCTACCGACTGGAGAGGGCTGCCAACCGGGAAGAGGCTCTGGAGTGGGAATTCTGAAGCTGGGGCAAGGGACATACCCCAGAGGTCACCTTCCCTCCCTCCCTCCTGCCCTCCCTCTCCCAGATGCGGTGGGGCCAGAGAGGTAAGAACTCAGCCATGCAGATGTGGACAACAATGTTAAGCCGTTTACGTTTATTGTTGTATCACTAGTTACCTGAGGTTGTGTGTGAGCAGCAGATGCCACCGCCTCTTCTTTTTGACAGCCCTGCTTGTAGGAGGCACTGGAATCCTGCCCTCATCCTCTCCCCTGTGGGAAGGCAGGAGCAAAAAGGTACCACATTCTCACTCAAAAACTCCAAACTCTTTTAGAAAAATAAAGAAATATTTATAGACCTCTTTCAGCTATTTTAATAAAGGATCCTTTGGAAATTTATCCCCAGCCGATGCTGTTTTGATATTAAAGAGAGTTATAAAATCAGATGCTGTCACTGCTGTTGCGGAGCAGACACAGAAGCTGTGTCATTTTTTTTTTGCCATGAGATGAGATTAAAAGAAGACGATTGTTCAAAGCCATCACAAAACACTAAGACGGACCAAATTCAGAGAACCCTCGGACTGTGGGGTTTGGTCAGCTTTTTTTGCCCTCATGCCTGTCTGTGAGACAACAGCACGATGCTAATGCCCTTCCAGAACCAACCTGTGTTGCAAAGAGAAAGTCCAAAAGACTCTAAATGAAACCCTGAGGATGGGACCGTGCTGGAGGGCTGTCTGCAGCCTACACGTCACAGGAGGTCCCATTGCTGGTGGAAATGTTGCCCTTAGCTAATGTGGTGTATGTTGCAAAGGCCTCCACTCCCTGAGTTAGAAGCCTTCTGTCCCAAACTCGTTTCCAGAACCTTCGGAAAACTGGGTGTGGGGGAGGTGCTCAAAGAGGAATGCTAAAGTCAGAGTGACCCTGGCTCCCACCCTGAATCTCGGCCGTACTTAGAAGGCTTCTCCTAAGATCTGAGCCAGGGACTTCTTTCCAGAGAACACTGTGGCTTCCAACTTACTTCCTTGTTTCCAGAAAGGCAAGTGTTAGTTCACCATTGCCCCCAATGCTCCAAATCCTAGATGCACCCAGTCAGAAACCTCAACTCCATTTCTCACCGTCGTCTTTCTCATCCATGCTATCCCTGGAAGGTATCCATGGGTCTGTGGAACTTGGTACGGTCAACATTACCACAGCATGGCCACCATATCCCCGTCTCTTGGTCTGTTCTCATTTTCTACACAAGATCTGCTTGGGATTAAAGATAGGACCTCCCCCAACTCAGAAGTAATCTTCCAACATCCCGATTGTGATGTCCAGGGACAAAGGTCCCATTGGATAAGATGGCCTCCGTATCGAACGTTGAGTCTCCAGTTTTTACCCCCCCCCACCAAAACTGTGGAAGCTGAATTGGTGACTAATAATTCATATGTGGCCATCTTTGTTGCCAATCCAGTGCTTGAGGGAAAAACAACCGCTCCATGCAGTGACCATCATGTGAGCCAAAAGGTTTCCAGAAAGGAAAGAAAATAAGGAATGTTCCGGAACTTCTAACTCTCATGCACCCAGCCCAGGCTGCAGACCGTCAACATCAAACAGGCCCCGGAAAACCTCCTTTTCCACACATAACCCTGGCTATGCATCGAGAAGTTTTCCACTATATACATTTTTATTCAGAGGAGGGTATTTTTATATTTGGACACTAGAAAACCACGACGAGGAATCCTTTCTGGGACAAACGAAGCCTGTCTCAGCCTCTGCCACCCCAGTTGCAACACATCCACCGGGAAACCACATCTCTTTTTCACCTTGAAACTCCACATTGGGTCAACGCACGACACATCCCAGATGCGGCTCAGCAGAATTCACCATGGCTTTGGCTTTAGTGTGACGGAATTTGGTGTGACCTTTGAACACAGAAACCTGGTTGTGTGGAAGCCCATGGATCTGCAAACAGATTCGTCCAGTTCACATCCTACAACGGTTTAAAAAGAGAAAACGCACACGCTCACGTGCGCGCGCACACACAGCACACACAGACACACACAGACACACGCACACACAAACTGTTTCTATGAGAGATTGATGAACTTTGTCTAAAATTTTAAAAGAAAGGGACACATTCTGTAAACACGTCTCTAAATACAGAATTGTATAACAATCCTGGGTGTCCCCATTTGTTCCGGAGCTTGGGTTCAAGATGGGGTCAGAGTTGATCCTCAGAAGTGTTGTACAAAATGAGGGGTTTTTATTTTCGTTGTGTGTGGGGAGGGTGGGGGTGGACTTTTTTTTTTTTTTTTTTTTTTGGCAAGGTCTTGCTTTATGGCCCCGGATGGCCTGGAACTCAGAGGTCTGTGTGCGTGTGTCTCTGCCTCCTGAGTGTTGGGATTGACTTATTATTTGGGTGTGCGGTGTGCGAGCATAGGCACACTTGTGGAGATCAGAGGACAACTTGCCAGAGCTGATTCTCTCCCATTATGTGGGTTCCAGGGAATGGAACTAGGGCAGTGAGGCTTGCATGGCCAGTGGTTTTTTTTTTTTCTTTTCTTTTTTTTTTTTTTTTTTCGGAGCTAGGCAAGCGCTCTACCATTGAGCTAAATCCCCAACCCCCTACATGGCCAGTGCCTTAACCTCCTAAGCTACCTTAGCCTCTCAGAATCATGTATTTAAAAACCAGGTTTTTTGGGCTGCTTGCTTGTTTACATATTTATGGAAGCAGAGTTTGTTTCCCTGTGTTGCCCTGGCTGGCCTGGAACTCACAGAGATCCACCTGCCTCTGCCTTCCGAGTTCTAGGCTTAAAAACACTATACCTTACCCGGCTTAGCTACGTGGCTCAGGCTGCCCTCCAACTTCAAATTCTCTTGCCTCACCCTACTGAATGCTGGGCTTCCTGGGGCCCAGCAAAAACCCGATTATTTGTGGTTTGTTCATTCGTGGGACAGGATCTCAGACGTAGCCCTGCCTGTCCTGGAACTCACCGAGATCTGCCTGCCTCAGCCTCTCAGAGCGCTGAGATTAAAGGCATTCGCTGGCACAGTTGGCTGTGTGATTTGGCTTTGAGAGAGTCTCGTGTGTGTGATCCAGGCTGCTCTCAGATTGACGTTACAGTGAAGGGTGACCCTGAACAACTGATCTTCTCTTCTCTCCTGAGTGCTGGGGTTATAGGCATGTACCGCCACGCCCAGAAAATACTGGCTTTTTTTTTTTTTTTTGGTTCTTTTTTTTTTTCGGAGCTGGGGACCGAACCCAGGGCCTTGTGCTTCCTAGGCAAGCGCTCTACCACTGAGCTAAATCCCCAACCCCAATACTGGCTTTTTAATTGGATGCCAGCATTCAAATATAGGGGTGTGTCCCTTGAGCATGGCAAATGTCACCTCCTGAAAACTAAACTCTGGCCTTACTGGGGCGTGGTCGGTTGTAACAAGAGTTGAGGAGTGACCTCCTTTGCACGTGGCATCTGCATGAGTACTGTGGCATCTGGTTGATGACTGAGTGTGGGGTCCCAGCTGCTCTGAAGGCAGCCCTGTCCTCTGTGGTGTGGCCTGAAAGCTGGATGGTTAAGACTGAGCCTTGAGGGGCTGGGGATTTGGCTCAGTGGTAGAGCGCTTACCTAGGAAGCGCAAGGCCCTGGGTTCAGTCCCCAGCCCCGGAAAAAAAAAAAAAAAAAAAAGACTGAGCCTTGCATTTACCTGTGGCCACAAGCCACGACCCTTAGCCAGCCTCTGGGAACAGATCTGGGCTAAAAGGCCTTTCCCAAATAACACTGCCCACTCCCAGCTGTGTAATGCAGACCTCAGTTTCCACATCTGTAATGTGGGGTGTTGCAGCAGTGACTCAAGGTGCATTCTCTGGTGTGGCATCTTGGAATTGTGTGGGGCATGGGTACACCTGCCCAGTGCCTGAACCAGGGGTGTGCCAACCATGTGACCATCATAGGAAGTGGGGCTACTTGCCCCGTGCCTCAGCCATCACTCACCCATTAACCAGACCCCCATGCCGTGTCTCAGACCATTTGTTGGTCCGGAAACCTTTTTACAAATCCTGGTTTCCACATGTCCTCTTGTGGGAGGACTCGTTTGATTCATTATCCCCACCATGGCTAGGAGAACTTGCCTAAATCTCAGGCAGCACAGTGTGGGAGTGGGGTAGCAGTAATGGGAGCTGTCGTGGAAAGGGTGACCTTGCAGGCAGGCCCAGGTGACTCTGAGTCAAGGAGCCAGACTGCCTGGCTTCCACCCCAGCCCCAGTTCTGAGAGCTATATGTCAGTGAGAGAATACCTAAACCTCTTTATGCCTCTGTTTCCACAGCTGTAAAATGGGGATGGCCATATGTTTCTTTACCCAGTAGCATAAACTTCAGATTACTGGGTGCTGGCCATTCTGGTCCTAGGTCAACACTCGTAGGAAGGGTATGGGGCAGGGTGATGGAAGAGATGTTCCTGTCATCCTAGCTACTCAGAAAGCTGAGGTAGGGGAATCACTTGAGTCTACTCATTTGAGAACTGCCTGGGCAACACAGCAGAAGCCACCCCAGGAGCCAGGAGCAGTAGGGCAGGACTTTGTCCAAGATGACCCACTAGGGAGCTAGCTAGCCTGTGACCCTACCCTGAGGCACCACATGTCAGCCTTAAAGCCTGGTCCCTCATTGGGTCACCTAGGACTCTGTTTCCTCATCTGTGAAATGGGCTGTGACCAGACAGCTGTGTTTGTACCCCCTGGCTAGAGCTGCTGTGTGAAGCAGTCCACCTTTGGTGGCTCCCAGTCCTGAACACTTGAGGCGTAAGGCTGAACCTGGCCACCCAGCTGCCTCTAAGTTCCCTCACAAAAAAAGGAGACAAAACACACAATCCCAGAGACCGATTTTTAGCATTCCTGAAATACTGCCCTCTCTGCCTGTGTGCACGCCCCACCCCCGGGCATGGGGTATGGATAACAGTGATGTTAACAGGAAGACTCTGGAAGCACTCACTCGGCCTGAGGTGGCTGCCTTCTCGTCACCATCCCTGGTTGGCTCTCTCTCGAATGTCACAGCCCTCCTGTCCACTGGGACCCCAGGACACACAGGTAGGAATGTCCGGCATCCCAATGGGCAGGAGGTCCACCTGCACGTAGCTGTGGTAGATAACACTGCCGTGACACACACGGGCACACCAAGACCCTCTCAGGTCCCTGTGTGTCCCCTGTGATTCTGTCTAGCTGTTCCACCTCTGTGACCTTGCACTGCGGTCCATCCCTGCACATGGCCACCAGCCTTGGTCATAGCAGCTAGCTGATGGACACTGGGTGACCCCACTCACATCTCACTGGCCAGACTGGGCCCCCAGGGCCATTCTTTGGCAGTCAAATGGCAGTAGCCTGGCTGATCCAAGTAGATTGATAACTTGGATGGGTGGATGCTGTGGACCTATGACCTCTTGCCTGAGTGTTCCTCCATCCCTAGCTGCCTCTTACAGAGTATTCCTGACCACACAGTCTGACCTCAAGATACCTTGTACCTTGGATACATAACCACAGCAGGAGGGCAGAGAGGGATGTCAGCATTGACTGACTTTGTCCCCGAGGCCACCTGTCACTCCAAGGAGTATTTTGATAAGGACACACCTGTGACCCTGCCTCTTGGAGCAGCTTCTGTCCCCCAACCCCAAACCCCTACTTCCTCCATCCTGTGCCTAGCAGGGACTGTAGTCACCGGTGCCCTGACTCAGTCAGCCGTGGCCCCAGGGGGATGGGAGAACTCGTGTGCCAAAGACTCAGGGGCACGTGGTCCTCTGACTTGAACATGAGTTGTGTGACTTGCTCCGTTCACTCTAGAGCCAAATGTCCCTGAAGGCACTTTATTTTTCCGGGCTGCCAAGGGAGCCATGGCACGTCATGAGTCTACATTTGGAAGGCCTCAACCATCATGTTGGGCCACCCTGGGCCTGCTCCTTCCCTTCCCATGAGCCCAGTGAAGAAGAGGGGGCCCAGCACTCACAGCAGACATTACTAATCACAGACCCTTCCCCTCAATTTTCACAGTGCCAGGATTCTCTGCACTCTAACCCCTGAGCTACCAGGAACAGGCCAGTGAGAAGGGCCATGGTTTTGTTGTTGAGACGGGTATCTTACTATGTAGCCTAGGCTAGCCCTGCTAGAGCTCCTACCACAGCCTTGACTGCTGGGATGATAGATGCATACAATTATCAGGTCTGGCCAAGAGCCCGGCTTGGACCTCTCCATTTGCATCCTAGCTCACCTGTCAATCATCATCTCTTTAGGGCCTGTAGCCCTCCACTTGCCTCCTGAGGGCATCCCAGCTGACTCTCCAGCTGTGTGGCCTTGGCAACCTCTGAGGCTCCGCCCCAGCCCCACCCCCCATGTAAGATGAGGCTAGAGTCTTCCCCAAGAGGCTAAAGGACAATAGTCCTTTCTAGGACCCCAGGAACTATATCGACTGTGGATTCTGCAGGGAGTAAATTAATACAAGCAGCCATTACTAGACCAGCTTTTATTTTGGCCCTCGTACCCCGTCCGTGGCTGATTCTCTCTCCTACGCCAGAATCAGCTGGACTTTATCTTGTGCTTTGGGGAAAGGGGGCATCTCTATCCTTGCCCCCCAGCTTCTGTCCTGTACCTTTAGAGTTTGTAAACCCACCCCGCACGGACTAGAGTCTACACCTCAGGCCTCCAGCTGGGCCACTCCGGACGTCCTGAGCCCAGAGTGGGAGAGTTGAGGAGACCAAGTCCCCAGAGGCACTACCTGTGCAGAGAGCTGAGCCCAGGAGACAGAGGGCGAGGTAAGGGCCAAGTCAGTAGGCGCCTGTGTGTCTCCTGCTAGGGCCTGGCTCCCTAGGGACAATGCCACCCCTTCCAGCCAGCCAACAGTGACAAAAGTGGTGGGGGTGGGTATGGAAAAGACAGTATCCTGTGTACTTCAAAAAACCCACAGCCAAGCCCTGGCCCCTGAGCCAGCAGGGAGCCAAGAGGCTCTGGCGAAGACAGAACCCATGGAACCCCAGCTCAGGGCCTCCAGGGACAGAGAAGGGGGGACCAGGTGAAATCTGTCCATAGGATGCCGAGATTGAGTAGTGTCCTCCAGTCCCCGGGCGGGGCACTGAGGAGGACTGTAAACAAGACCCAGGTGGGGCTGCTCGGCCTGCCCAACACTCTGGAACACAGCCAGCACTGTGGTGAGTGGGAAGTAGGCCCAGCTTGGAGGCTCACTGGTCACCTGCAGTGGCCAGGGACAGTGCCTGGACTCTCCCCCTGCAGGCATGGGATCAGTTGGAGGCCTGTCTCCTCCAGGTGAACCTGTGAGGAGCTGGATCCCAGCCCAGGCCTGAAAGGCCCTGCTCCTGCCCAAGCAGAGTTGTGAGGCCTGCCTGCAAAACTGGGCAAAGTCCTGCCTTAGCAGGATCCAGGCCAGAAGCCTTGGGGACCTATCCCATTCAAGCTCCACCCTCTACCTACTGCTTTTGCCCAGAGCAGCCGCTGAGACAGCAGCAGACAGCAGACAGCAGATAGCAGACAGCAGGTTCAAGCCTCAGATTCTTGAGAGGCCGGGCACCAGCTGGACCCTGAGCCCCACAGCTCCAGGGCCATCGAGGTCCACCCAGGCTACCCTGGGGCAGAGTCCTCTAGAAACCAGCTCCTTGGGCTCTAGAAGCACCTTCAGGTTCAGGTCCCAGATTCTTCTCAGAAGTGCGTGCCTCTGACCCCAGGAGCCCAGATCTCCTGAGTCATGTGTCCTATGTCCCCTGGCTTGCATCCAAGCTCACAGCCATTAGGTCTCTTAGGGCTGGTCCTGGGTTTGAGTCTCACCAGAACCAGGATGCCAGGGGACTTCCAGGCTGGCGAGGCCTCCACGCCACTGATTCCTGAGGGCCCGCACCTCGAGTCCGTATCGCTCATGCAGCTGGGCGAAGGATACCGAGGGCCCGTTGGCCGCGGAGGCCCTGCGGCGGGGTGGCAGTGGTGGGCGGCGGGGGGCTACAGCGGGTTGCTCAGGCAGAGCGCTCCACACCGCCCGGCCGTTTTCCTTGGGTTTCGGGTTCAAAACTGGATTTGGGTTGGCGTCGGGTAAGGCGTTGGCCGGGCTTCCCTCGCGCATGGCTGCCAGCTGCTGCTCCAGCTCACGCACCACCAAGCGCAGGTAGTGGAAGCTGGCCCGGGACAGTGCCTTCACCCAGCCCTCCAGGGCGGCCTGGCTGTCCGCTGCCAGCACATACGGCCGGGAACGGCCACCCGCAAAGCGCACGGCGAAGGCGAACTCCTCCCGGGCGTCCACCAGCTCCACCGTGCAGCCCTCCAGCAGGATGACGCCCAGTGGCTCTCGGCTCGATTCCGACTCGAAGTAGAAGAGCATGTTGCCGCGAAGCACGAACCACCGCCGGTGCGAGCCGGCCCCACGCCCACCACGTTTGTACAGGAAGCCCGCATTGTCCACCGGAGCGTCACAGGTCGCGTAGAAGGCCAGGCTGCGCTCGTTGAGTTTCATGGCCACAAGGCCTGCACCTGTCCCCAGCATAGGAGCAGAGGTTACTCCTAGGATCACAGACTCCCAGGCCACCAGCAGCCTCCTTCCCCATACCCACCCCAAGCCCGGAGAACTCGAGTCTCACACGGCCACCTGGAGGGCTCCCGCTGCCCTTGACCTGGGAAGGTACATTAAGCATTCAGCTCGACAGACACTTAGCATAGGTTAGCTCCACTTAGCAATGACCTTGGGTGGTATGGGCTAGTTTTCTGGTCGCATCGATGTGTCAGATGGGGAAACAAAGGCACAGCGAGGTCAGCCACAAAGCAAAGGTCACAAAACGAGCTGACGGGAGCCTTTGCTAGTGCCTGGAGGTCCCAGGTGAGAGAGGGAGGCATAGGGAAGAGCATGATGGGAGTGGGGGTGGGGATGGCAGGTACAGAACGGCAAACACAAAGGTAAATCCTCCTGCTGTGGGGGCAGTGACCAGAGGAGAGCAAGAGTTCTGGAGCTGCTGGAAAATAACCTAGATAAAATGCAGGCTCAGCCCAGACTGTCAGGGAGGAAGGGACAGGGCATTCTAACACATGCCTCTCAGAAAGCACACACTGGGGCAGCAGCAGGCAGTAGGGCTTATCAGGGAGTGGCACGTGCGTGTGCGTGTGTTACCAGTGTCGCCACTTGGAGGAGACAGACGCTGCACCCAAGGGTCCCCTGTCACGACCTCACTTCACGCAGATGGCTGCCATCCTTTCAAAGAGTCAGGAATGCAGTAGGCACTCAACTAATGCCACCCCCTCTACGTCTGGAGGGATGAGGTCTAGGTGGTGGCTCTGCAGGGCCAGGCTGTGCCACCTGACCGGGGTGGAGGAGAAGCTGTTGCCAAACAATCCTTTTTTTTTTTTTTGCCACCTCATGCCACCCACGTTGGAGTCAGGGGCAGCTTCCTGCAGAACCAGAGGCTAACACCTGCTTGGCCCAGGGCAATGGGGCCGGAGCCTCAGCCCCTGAAGGCTCAGGTGAGTTTAATACCCAGTCTGCCTCCTGCTGCTGTGTGGCTTCTTATGCCAGGTGTCCCTCTCTGCGCCTCTGCTCCCTTCCGCACGCATGACCCACACACCCTCCGAAATCAGTCGCACGCGACTCACAGGCCCACTTCTCACGGAACCTACCGCAAGCCGCTCACCCAGCTCTGCTCACTCCCGTCCCAAGGTGGCTCACAGTCTCCAGGCTGGGTCACCTCAGGGGCACTCAGTCAGCCTCTCTGGACCTCTCCTTCTTTGTCTACAATATGAGAGCAGAACTATCGGAGTCAAGGTTATGGCACTGAGACTGGACACAGGGAACCGGGCCCTCTGTCTGTGGCGGCCGTTGACGGTATACTTGGCGGCGGCCCCACCTTTGTCCCTTCCTATCTGGCTGCCTCAAGGTAACATCACCTCTCTAGGGCCCTCCCCTGGGACCACAGAGGGACTCTTGCCTCCCGTGACTTCTAACTGCCTCTAGCCCAGCCCAACCCCCAATCTCAGCTCCTTCCCCAACCTCTGCCCGCCACCTGGCTACCTTGCTCAGATACACCAGACACTTTCCTCCCTGGGGTGCCTTCTTTTCCTACCTCCTCCCAGGCTTCACTATCGCCTAGAAGGAGGAGGTGGCACCCTCTGACCAAAACAGACCACCCGGCACTATCCTGCACCCCCGCTGGAAATTATACCTGGATCACTCATGCCTGCTCTGGAAGGGGAGGATTTTTCCATCTGGATTTGAGTGTCCAGTGTGTAGTGTGTGCTCAGGAGCCTACACGACAAAGCAAACCGTTGTCAACACGAGGTCTCTGGGACAAGGGATGGTCCCCATCCCACATTCATAGATGTGAAAAAGACCAAGGCTTGGAGCAAACACCCCAATGGGGCAGAAACCTTGGGGTCCTTCTTCCCCACCTAGACTGACACTATCTTGCCTGGGGCCCATCAGCCATCCTCCCTCAACTGCCCAGGTGGGGGCACCCTGGCCCAAGGTCACCAACAGACAGAAGGCCCAGCCAGGTCCCTAGTCCTTGTCTGCTCTGGCTCGGCAAACACACAGGCTCTAGCTTCCCGTTGGAGGGAGCAAGTGCTCCCCACTTTCCAACCGTCCTGCTGTATTCAGGTTCAAAGTCTGCTAAGCGCGCCAAGCTACAAGTAACAGGACCTAAGCAAGATACTTTAGGGACCAAGTTCCTGTCCCCGCTGGTCCAGGTTGGAAGACCAGTCACTGGCACTTCCCAGACCTCAGTTGCTTCAATGGGTTTCAAGGAGGCTCAGATGAGCTAACATAAGGACAGCCCGTGACAAACTTTAGGGAGAGTATTCTAAAATAAGACAAACCCAAAGTGGCCCTCACACCTGCCATTCCAGCACTTGGAAGGCAGAGGCCAGCCTGACTCAGACACAGCAAGACCCTGTTTTGTTTTGTTTTGTTTTTAAAACAAAAACAAAAACACCACCACCACCAACAACAACAACAAAAACAAAAACAAAATGGACACTTGCTTGGTATAGCGGTGCACACCTTTGATGCAAAGATAGATATAGATGGATCTCTGCGAGGATAGTCTGGTCTACATAGTGAGTTCCAGGCCAGCCAAGGCTATGCAGTTAAGACTCTTGTCTCAAAACCCACAAAACCCACAAAAAGGCAGGACTGGCAAAACGGATAAAGGCGCTTGCTGCCACGCTTTCTGACCTGAGTTCGATTCCCAGAAACCAAGTGGAAGAATTAAAAGAACCGACTCCGGCAAGTTGTCCTCTGACCTCCACACGCGCACGCATAAACAAAAAATAAATATAGGAAAATCTAAGACAAGCGATGACCCCACCATCCGTGGGGTTACAGCTGGCCCCAAGGATAGGACTTGAAGGAAACTGAGGCAGTCACTGCTGCACAACCTCAAGTCCAGGCGGCGCTCGGCCCGGCCCCGATGGAGGCCGCGGGCGAGTCCCGAGCGACAGCTGCGCGGATGCCGTCCCCGTCGCAGTCCCCTCCCGCCCGGCCTTACCTAGAAGTGGGACAGACGCGACGGCCTGTCCCGCCCATGGCCCGGAACCACTCGGGGGCGGCTACGAGAGGGCGCTTTGTCTCCCGGAGGCCGAGCCGCGGCGACCCGCGGGCGCCCCTTTAACCCTGAGCGGCCCGCCCAGTAGGGTCCCGCCCCTGAAGCACATACGCCTGCTCATTGGTCAGTCCCACCAGACCCCGCCTCCTGGTTTGCCACGCCCCCATGCCCGCGCCTGAAAAGCACTCTTAAAGGGACCGTGCCGGGGTCAGGAGTCCCCAGAGTTCTGTCCCAGAAGACCTGAGAATTTGAGCTGAGGAAAAGCTGGCGCAGCTAAGACACAAAGCTTGCGAGGCGGCGAGGGGGGTAAAGGCGCCTGCGGCCAAACCTGGTGACCTGTAAGGTAGAAGGTTCCAGAGAACTGACTCCCACAAGTTGCTAACCATGGCGCGCTCAAGGTACACACAGTATCTCTGTGAGTTCGAGGGCAGCCTGGTCTACAAAGTGAGCCCAGAACAGCCAGAGCTACACAGAGAAACCCTGTCTCGAAAATAAAAATTAAAAAAAGAGAAAAAAGAAAAGAGAAAGTCTGCTGTAAACGCAGAGGATACCGAGCCATCCAAACACTTGCCCAGGTGAAGAAAGTTCTAGAAGTGAGCAGAGTTGGAGGACCACCGACTCACTGCACCCCTGCGTGACCTTCCAAAGCAATTCCTCAGCTTCTCTGGGATTCTATGTAAAATATACAGACAAAGAGTTACAGGGTATGACTCAACTGCAAGCGCTTCCAGTGAGTAGGAATTGCTGGGGTTTCCCCTGCTTCTCAAAAATCACAGGGACCCGCCTCCCAGAATCCTTCACTTCCTGGTCTTTCTGCCTCCTCTTCCTATCCGGAGAACAAGAGCAAAACAGGACAGACCAGGATTCCACAGCGTCTCACTAGCGCCTACTAAGGTGCAGACTGATCCAGAAAGAAATAGCCAAGAGTCAATCAACAAACAGTTCTTACTTGGTGTGAGGCAGGAATAGGCAACAGCAGGAGTACAGGGCTAAGACAAACTCTCAGGAATGGCCACTGAGGAGCAGCGACCTAAGACCCTGTGAACTTTGGGAAAACTTTGCTTTGGTAGTACGTATTGTGATTTCAGGCCTTGGGAGGAAGAGGTAAGAGGACTGTGTGTGTGTGTGCGCGCGCGCGTGCGCGCGTGTACATATATACGTACACATACATATATAGCTGTAGCAAGATTATGACTCAAAATTACAATTAATTAATAATTATTAAATAAATTGGTAGTTTATTAGATAAATCATTAATTTACTGAATAAATTAATTAGTAGACTAAGTTGGTCTTGAACTCACAGAGAGCCTCTTGTCTGCCTCCCAATTTGGGGGATTTATTTCCCGCCCTCTGATGCCTCGCCCGTGGAGGATTTTGAGCAGAAATGCAGTCTTTAGGGGGCTGTAGGACAAGAGGGAAGGCTAGGAGGCCAGTCATGAGGCTACTGCAGTGGTCTGAGCGAGTCATGATGGCAACTTGGAGGAGAAAGGGGGAGAGAAGTACGAAGTGGGCAAACTTTGTGCGTGCTTTTAAGATCTATGCAAGATTTCTTGATGGTTTTCTGTCAAGATGAGAGACTCCAAAAAGGAGTTAGAAATGGATCCATGAGGGGTTGGGGATTTAGCTCAGTGGTAGAGCACTTGCCTAACAAGCGCAAGGCCCTGGGTTCGGTCCCCCGCTCCGAAAAAAAAAAAAAAAAAAAGAAATGGATCCATGTCTTTGGGCCTAAGTAACAGACATAACCAGAGCGTCTGGAAGGGGAAAGCCTAGGCGATATTTTACCAGGCTAGAGCCAGAGGGGATCCATCTACAAAGACAAAGCCAGCTCAGTACCTCACACCACAGGCAGAGCCTGACGCCAAACAGATTACGATCCCAACAGGAGAGGTCTTATGTTGACCTAGAAAACTTCTGAGGCGCTAAAGGGGAGTGCATTGGCTTGTACCAGGCCCTGGTGGGATCGCCAAGCCTGAGGGACAGTCCCAACCTTCCTGAGGGAGGAAGGGAAGAAGGAAGGTTCTTATTGGTCAATCAATGGTCAGTTGTTGGTCAGTCAGTCATCAATCAGTTATCAGTGGTTGGTAGGTCTCAGTCAATCCTGCCAGTCACCAATCTGTCGTCAATAGTCCTTGGCCAGTCATTGTTCAGTCTTCCTTCACATGAGTCAGTCAGTTCTCAGTTGGTCTCGAGCCATTGATCAGCCAGCCAGTTGTCAGTCAGTTGTCAGTTGTCAGTCAGTTGTCAGTTGTCAGTCAGCCAATTGTCAGTCAGCCAGCCACTTGTCAGTCAGTTGTCAGTCACTCAGTCAGTTGTCAGTCAGGTGTCAGTTGTCAGTTGTTTGTCAGTCAGTCAGTCAGTCAGTCAGTTGTTAGTCTTTCAGTCAATTGCCAGTCATCTGTTAATGTTTGGTGGTTGTCAGTCAGTTCTCAGTCGCTAAGAGTCTCTTCAGAGGTCAGTCAGTCAGAGGTCAGCCATGTGTCTGATCAGTTAGGCAGCACTCAGTGAGTGGCCTTTCAGTTATCAGTCAGTGGCCTGTCCTAAGTGCCATTTAGCTTTTATCCAGTGGTCAGCCTGTCAGTCCTGGCCTGACTGGATTCAACATGGCGGCCGCTGTCAAACATACAGTTGTGTGTGTCCTAAGCCACTAGCTGGAGAACACAAGCGACAGAGAGAAGCAAAGGGCTCAGCTGTGCCACCTCCTGCTCTGGCCTCCCCTGTGCTAAAAGGAGCTGGGTTTTGTTGGCTGTGACCCTGGAAGATGTCTTGGCCGTGGCACTTGCTTCAGAGATAGGGGTAGGGACAGGACCAGCCCATGAGGACGAAGCAGGTTGACTGTTGAGCTCCCTCCTAGTAGTGGAGGAGTTCGTGGCCATCTTAACTCCTCTCTCTTGCATCTCTCTCCCAATCTCATGTGGCTCTGCCTCAGATGCAGGGGGCCTCGTGCTCCCTGGCCCCTGAAGGTGCAGGTTTGTAAACCACACAGGGTCACCTGGCAGGGAGGGGAGGCAATGAAGATGTCATCATCTATGCTGGGGGAGGATGGTACAGCTGCTCTGGGGTCACCCATGCTCTCTGTAAGTGACCCCAGTAAATAAATCCCCAAATTGGACTTTGGGAGAATCTTTACTTTGGTTTCCTGAAGCATCATGGTCCCTATCTGGGGGGAGGACACATTTGTCTGTCTCCCCGGGAAAGTCTACGTGAATACCGGAGGGACAGATACCTGAAGCAAACATGGAGGTGTCTGTTCTTTATTATTTGTAGTTTTTGTTGGTTTCGTTGTTGGTTTGGTTTGGTTTGCTTTTTGGGTTGTTCCAGGCAAGGTTTCTCTGTGTAGCCCTGGCTGTCCTGAAACTCACATTGTGGACCAGGTTGGCCTCGAACTCATAGAGATCCACCTGCCTCTGCCTCCTCAGTGCTGGGATTAAAGGTGTGAGTCACCACTCAGCTTTTTTTTTTTTTTTTTTTCTTTTTTTCCGGAGCTGGGGACTGAACCCAGGGCTTTGCACTTGCTAGGCAAGCGCTCTACCACTGAGCTAAATCCCCAACCCCAGCTATTTTTTTTTAATTGAAGTGAAATTTACTTGAAAATTTGATTTCAAGACAACCAACTTGTCTGTGTTTGATGCGTCCCCAGTGTTACCAAACCACTACCTTGTCTGGTTGTGGGCAGGTTCGTTTGTTTGTTAAGACAGGACCTCAGGGACTGGAGAGATGGCTCAGTGGTTAAGAGCACTCACTGCTTTTCTAAAGATCCTGAGTTCAATTCCCAGCAACCGCCCCAGGGTGGATTTGGCTTAACTATGCTCCTGCCTCTACATCCCAAGTGCTAGAATTCCAGGCAAGCATAATCATGCCCAGCTACAAGCCATTTTTATTACATCAGAAGAAGATCCCAGGGCTGGGGATGTAGCTCAGGGGTAGACAGTATCTGTCTAGCATGTGTGAAGCCCCAGGTTCGATTCCAAGCACCATAAAAAACGGGTGACTTAGTCCCCACCGCCCCCAGCCCTAGACAACCTCAGACAACTTTGCGTCTCTGTGGATTCCACCATCAGATGCACAGACTCCGGGTCATCCATTCCTGGTGCAGTTCCCTCTCCAGGGCTCAAGGCCAGGTCTTGCTGAAGTTGACATGCTATCCTTTCCCCCGTCTGATTAAGGGCCCATCATGGTCACAGAATGCATTTTGCTTCTCTGCCTCTCCACTTGCCAGCTGGCTTCGTGTAGCCAATACCTCTGCGGCTGGGGACTGAGGAAGGGTGGAAGGGACCGTGACTTAGAAAGGCCAGATATGGAACTAGGGAACCAGCCATGGCTGTGGTCAAGGATATGGTTTTGCCTCCAAACCTCTTCTCTAATCCAGGAACTTCCTCATCCAGTCCCTATCAGGATCCTTTTGGCTCTCCCTCTCCTCCTCTGACCCCCTGGGCCCTGGGCTCCATTCTCCACGGAGCAGCCTCAGGGCTCCTTTTGAAACTCCCTCAAACCAAACCCTGCCCTTCTCTTGGTTAAAGGCATTATGGTAGCTCCTTGCCATCTCAGAACCAGACAGCTCCCTGCTAGCCCCAAAGCCTCCCTTGTATTGGCTCTGGCCACCCCTCCAACCTCTTCACAAACAGCTTCCTCTGTCTTCTCCTATCCTCTGCCGCCTGCCGCCCTCCCTATGTTCCAGAATGCTCTGTGCCCCAGACCTCTTCCTGCGTGCTGTTCCAGAAGGCTGCCCACATCCTCCAGTACCGATCCCTTCACTGGGTCACTTCCTCTTCAAGGGGGCAGATGACCCCCAGCCTTTCTTCTTACTGAGTTCAGTACCTGCCTTCCTTCCAGTCAGTCCCTCAGCCGGTAGCATTTAGAGAGCATCCTACTGTCCCAGGTACTCAGAAAGTAAGTTAAAAAAAAAAAAAAAAAAAAAAAGATCTCCGGAGAGGCCAATGAGACGGCTCAATAGGTCAAGGAACCACTGAGACTCACAACTTGAGTTGATCTCCAGGATCCACAGGGTGTAAGGGAGGAATCCACTCCCCACAGTTGCCCTGGGACTTCCACCCGTGTGTGTGGGGGAGCACAACAGAAAAGAAAAGCATAATATTTTAAAAGTCCACACGGTTGGGTCCACACGGTCAGTTAGTAAGATGCTTGCTGTGCAAGTGTGACGACCTTAGTTCAGAAGCAGAGTCCAGATAAAGAGCCAGGCACCCATGTGTACTCTTTGGGTAGTGGTTTAGTCCTGGGGAGCTCTGGTCGGTTGGCATTGTTGTTCTTATGGGGTTGCAAACCCCTTCAGCTCTTTCGATCCTTTCTCTAACTCCTCCAACGGGGACCCCGTTCTCAATTCAATCGTTGGCTGCTAGCATTCGCCTCTGTATTTGACATGCTCTGGCTGTGCCTCTCAGGAGACAGCTGAGGCTCCTGTCTTGGCTCCTGCACTTCTTGGCTTCATCAATCTAGTTTTGGTGGCTGTTTGTATATGGGCCACATGTGGGACAGGCTTTGAATGACCATTCCTTGTCTCTGCTCCAAACTTTGCCTCCATATCCCCTCCTATGACTATTTTTGTTCCCCACTTTTAAGAAGGAGTGAAGCCAGAGCTTCCAGGGACTAAGCCACTACCTAAAGACTATACATGGACTGACCCTGGACTCTGACCTCATAGGTAGCAATGAATAGCCTAGTAAGAGCACCAGTGGAAGGGGAAGCCCTGGGTCCTGCTAAGACTGAACCCCCAGTGAACATGATTGTTGGGGGTAGGGTGGCAAGCGGGGGGAGGATGGGGAGGGGAACACCCATAAAGAAGGGGAGGGGGGAGGGGAATGTTTGCCCGGAAACCGGGAAAGGGAATAACACTCAAAATGTATATAAGAAATACTCAAGTTAATAAAAAAGAAAAAGAAAAGAAAAGAAAGAAGGAGTGAAGCATCCGCACTTTGGTCATCCTTCTTCTTGAGTTTCATGTGGTCTGTGTAGTGCATCTTGTATAATTTGAGCTTTTGGGCTAATATCCATTTATCAGTGAGTTCACATCATGTGTGTTTTTCTGTGATTGGGTTACCCCGCTCAGGATGATATTTTCCAGTTCCATCCACTTGCCTATGAATTTCATGAAGTCATTGTTTTTGATAGCTGAGTAGTACTCCATTGTGTAGATGGGAGGGGGGAGTGGATGGGGAGGGGAACACCCTTATAGAAGAAGGGGAGGGGGATGGGATAGGGGGGCTTATATCCGGGGAAACTGGGAAAGGGAATAACATTTGAAATGTAAATAAAAAAAAATCCAAAAAAAAAAAAAAAGAGCCAGGCACCAGACCTGCGTCGGTAATCCCCAGCATTCAGGATTGTCCTGGTGGGGACAGGAGGAAACCTGGGACTGGCCAACCACAAAGCCTTCCCCTGGAGCTGGCCCAGGACAGGAAAGACCAGAGCCCTCCACTTCAGGAGCAGATTTGTAAGGACTTGACGATTTCCTTCAGTGGTGAATTCGGATGTGCTAGTGTGAGCTGGATAAACCCTTTCCTCCCCATCTTGATTGTGGTCCTGAGGTTGCATGGTAGCAGCAGTGACTCTGACTAGGGCAGGTGCGTGCTGCTCCCTCATTTTACAGACGAGGGATTGAGGCTTAGGGAGGTGGCGGGCCACCTGCTGTCCCCAACCTGGGATCTAGGGTTACCAGCTTCCAACAGCCTGCCATTGTGCCTCCTCGGGGTCATCTGTTGTCTCTAGAGTGGTTTGTTCCTGCAGCACTGAGGATGGCTGAGTGCTTTAGCACCCGGGTTGCACCCTCTCCCCACCCCCAGGCTTCAACACGGGTGTGGTCCATCCACAGGATGGAATGTTACTCAGCTGTCAAAAGGAATGCAGTGCGACACCAAGGCCACCGTGACTCTGCAAGGAGTGCCAACCTAATCAGAGAGATTAGAGCGGCAACTCCATCCTTCCTGTAACACAGGCAAGTGAATGAGTCATGGCAACACTCTGTCACTGAAAGCTACACCCCCAGGGGACTAGGGCTGTCTTTAGGTGGAGGTCCCTTTTCAGGGGGTTTTGAAGGGTATGTAGGAGTTGACCACACAGGAGAAAGGGAGAAGATATGGAACAGCGTAGCAGAGTCTGGGAGAATGAGACTGAGGAGTCAGTCCCTTAGCCTGGGTGTGGGTGTTTTGCAAGTACGGATGAGTCTGAGGTAGTGGGGAGCTATGGAGGGTTGTAGAGTGTGCATGGGCAGGCAGGGCATCCCCAGATTGATGCCTTGTATCAATGGCATGGACTGAGCACCTATCATGTAACAGATTTCCAGGTTGAAACCTTTGCCTCAGTTTCCCCCTACAACCCAACCACGTAGAATACTTATTTCCTCATTTGTGGTTTGCTCTGTTTCGGCAGGGTCTCTCATGAGGTAGCTCTGGCTGGCACAGAGAGCCACCTGCCTCTTCCTCCTGAGTGTAGGGATTAAAGGTGTGTGCCACCATGCCCGGCTTGGAGTTCTTTCTTATCCTTGCTTTATGGATGACGGATGAGGAAATGAAGACCAGAGGATACTAAGTCGCTGGGGCGAAGCCAAGGTTCCCAGTATCCTCCCCTCCTCTCAAGCTCTGTCCAAAGAAAGGTGATGAATGGGGAACCAGATAAATGATTATTTATTCATTCATTCATTCATTCATTCATTCATTCATATATTCATTCATCATTGATTGAATGATCGATTGATTGGTTGATTTGGAAAACCGCCTTCTAAGGGAGAGAACCCTCTTGAAACCCACGTTTTCCACCTTTGATGGCTGCAGCCCGAGGGTCCCGGTCTCAGGGAGGCAGGCAGCAGCTGCGCGGCCGCCCAAGACCAGCAGAGGGCGCGCGAGCCTCGTGACTGCTGCAGTCGTCAGACTCCGGCCCAGGAAGCGGGCGTCGGTCGGGGAGAGGACCCGAGTCTCCAAACTGCGGAGCAATTAGGGCCTTTAATTACCAGGATTGGAAGTGGACGAGCCTCGAGGGGCCTCAGGGCACTGAGTCACTTCCCCAGAAACCAGATTCCCAGGGCTGGCGGAAGAGGGGGCGGCTGCGCTTCCCTGCTGCCGGGTGCTGGGCAGGATTGGGATGAAGCCAAGACCAGGAGCCACAGGGGTGGGGCGAGGGCAGCGGGGTGCAGGTTCCTGGTGGCCCGTTGCGGGTCTTGGAGAGGGCACCTCCGTTTCTGTGCCTCAGTTTCCTCCTCCATCAAGAGGAGTAGAGCAGCCCCCTTCCCCTGCATAAGGTTGTTGGCCAAGCAAGCTATGAACCTGTGGAAAACCCTCCAAATCGTTTCCACAGGACCCAGGCGAGATGGCCCAGCACTCAGGCAGGAGGCTGCAAGTTCACAGCCATCCTGAGCTACTTAGTGAGTTCCAGGATAGCTTAAGCTACAGTCTCGAAGCTAACACAAACACATCATTAATTATTCTCCTATTTCTCTTTATTTCCAGCGCCGGGTACAGTAGATGAGAGAGCCCAGGGCAGAGACTGCTTCAGTCTCTCAACATCTGTGTGACTTTGGCTCTGGGCCTCAGTTTCTTCAGAAGCACAGGGCAAATGAACAAATAGCCCCTTCCTTCACGACAGGCATGGCCTCGGCTGGGCACACATAGTTGGAGCATGACACCAGCCTATACTTGTATTGAACAAGGGCTTGGGGCAGATTTCACGTGGAAGGGACAGAGGCACAGAAAAGGGAACCCTAGCCCCAGAGAGGAAGCAGAGGGGAGAGACGGAGTCTGGTTCCTTAGCTCAGCAGATCAGACCCACAGGGATCCTGCTTGGGAGGTCGGAGTGCCTGGTGCAGACACTCCAGCAGAGTGCGTAACCTATGCCAAGGCCAAAGCTGCCCTCTGAGCTCTTTCAGCCATTGCCCAATCCAAGTATGGGGAGCAGAGTAGGTGACCGCCACAGGACCTTCTTAGGGTATTAGCTAGCAATTGCTGTGTAACAAACTGCCCCACCCCACCCCACCCCCGCCCCGGGCCTTTCTTAGGTAACTCTCCTTGATTGTCACATGGTTTTGGAAATTCAGATTCGGTTTCAGGAGTTGGGACTCAAGGTCATGAAGGACGGTGAAGTCTCAAATGGAATCTGAGCTTGGCAGCTGGACATTTCCTTTAACATCGGCAGTTGGGGAGGCTGGGGCAGGAGGATCAAGAGTTTCAGGTCATTGTCATGGCACCTGTGTGGAGGTCAGGGGACAACATATGGGAGTCAATTGTTCCTTCTCCTATGGGGGTCCCAGAGATAGGACTCAGGTCGCCTTCCTCTGCTGGGCCATCTCGACAACCCAAAATAAATAGAGAAATATTTTTTATTTTTAAAGATTTATGTATTATATATAAGTACACAGTAGCTGTCTTCAGACACACCAGAAAAGATTTATGTATTATATATAAGTACACAGTAGCTGTCTTCAGACACACCAGAAGAGGGCATCAGATCCCATTACAGATGGTTGTGAGCCACCATGTGGTTGCTGGGATTTGAACTCAGGACCTCTGGAAGAGCAGTCAGTGCTCTGAACCACTGAGCCATCTCTCCAGCCCATAAGTACTAATTTTTAAAAGGGCTGGGAGTCAGTCATGGTGTCACACACCTGTAATCCTAACATTTGGGGAGCTGTGGCAAGATTGCCGTGGACTTGAGGACAGCCTGGGCTACACAGCAAGACCCTTTGAAAACAAAACTCAAAAGTGGGAGCTACTGAGGTACTTTGCTGGGTACTCTGGTTTTTTTTCCTTGCCTTTTAAAGATTTATTATTTTATTTCATTTATAACTGTCGCTGTTTTCAGACACACCAGAAGAGGGCATCGGATCCCATTACAGATGGTTGTGAGCCACCATGTGGTTGCTGGGACTTGAACTCAGGACCTCTGGAAGAGTAGTCAGTGCTCTAACCACTGAGCCATCTCTCCAGCCCCTTGATGGGTTCTCTTAAGGAGGCCCAGCTAACCAACTCCTCAAGATGGCGTCCTCCCATGTTCGCCCAGAGTTGGTGGCCTGAGGGCCTCTCCTCTTCATGAAGCAGGGGTACTCTCCACACTGACGAGGTCCTCCTGACTGGTTCTGCCTCCCCCTGCTGGGTTTATCAGTGTGCCCTGGCCCGCAGCTGTACATTTCATTTTTTTGGCACAGAGTCTCACTATGCACTCTGGCTGGCCCAGACTCAGGGTGATCCTCCTGCCTCTTCCTCCAGAGTGCTGTCATCACACATGTGAGGCATCGTGGCAGCTTGAGCTGCACATTTTTTTTTTTAAATGATTTTATTTACTTAATGAATTTGGGTACACTCTAGCTGTCTTCAGTCACACCAGAAGAGGACATCAGATCCCATTACAGATGGTTGTGAGCCACCATGTGGTTGTTGGGAATTGAACTCAGGACCTCTGGGAGAGCAGTCAGTGCTCTAACCACTGAGCCATCTCTCCAGCCCCAGCTGCACATTTTAATAAACATTAAAATCATACGTACCAGGTGGGTTTGGAGGTTCACACCTGTTGCTGCTTAGCACAGGCAAGACAGAGGCTGGGGGATTACAAGTCTGAGGCCACCTGGGCAACACAGCAAAACTCTTGTCTCAAAAACCCAGAAACAAAGCCAACTCTGGCAGCACAAGCTCTTACCTCAGCTACTCAGAAGGCGGTGGCAGGAGGAGGATGAGTTGAATGCCTTCCGTGACTAAGTCTAAGGCTAGCCTGGGCAAACCGACGAGAGTTTTTTGTTCAGTTAGAAGCCCTTGGTTCGTATACTTCAAGCAGTTGTTTCTCAGGTCTTTTCTCTAGAGACAGGTTTCCTTCACTCTGGGGCCCTGGCTAGCCTGGAACTCTATGTAAACCAGGCTGGCCTCAGATTCACAGAGAGCCACCTGCCTTTGCCTCCTGAGTGCTGGGAGTAAGGACACTAGATACACACACACAACACACTCACACATATACACATACACACACTCACATATACACACACACTCACACATATACATACACACACACTTACACACACATATACACATACACACATATACACACACGCTCACACATATACATACACACACACTTACACACACACTCACACATACACACACATACACACATACACACAGAGGATTTTCTTCTGTTTTTGTTTGCCTTCCCTTTTTTGTTTTTTATATCTTTGAGACAGAGTATCTCAAGGAAGTAACCAGTTTGATGGTTACTTCAAGCCCCAGTAGTCCTGCCGGGCTTTCCCCCGGGTGCTGGGGTTTGAACTCGGGTCCTCAAGCTTGCACACCAAGCACTTTACCTATCCCGCCGTGGCCCTAGTCATATCTGGCTAAGTTCGTTGCTATTCCTATTAACCACATGAATGGCTTGGATCATTGGCTTCTTAATACTCTTGGCTCTGGTTAGCCTTCATTGGTATTGTCTAGTTGGTTTGATCCGAGATAGCGGATCCTACTCCGAAGGTAGCCAAGGCTGGCCTTGAACTGATCCTCCTGCCTCAGCCGCTAGGTGTCTAGGCCGCCAGTCATTCAGTGCACCTGGCTGATATTTTGACACTGACCTTGGTGACTTATAGAACCTGCTAGACTAGGTTTCGTTGTCCTTGTGACCTGGCCACCTGGGTCCCTGCAGGTGGACCCTGTGCCGCTCGCTGCCCTCAGCAGGAAGGAAGGGCGGGTGACCCGGCCCTTGGGAGTGGACAGACTGCTTCCGGCAGTCCCCGCCAGCCGTGGGAACTGGCCTCCTTCCCTCACCCCTGAGCCCCGCTGGGTGGAGGAGCCAGATCCCCAGGGGCGCAGAACCCCAGGGTCGCTGCTGTTACCGCAGCGTCCCGCCTTGGAGTCCTTTGCCCTCGGAATGAAAAACACAAATAAATAGAGAGCTCTGACGTTGCAGGGCTCACAGGGAACCCGGGTTGGGGCGGGTCCCCGGCGAGCGAGAAGAAACCGAGCGCGAGGAAGGAAACGGGTTTGGGCCTCGGAGAAATCTGGCAGGCAGGGCCGGCCTGTGATTAAAAAGAGGAAGAACCACAAGTCTCCATTTAACTCAGCAGAGCTGCAGTCGGCTACGAGAGGGAAAGTGCTTGCGGCTGGCAGATTGCAGCCACCATTTGGCAAAGGCTGCCAATGCCCGATGCTTCGCGCGCGCCTCCGGGCCACAGCGAGGCTGCAGGTACCCGGCAGTCGCCCCAGGTGTTGGAAGGAGCGTGTTGTGGGCCAATCAAGGCTCGACCTCACTGAAGCCCTCCTTAGAGGCTGCGTCCCTGAGCGGGGACACCTACCCCAGGCTCTGTGGCGAGAGCTCATCTGGGCCTTTCTCGCGATTCTTCGTGGCTAGCCGGTGCCTTCAGAAAGGACCCCCCCCCCCGCCACCGACCCTCCAAAACCAACCAAACAACAAACCAAACCCAACTCTTGCACCAAGACCGCCCAGACAGCACGTGTAGGCCAACGTGTTCCTTCTTTGTAGGTGGGGCCATTTCTACTTTCTAACAAGGCACCTTAGGGCCTTTGCATCTGCCGCTCCTAAGGCTGGGAATGCCTTTCCTTCTCATCACGTGGGAGAGCTTAAACATTACTCAAATATCTCTCTCCCTGCGTCCCAAAGACAGCCCCACGACAGAGCTGTCACGGAGGCGGTCTCCTAGCCAGAGTGCAGCCCCCCAAGAGGGAATCACTAACTTGTGCCCACAAGCACCTTGACAGGGCCTATCACCTCGGAGATATCGCCTCCGCGCTTTTTTGGGGGTGGGAGGGAGGGCTCCTTCCAAGCCATGTTGCTACCAGGCCCTGTTTGCTGCCATCCGATTGTAGTGGAAATCCCCACCTACGGGGGAGTCCCTTCCTAGGGCTCCAACGGCAGGCCTCGGGGACTGAAGCCCGGTTGGTTAACTGCTCTAAGGCGAGCGACTCACTTCTTCCAGTCCCTGAGTGGGCTGGGGACACGTGTTATTTCCATTTCATTGATGAAAAAAACTGAGTTGGAGGGGTCCAGTATTTGGTCCCACGCAGCCAGGGGAAGGCAGTGGTTCCAGGGAGCCAGCGGCTCGTGGGAGCCTGTCGTCTGGGAAGGCTTGAAGTGGCCCCTCCAAGCTGGGGGCGTGGGCGGCCTGCTTCCTGTTGGGGGAGGGGGAGGGGACAGGCATTCCTCTTTCCCCTCCCTCTGTAGAGACCGCGGGGAAGACTGGCGTGCAGTGACTCTCCACTTCAGCACAGGGGCACTCCACTGTTAGCCTATGTGGCTAACAGGTAAAAGGTAAAGGGCTAGGGGGCACGCAGACGTGGAAGCTCAAAGGGCTCGGTTGCCCGGGATGCGGAGGAACTTTTGGAGAAAGTTTCATCAAGCTAGAGAGCGGCCGGGTGGCCAGGTAGAGAACAGCCTACTCGGCCCGTTCCGGGACTCCGAGGACCTTAAGAGGGGAGCGGAACACGAATGGATGGCGCCGCCGAGGCAGGACGGCTCGGCGGAGCCACGGAGAGTGGGGCCAGGGCGGGGCTGGCCCCTTCCCCGGGAGGTGATGAAAGCCGCGGTCGCAGTTGCTAGACCCGGCCGGGAGAGCTCAGATAAGGCCGGGCTGGAGGGAGTCCGCAGGGGCGCGCCCCCACGAGGTCCCGAAGGTCGGGGCGGCCACGCCCACAGAGCGCCTAGTCCCGCCCCACCCCATCAGGGGCCCCGCCCCACCCCTTCCAGGGTCCCGGCCCCACTGAGGCTCTCGGTGACTGGCCAGCTCAAGAAGGGCGAGACCGCGCACACTCCTCCCCTTCGAGATTCTTTCCCCCTTCTTTAGGGGGCGCGACGCAACTTGGGGGTAGGGAGTGAGCCTTTTGGGGGCGGAGCTTGTCAATATTCTACCTCCCACCGTGCAGCAGGGCGGAGGCGCGAGGGGAGGGCGGGCCCGGCGTAGGCTCCGCCCCCGGCCTCCGCAGGCGGAACACGAGGCGTGGCTCGTTGTGGCCACGCCCCCAGGCCACCCTCCTCTGCCGCGCGCGTCTCGCGGCCGGTTCCTCTTTACATAACGGCGTGGGGCGGCATGGGCTCGGGCCGTCGTCGCCTCCGCCTGGCCGCTCTCCCGCCCAGACTGTCACGGGCCACGGGGTCCACAGCAGCGGCGGCAGCAGCAGCAGCGTCCCGGGGGCGGCCCGGGGCCGCGTCCCCCGGCTGCTGTCAGGAGCTGGCGGCGGAAATGAGGCGCTGGCCGTTTTCCGAGCCGGGGTTTCCTGCCTGAGCTCCGAGAGGCCGTGCAACGACGCCATGGGCCGGCCGGGCCCCGACCCGCAGCTTGCGCGGTAAGCGCGGCCCGCCGAGCGTGTTGGAGGAACTGGGCCGGGCGGCCGCCCGGGTCCCGCTTCTGTTTTCTGGCGTTTCCTCATTCTGTTTCTCTTCCCCAATCCCAGACCGCAGTGATGTGGGCGCGGAGGTCAGTGCTTGCACCTGGGGCCTCCGGAGAGGAGCCTGGCGGGGCGCCGCGGGAGGAACTGAGAGCTGTCCCGGCACACAGTGTGCTTAGCCTCGGGGTCTGGGGGGTGGTGGACACGTGTGTCACCAGGGCCCTGGTGATCCACAGAGGTGGCATGCCGAGCCCTAAAGGTGAAAGCAGGCAGAGATGGGGGGAGGGAGGAAGGGTAGTAGGGGACAGCCCATGACAGGCCAAGGCCCTCTGGGGAAGTTGAGGTTTTAAGAGTTTTATCCTCTTAGGACACTTTCTGAACCTCGTCCCACAGGTCCCCTCTGGGAGGAAACTCCATCTGAGCCAAGGGGTGAATGCATTCTGAACTTGTGCAGTCCCTATGGGCAGTCAGCTGGGAAGGGGCTGGCCCGAAGCGACAGCAGCTGTGGTTTGGGCATCTCAAGGGCTGGGGCAGTGGCAAAAGAGGAAACAGAGGGTCCTAGAGGCAGAACTTGTATTCTTCCTCCTCTGCTTTCCAAGATGAGGGCCACGACCTCAGTTTCCCCTGTGTTGAGTGAGTAATAAGAGATTTGCAGTCCAGTTTTTAATGAGGTGTAGTTTTGGTGAATCCTGCGTGGAAGACACCTGTGCCTGCCCAGGAGGGCTCAGTTACAGGCTGTTGGTCTTCAAGCTGTCCTGTTTTATTGACCCTGACTGTGGGACCTTCCTCAGCTCTCCTGAGCACAGCTGCTCTGGGGTTTCCCAAGTCTGTGAGCAGGGAACTCTGGAGGACCCTGGGCAGGGTCAGATGATGAGGCCTTCCTGGTCTCAGTTTCTTCCGTTGACACTTACTTGTGAGGGCTACCAGAGCACAGGACGGCTTGATCAGGAGGGCAGGCAGTCATGACAAGGGTGTTATCTGTTTTGTTGAGGTCATTTCTGTTCTTCTTCCTTCCTGATTCTCTGGCACCAAATGTCACCCAGTGCCTGGTCCTCACTGTTCAAAAAATGTTCTTAGACAAGTGACGTTCTTTCTTTTGAGGAGCTGGGCTGTGCAAAGCTCGTGTGTCTCAGGCTATCTAGTCTAGTTGAGCCACCTTCTGCTTTCTTCCTCTTCTGGGATAGCTGGAGGTACTTGGGAGCCCCTTCTGGCTGTCAGGCCCAGAGTGCCCTCACTAGCATGCCCTGCTGAAGGAGGCGTTTCACCAAACCTATATTTCCCCAGGCCTATATGACACCACACCCTCTACAGAGCAGGTCTTTGTGGGTCCAGCCCACCTTTTGGGGCTAGTCAGCTTCTGAATGTCCCCTTGCTGTGACTCTTTGGGTGAGCACTTCTCTGAGGCGATGAAGCTGTCAGGACTGGGAAGGGTTTTAAGTGCTTGCACACAGAGGTGGAACAGATATTGCTATTGAAATGAGAGGTCTTTCCTATCAAGTCCCCAGCTCTCCTGGAGCAGCACTTGGCCAGAGGCTGATCCAGACTCTGCTAGCTTCATGGGGGAGGCCCTGGGCAAGTGACCTTACATCTCTTGGGCTCTACCCAGTATCAGCCAAGTCTCTTGCACCTCTAGGGTGGTTGTGTGCCATGTAGGAGCCCAACAAGGAGTAGGCATTTGAAGTAGGTTGGCTCTGACTGGCCTGACTCTGAGGTCTTGAGCGTGGGTTTTACCATCTCTAAGTTACAAGTGTTCTTGGCAGTCTGGAGGGGAGGTGCTGAAGGACAGAGTTGTTGGGAGAGAGGCATGCATGGTTGGCATGTTAGTGCTCGATAAATTCAAGCTATTGCTATTAATCCCTGGAGGTTTAACTGCCAGGTTTCCTGGGAAAACGGTCCCCAGGGCCCCTGGGTGTTGAGCATCTCTGGTTGGGCAGGGGAGGGCAGGGCAGGAAGCAAGCTTGCATCTGGAGAATCTGGAGGGGCCGCAGAACCCTGCCAGACCTGCTCCCAGCCACCCACCCTCCCCGAGGAAACTGAGGCTGGTAGGCTGCTTAGGGGAAATGACTCAGTGGGGGTCACTGGCTGAGTCATGCCTACTTGGACCCAGGAGCCCTGCAGCCCAGCTCCCAGCTTCCGGGGGCTTGAGCTCCCTCAGGGACTGGGTACATCTCAGACCTAGCTGCACATCCTTGGGCACTGTTAGACATCACCTGCTTGGGCCCTGGGATTTGGACAACCAGTCTCTCTTGGTCAGTGCTCTGGGGATCTCATTGACACCCCCACTGAGCTCTCCAGCCTTGTACCCTTCTCATTGGGACAAGAGACAAGTCCCTAAGGGACCTGATGGCCTGCCCCGCCCTGGCCAGCCGGAAACCCAGCAGCTGAGCAGATGGCTGAAAGATTTTTCCTCCCACACAACCCTGTCAAGGGTCGGCAGGGGGGCCAGCCCCCTGGCTTCCTTGTGAGCCAGTCCTTGGAGCCCCTTGGGGCCTGTCCGGATGTGCCCCCCCAGCCGCTGGGGGGGTGTTGCAGCTTGGTCTCCAGGGAGGCCTGGAGGGAGGAAGTCTGTGCCCTGCTTGTGGGGCTGACTCACAGCAGCTGACTGGGGGTGGGGCCAGACTAGGGGTAGGGGCGCAGTGTGACTGTCCTCTTGATGCTGGAGGTAGACTTGCCTTTCAGACCAGCACTGGTGGCATCTCCAGAGAGTCCCAAGGACTCATCAGGTGGGGAGGGGCACATAAGGGCCAAAGGCTGTCAGTGTTCCTCCTCAGCCCCAGGCCGTTCAGGAATTGGTGAGGCTTTCCCTGGCAGTGAGGTATATCTGCCATCACTTCTGCCACTGTCAACCCCGGGGCTGGTAAAGGAGGATGCACCAACCTTGGGGGGCTCTTCCCCTGCTCACCCCATCTCCTGGCGCCTACTTGGAGTGATGACTATCTGGGATGTCAAGCTGTGTGTGGGAGTCAGGGGAGGTGCACCTGGGAGGTAGAGGAAGCTTCCCTGCCCATACTTCCTATTCTGGCAGACTGGGCCAGCCTGGTGATTTCAGGATGGGCCTTACTGGCTTTGAGGTGGTCTAGCCTTAGTCTTTTAGGGCCAAGCTGATTCCCTTGTACCCTGCTTCCTGTGGGCTAGAATGTGAGTACGTGCACTGGGTCTTGTGATTTCTTGTCCTAGCATCTATGGGTGGGGCAGGCACAACTCTTGGGTATACACACACACACACACACACACACACACACACACACACACACACACACACACACACACACCCCTCCCAGACCGGCAGATGGATCTGCCTGCCTGTCTGCCTGCCTGCGTCCCTCCCTACCTCCCTCTCTCTCGTGCTCACTCACAGCCCTCTCTGACCTGGCAGGTGGAGCCTCCAGGTATTGAGGCATCCTCTGTACCTGTGAGATGGCAGTGGCAGTGGCCAAGCTGAGAGGCTGCTGATGTGTCTGCAGTCATGGGCCTGGGGTGGTCACAGACCCCCCCTCCCCCCAGGCCTGGAGCACCAGCCAGGCTGTGGCAGGCCGAATGGGGCGATGGGGGTGTTCAGGGGTGCTGCCCTCCGTGCTGACTACAGGGAGCTGGCTGTTCTGCATGCTCACCCTGTACACTTGGGGCTGGGGGACAGGCTGCTCAGGGCCCAGCTCTTTTTTGTCACTGTGGCTCCTACGGGGTGGGGGTGGGGTCAGGAGAAGCCCCGAGGCTATGTCCAGGTGGGCAGATGAGACTGTATCTTCTGAGGGTGAGGAGAGCTGTACCTGTAGTCAGGCTGGCACAGAGCACATCACAAACTGAACTTTGCTCCTTGCTTCTCTCGGCTTCTCTACTCTGTCCCAGGGCTATCACAAGCTTCATCTCCTAGCACATGGAAAGTGTCAGTCACTGGAGGGGACCACCCTCCCTGGCCATCCCTGGGATGCCCTGGGTTCCACAGCCTCCCATGCTGCCTGACCCTGAATTGGGTTCTTCCTGAGGCTTAGGCCTTGCGGGTAGGTGGCCTGACTCACCTCTACTGCTTTAAGTATCAGCAACAAACAGCATAGCCACTCTCTTCTCCAGCCTGTGCCAACCTACCACAGCTCTCAGTGTGCCACTGGGATTACCCATCAGTGCCTGTCTGCCTGCTGCCCCTGGGCAGGGTTGGATGGAGACAGTCCCTAAAGCTACTGGGGCAGGTCCCAGGGGTGCTCTCTTCCTCCCAGGGGTGTCCCTAGAGTCCCGTGTTGGAGTTGGAGTGGGTGGGATGTGACCTGAGACTGGAGTGCCAGTCTGCCTTGCCCAGCTGCCAGGGTATCTGGGTACTTGCTCAGAGTAGGCTTTGAGGGTGGCAGGTGACCTTAGAATGGTGACGATGGCTGGTGCACTGTGGCCGATAGCCTGTGCTTGTTGAGAGGCTGGTTGGGTCCCTGCCCTCCAGATGGTAGCCGGGCCTGGAGTAAGCCCGACTCCCCTGCCTCCTTTCCCTATCTTTGACTTGGACTTCAGGACAGGATACCCAGCTAGTTTCGATTCAGAGAGCCATTTTAGTGTGAGTGGATGTGATTTGTTTGTATGTTGCAACTATTTCTAAAGAGTTGGTAGGTTTGGACTGTGAACAGGGGCACTGGCCACTGTCCTGGCTCTGTGCTGTAAGCTCTGTAGGGTGTAGGAAGCAAGTTAGTTCCCGGGGTGCATTTGGGCACTTTGGGGTACCTTCTGTGAGTCCTATGGTTTCATTCTTACACCATAGGAGTTCTGTGATGCCTGAAGTTTATCTTTGCAGGAGTGGTCAGAACCATGGCTAGGCGTGGTGGGGGCAATGTGAGGGCCATGGGAGTGGGTCTGGGCCTGGCTGTCAGGGAGCCTGGAAGGTCCTGCCAGGGTCGGGCTCTGTAGCTGAGCCTTAGACCCTGGCAGACAGAGTGAATAGGCACACGTTCCAGATGAAGGGGCGGGTGTGGACAGGCGCCCAGAAGGCAGGCTCTGCAAGATGGTGGCTAATGGGTGATATTGGTCACTAGGCGCTGTATTCTTAGGCCAGTGAGGCTTTTAGCAGGGGGGGGGGGGACGGACGACACCCAGTACACGCCCTAGACCCAGCCCTCAGGAGCTGGAGGCAGGAGGCGGCCATCCTAAAGAGAAACAATTCTTTAGTCATGCCAGGCCTGTAGGAGAGTGGTGGGCCCAAGTCCAGTTTCAGCTGCATGGTAAGACAAGTTTTTGTGTGTGTCTTGGAGCCTCCGCTGTGATGTGCTCTGGGTCTGGTGGAGATGGCCACTGACATATGTATCCCCACTGCTCAGGACAGTTGTGAGAAGTGTACTGAGGACAGATTCTGCACTTGTGCTCCTCTCGTGGGGATGAAAGCAGTCAGGCCTAGGGAGTGCAATGCAAGAACACAGCCCGGTGGCCCTCGTAGTTTCCAGATAGGGCTGGAGCTGTATGTGCACTCAACTTGTGGGTCGTACAGGCAGTGAAGGCTGCGCCTGCGGGGATATGGCACTGACCAAGGTGGGGAATCTCCCGGGGAGTAGGGGCGGGCAGAACGAGATGGGCCTGCTTAGATTTAGCCTCTTTCTGACTCCTGGCTTTTGCTGCTATGTGCAAAGGACTTACTATGTGCAAAGGACCTTATGGTTTTGTGGCATGCTGTGCAAAGTACTGACAGAGTGCAGAATGTCTCCCAGTGAGTTCACAGGCCTTTACATTGGAGTCGAAGTGTCCTATCAGGTGCTGGCCACCCTGTCTGTTTTGGGTCTTGCAGAGCACAGGCCACAGAGGAAAAAGTGATATAGGGTAGAGGGAGCAGAGAGTCCCATTTCTGGACCCAGATGTCCCCTTCTAACCTCTTGCAAAGGCTCTTGACAAATACTTAATGAGTGGGAGATTGAGGTGGCCATATGACCAGTGCCTGGTGCTCTTTGCAGTGAGCTCTGGGTTGGAGACAAGGCTTGTTTGCTTCTGTTTGGACAGGTCTCACAAAGCCCAGGGTGGCCTCGAATTCTCTGTAGCCAAGGATGGTCTCGAACTCTTAATCTTTCTAGGACTGAGATTCAGGCACAGGCCACCACACCAGCTAAGCTTTCAAATATCTTACCTGTCCACTGTTGTATCCCTCAGTGTGCTGTGGGGAATGCCTGAAGGAGTAGATAGAGGCGGGCCTTGTATACAGGTTGCTCAGTGCTTATCCGGGCCATCCAGACAGCACAGACAGTGCAGGGTTAATCCACGGACATCTTGACTACTTTACACCTGTGTCTGCCTGAGTTCTCTCTCAAGCTTAGAGAGGTTACCTCTCTGTGAGTCTGGTCATTACAGGCCGATTTGCTATGGGAAGACAGCAGCCAGTCACACTGAACTTTCCCAGATTTTAAGCCATTTGTAATGGAGTCACTTTGTAACACTCTGGATGAGCAGGAGGAGTTCCTCTGACATGAGAAACTGTGGTGGAGAACCAGCACGATCACTCACACAGTGAAAGTGGGCCTGGAATTTGGACCGGGGCGTCAGTCCATGCTTCTAACCATTCTTTCTAGAGATAAATAATACTCATCTGTCTTGGGTACTCCCTGGCACCCCACATCTGCCCTCACAGCCTTCCATTTCAGAATGGGTCTGCGCTCCAGGCCTTTCTTGTTGCCCATTCCCTGTTCCAGTAACAAATGTGTTCCCGTACCTGTAAAAACTAGCTGGAGAAAGATGTGAGCCTTGGTTTGTGTCCTACAGGGTGGACGGTTCCTCGAAGAGGTGATAGATTGCCCCTTGACTCCTGCTCAGGGACAGACCAGGGTCCTTGTCTCCCCAGCTTTACCTGCTGATTGTCATTGTCCCCAATGGCAGGGAGCAGTGGCCAAAGCTCTGGGCCTATGAGCAACTGTGGAAAATGAGTCTAAATTCCTCTTGTCAGACTGTCCCCACAGAAGAAGTGGTACTGCTTTAGGGCACCCAGCATGGGCAGTGGAGAGCCTGTGTTTTAGTCTTTACAAAGCAGCCCTGGCTGTCCCGTCAGTTTTTACTTGGGTGTGCTGTGAGTAGCCTGATTCCTAGTAGGAAGTTCCCTTCAAGACCCGACATTTCACTTCATATGGTCAACTGAGGCCTGAAAATACTAGGTGGAAAATTCCGGAAAACCCCAAGCATGGCTTTGAATGGTGCTGAGCTCTCAGAGCCCCGCTGGAGGAGGCAGCACCTCCCTAGTAGATCTTGCCTATCCACTGTATCCACTGTGTGGGAGCTGCAGACCCGCTGGCTTGCTGGCTTCCACGTGCGGGGTGTTCCCGGGGTGGTCGCGGGGGCGGGGACGTTCCCTGAGCTCATTGCCTTTTGATTTGTCTTACAGCCCGGCTGCCCCGCCTCGCTCTCCACCATGAACGAGCCCACCGTGCAGCCGTCCCGCACGTCCTCGGCACCCGCCTCGCCAGCATCCCCGCGCGGCTGGAGTGACTTCTGCGAGCGGCACGCAGCAGCCGCGGCGCGGGATCTGGCCCGCCAGTACTGGCTGTTTGCGCGTGCGCACCCACAGCCGCCGCGCGCCGACCTGGTGTCGCTGCAGTTCGCCGAGCTCTTCCAGCGCCACTTCTGTCGGGAGGTGCGCGAGGGCCTCGCGGGGCCGCCAGGTCACGACTACCGTGCTACTGCCCCGCCCCGCCCCGCGCTGCCCAAGGCACGCAGCTCCGAGACCTGAGCCCGCGGCCCTCCTGCGCCCTGCAGCACCTGCGCCGCAGCCTGCGCCAGCTCTTCCGCCGCCGCTCGGCTGGGGAGCTGCCCGGGGCTACCAGCGACACCAATGACACCGACGCCGTCGCCACCAGCAGGCCGGGCCCTGCCCGCAAGTTGCTACCCTGGAGCCTGCGAGAGCCGTCCGCCGAGGCGCTCAAGGAGGTGGTATTGCGCTACAGCCTGGCGGATGAGGCGGCAATGGACAGCGGCGCGCACTGGCAGCGGGGTCGCCTGGTGCTTCGGTCTCCAGGTCCAGGCCACGGCCACCTTCTGCAGCTCTTCGATCCGCCCAAGGTGAGCACCCTGGAGAGTATGCTACAGTGTGCCCACACCTCGATAGGCCCTGCGACCCGGGAGAGTTCAAGGACTGTTCATACGGTTGAAGGGTTGCAGCATGTTGGTTTAAAGCCTTTGAAAGTCTAGATATACCTAACGCGGACATTGGAGCTTTCAGGAAGTTCCCAGGGGCTGAGCGGCACCCGTGATGTGCCCACTCTGCAGTTTCTTTTCTTAGACTTTTGTTTCTTTCTGGCAGGTTGCCCTGGCTTCAGTTACTCTGCTGGCAGGTGAAGCTTAGGGTCTCCGTTCTTCAGCCTACAGCTGGCTTCCGTCCCTCCTGTGTGGATGTGTGAAGCCTGGCTACCTGCCTTGATTTCTTCTGTTCTCTGTGGCCCATTCTGTATAACTGCCTGGCTGCAGGGTAACAGTGATGTGAGCCCAGGCACTGCTGGCAATGTTCATGCATATGCTCAACAGTGATCACAGGACAGAGAATTACCATAGGTACACACATCTCCCCAGTCTCCCTTCTCTCTCCAGTTTGGATATATGGTTTTGTTTTGGAGATAGCATCTTACCTAGCCTGCACTTGAACTAGGATGTAGAGAATGATCCTGAGGTTTGAGCATGTCTCTACTTCCTGGTTACTGGGATTACAAGCGTGTCCTACCAGGCCTGTGGTGTTAGGTATTGGACCTGGGACATTGTGCAGGTCAGCAGGACTCTATCCACTGACTTCCGTCCTCCGTCCCTATGCATTTATTTGTGTCTGTTTATGTTGTTTATGCGATCACTTGTGTGAGTGCAGCTCAGAGGTCAAAGGTATCTAGGACCCTGGAGTTGGAGTTCTAGGTGGTTGTGAGCCACCCGGTGTGGTTGATGGGAATTGAACTCAGGTTCTCTCGAGGGCAGCAGATACTCTTAACTGCCTAGCTGCCTCTCCAGGGTTGTGCGTTCTTGTTTTGTGTGCTTTTCAGGGCCAGCACTGTCACTGTTTTCCTGATTCCTGTTGCTGAGTGGTTTGGTGGTTTCCACTCCAGTGCTTTCTCCCCCATGGATAGGGTGTTGCTTCCGTCCTCTTGCATCAGCCTCTCAGGTGCTGACGCCATGAGCATGTATGCTCCTGTACTTGGCTTTTTTTGGGACTTTTCTGAGTAATGTCACAGTGACATTCACACATAGGTCTTTGCAGCGAATGTGCTTTCGTTTCTCTTGGGTATATTCCTGGAAGTGACTTTCCTGGTGACATTATGACATTTCCCAAGTGGCTTTACCAGCTGGTGTCCTTAGTGTTGGTGGCAGAGAGATCCCTACTTCCATAACCTTAACCACTCTTGCCCCTGGTCAGTTCCTGTGGTGTCTCAGGAGCTTAGCACTCCTGTCTTCTTGCCACCTGTGACTTACTCTTTTGTGAAGTCTGTCATATCCCTACCCTACCCATCCTTCCGTGGAGTATCTGTGACTGAGTGTCTGCATGTCTGTGAAGGCCAGGAGACATTAAAGACAGGATCCCAGACTGGAGCTCATCAATTCACCTGGCCGTCTCTTCTCAATATCGGCCTGTGTCCAGCTGCTGCCCTGAGCTCTTGGGTCTTCATGTTTTGGATCATGCGTTACCAGCTGGGCCGTCTCCTTAGCCTCTCTGCTGCCTTTTCCAAGGACTTCCCAGAGCTTGTGTGTGGTATGGGCATTCCTGTATTGCAGATGTCATGACACACGGTGTGGGCTGCCTTCTTAGCAACTCAAGTTCCCACCTTTTATGTTGGTTCCCTTGCTGTAATTTTAGCAGGGATGGGAGGTGTGCGGAGGTCAGAGGGAAACTTGTAGGAGTCAGTTCTTTCCTTCCACTACCTGGCTCTTAAGTAATGGAACCCAGGTACCTGCTGAACCATTCTGACAGCCCTTATTAATTTTTTTGAGAACGTATCTCCTTATATAGCAGAGGTTAGCCTTCAATTCTTGACTCTCCCTGCCTCAGCATTCTGAGTGCTGGCGCGTGTCACCACACTAGACAAGTTCCCATTTCAATGCTTTCTGTACCCTATTTAAGAAATACTGGCCCACCCCAGGCATTGTGGGCACCGTGTCTTTCCTTCTGGAACTTTCTTGTACCCTTCATGCTATGGCAGTGGCATCTAAGCTGAGGTGGTATGTGGGAATGAGGCCAGGCCACCATACTTGGCTGTATGCTAGAGAGTCTGTCTTTCCTGTGAGTCTGCTTCTGCTTCTGGACACCATCTGTCCTGTTGGCCAGTGCTTTAGACTGTGACAACAGCACTGTCTAAACCGCCAACGTTTCCTCGGCTGTCTCTTCCTCAGTAGCCGTGGTGGACCTGGAGGTCACTGTGTAGCTCAGGTTGGCCTTCAACTGAAGGTGATCTTCTGTTCCAGCCCCCTGCGTGCTGGGGTTATAGGCATGTGCTGCCACACTCGATCACGTATGCGGCTGAAAGGGAACCCATTGACTGGCAGCAGAGGACAGCGGGCCAAAGGCCTGAAGGCAGGAGTTGTGGCACATATTTGAAGGGAGAGCCAAGAAAGCTGCCTAGGTTGGGTGGAGGCTACCCTGAGGTCTTCACACTGTGTTCCAAACATGTACACAGGGACAAGTAGACACCTTTATTATTCAAAAGAAACCCTGAAGAGGAAAAGATGCTGAGGTCTAGACTATACGGTGGCACAACCTGTAATCCCCACAGCTGGGCAATGACAGCATCAGTTCAAGGTTAGTCTTGGGTACATATAAAATTGGGACAGCCTGGGCTACATGAGTTGCTACCTCAAAAACAAAGACAAGGCTAGATATGACAGATGCCCCTCCCCTGCCCCCATAATCCCAGCACCCTGTAAGCTAAGGCAGGAAGACTGTGTGTCCAGGTTAGCCTAGGATACAAATAAGCCCACCTATAAATAAATGAACAAATATTAAAATAAAACGTCTCAAGACTGACACAGGAGGGTCCCAGCACCTAGTCTTACCTGTGTGGTCAAGTAGAGACTAGAGGACATCACTAGCTGAGGAGTGGCTTCCATGCAGCTCTCTCTCAGAGCAGTGACCAGAGAGGCTACAGATGCTGGGGCTGAAGCCAGCCTTGTTTCAATGTCTGCCCCAGCTGAGGACACCACTGAGGTGCTGTAGGGGAGCCTCAGCCTCTGCACTCCCCAAGGCTTTGGGCTGCCAGTCCCTACTGGTTGGCCCAGTTGGCTGGAGTGGTTTTCAGGCCTGGTGTCTCTCCCAGCCCCTTGGAGCAGCAGGTCAGGCCAGCTTAATCTCCCTTGGGTGATCCTGAAAGCCTGGTGGCAGGAACAGGAGTGACTCTGGAGTATGCCTGGGTAGGCCTTGCAGGAGCCGCTGGGCTTTGTAGGGAGAAAGGTCTCAGGCTATGGGGTCAGAGTGTAGAGGGCAGCAGGAGGGAACCAGGTGCAGGCCATCCTAGTGTGGCTCTGCGACCTGAGGAAGGTGTTGCAGAAGAAGCTGGGCAGTGATGCACTGGAGGGCCATGCACTTGCTGGGCACAAGGACAGGGAGGCCTGAGGAGCCTGGGGCACGCAGGGACCTGGCCTCCCTTCTGCCCCAGTGTGTGGGAAAGAGGAAGCAGAGAGAAAGGGCTGGCCACTGCCGGCCTGGCGGTTTCCTCTAGGCCCAGGAGGAGGTGGCGGGGAGGCAGGAAGCCTGGTTCCAGGCTCTGTGGTCCCATAGCCCCACCCCCCACTCAGCCATGGGAACACTTGACCCTGGAAAGCAGGTCTCCCTTTGGGCCTTTTGACTTGCTGTCCCTGGTGTAGTGCCTATCATCCTTCTCCTTCATCACTTTGCCTGTGATAAGCACTGTAGTTGACTCAGCCACGGAGTCCTCCCACAATACCTCCGAGGGCCTATCATGAAGTCACCTCTCAGATGAGAAGATTGGTTCAAGGCCACACAGCCTAGAGGTGGAGACAGAAACGGGGTCTTTTGTGAGCACAGGGCAGGGGACATGAGGTTTAGGGTTGTGTTCAAACCCCCAGTTTGCAAAGGAAGCCCTGCCTGCCTGCAGAAGCTACACTCCGGTATCACAGTGCTTGACAGGCCCACCCACCTTGGGCCATGGGCAGATACTGCTCTGTGCTTATGGCACTGGAAGGGGACAGAGAGGGAAGCTGTCACACGCACAGCCATTCCTGCTCCCTTCATGGGTTCTGTTGAGAATGGTGGTCACAGCTCAAGCTGCACTGCAGGCAGCTGGCGGCTCTCTGGCACATGCATGCGTGCGTGCATGCGTGCGTCTTTTTAGCTCATTCTGTAACGCAGAGCAGAGCATACCTGGATTCCAGAGGTGCCTGTTAATCCCCACTCTGCCCAGAGCCTCTGCCTGGACACTGACCTATTCATCATGGAGTCAGGGCCATAGGCTCAGTGTTGGGGTCATGGTGAAGGGCAGTGTGGTAGACTCCGGAGGGGCAGGTCTGAGCTCATGTTTTGCCTTGAGTTCTTAGGCTGAGAACTTGAGTTTGTAAACCTCAGTTTCTCCTGGTGGAAGGAGTGCTCTGGGGCTGGAGGGATGGCTCAGTGGTTAAGAGTACAGACTGTTCTTAGAGGTCCTGAGTTCAATTCCCAGCAGCCACATGGTGGCTTACAACCATCTGTAATGGGATCTGATGCCCTCTCCTGGTGTGTCTGAGGACAGCTACAGTGTACTCATATATAATAAATAAATCTTGAGAGAGAGCGCACGAGAGCACGAGCTCTGGCACATTCCCATTTTGAGGGCAGAAATAAGACTCCTTGCATGGAAGGCTGCAGACCCCAGGACTAGGTCTCTCAGGCGCTTTAGGATCTCTATGGCCATGCTGGGGAAATCCCCTGCCCACTGCTTTGTGAGTGGAAAAGGAGACTAAGGCTTTGGAAGGGTTCCAGCTTAGCCTTGTGGGAAGCGGGGCTTCCAGCCCTCCCTCCTATCCCTCCTCTGGCTAAGGCTGGGGTGAGTGATGGGACACCCTCCTGGGGGAGACCAGCCACTCAACTCGGGCCCCAACATAGGCGCAGGAAAATTCTCGTTCCTAGGCAGTTGTCTGAAAGGGGCCAAATGGCCTCAGAATGCTCCACCACCTAGGAAACTGATAAGGACTATCTAAAGTGACCAAAGCCACAGATGGACTCCCCAGCACCTAACCTGTCCCCAACTGCAGAGAACATTGTCAGTATGGTAGACAGATGTGTTCTAACCCTGTGTCACCTCCACCAGTTCAGATCCTTGGGCTGTCTCCCCAGTGCAGTTAATTCAGCCCTGAGCATCATCAGAGTCTCCTTGGGCAGAGTGCCTAGGAGGGCAGTCTTGCGCTGGGCTCCTCTCCCCAACTCCAGGGTCTAAGTTCACTAGTCCAGAGTGGTGGAGCAATTACTACCCTCTCCTAGGACATTAGCTGGTTTCAAAAGGACTCAGGCTGACATGGCCTTTGTGTATCTGTGTGATATCCTTTAGGAGGCTCCAAGTTACACCCATTATTTAATGGCCAGTTAATAGTCCCTTGTATGGACTTAGCATTATTTTCTACCCTACTTTATGACTAAGTGGAAATTAGGTTGTTTCCACTTGGGGAGTTAGAGTGAATAATGCTTTGAACATCTGTACAATATATCTAGTAGGTTGTTCAACTTATGCTTTTTTTAAAAAAAAGATTTATGTATACGAGTACACTGTAGCTGTCTTCAGACACACCAGAAGAGGGCATCAGATCCCATTACAGATGGTTGTGAGCCACCATGTGGTTGCTGGGATTTGAACTCAGGACCTCTGGAAGAGCAGTCAGTGCTCCCAACCACTGAGCCATCTCTCCAGCCCTCAATCTATGCTTAACATTTTGAGGAGTTGCAAAATGATAACACAGAGCACACACATATTCCCACAAAAGCACACACAGGTGTCCCTGTGACCTGTCACTTTCTATCTCCATATTGCCAGCAGCCATTGGGGCCTGAGCCAGGATCGGGCTTGGTTCTGTGGCTAAGGGTGTCTTTCCTGTGCTCCCTGCCATGCCAATGCTCTGCTGTTGCCTGCACCCAGGGGCACCAGCTCTATTGCTATCTTGTAACCCCCATTTTACACTATGTATTCTCAGCTTAGCCTTCAATTTGTAACTATTTTGCCTCAGCTTAAGCTCAAGGTTTCTACTGTGTCTATACTTGTGTGCTCTGGTGCCTGGAGAGCACAGAAGAGGGTGTTGGATCCTCTGTACAGGAAGTGGTTGTGAGCCACCAGGTGGGTGCTGGGAACTGGACTTGGGTATCATGGAATAGCACAAAAGGCTCTGAACTGTTAAACTATCTGTTTCTCCAGACCAATCCTTTTTGGATATGGGTATGACTGGCCTTTTTTTTTTTTTTTAAAAGCAAGGTTTTTCTGTGTAGCTCTGATTGTCCTGGAACTCAACTGTGTAAACCAGGCTGGCTGGCCTCACACACAGATCCACTTGCCTCTGTCTCCTGAGTGCTGGGATTAAAAGGTGTGTGCCACCATGCTCAGCTGCTGTTTCTCCTATCCCATAACATTTGCTTTAACAAAACGTTGACCCTAGCACATTTACATAATCGCACAACGTTTAACGTTAGACCTCACTTGCCTCTCAGCAGTCTGTTCCATGTGGGCAGTCTGCTCCTTGTCTGTGGATGGATCCTGTTCCTGTTGTTTCGTTGGCCTTATGATGCATGCTGGGCAAGGATGACATCAGTCTCACCCTCAGCTACTCCTCTTGTGCCTGGTCTCAGTAGCCATGACTTGTTTCTTTGTACCTTGAGCTCATGATGTAGTCAAAGATGACCTGAACTTCTGATCCTACTGAAATTTGTGTCACATCTGGTTTTTGTGGTGCCGGGGGGCTAAATTTTAGGGCTTTATGCATGTTTACCAGCCAAGCTCCATCTCTAGCCTGTGTGTCTGTCTTGCTGATTGGCCTCATGCCATGGGTCCTGGTCTTGTCGTGAGGCAGGCGACTTGTCTCTGCTCTGAGTTCCCTGGCCTGAGGATTTTTACATCTTTGCCACAGCTGATTGAGGTCATCAGTGCTGTGCCCCCAGGGCTCAGTGCTGTCGCTAATGTTCCAGCCTCGATTCTCACCCCACTTGTGTGAAGGGTGTACTTATTGATTTCCTATACTGGGGACAGATGCTCAAGGGGTGCTTGGGGCTTCTTTTTAACCGGGCTTCTCTCAACCCCCAAACACAGTCTTACAAGGTGTCGAGGTTTGCTCTGGAACCTTTCTGCTCCTTGGTCCTACTGGCTCTTTTCCCTCAGTTATGCAGTATCTTTTCTGTGACTTCTTAACTCTGATTAGCCTGCAAACCCCATCTCTTAGAAGCCTTCTGTCGGGCAGCCTGTGGCCCAGGGCCGAGGATGGCCTTCTAGCTCTAGCTACTGACTACCGACTGCTGTGTGACCGCTGCCTCTGTAGCCACTCTGGAGCACTTATGGCTCCTGTTGTGCCCAGACAGGGTCCTGTCCTATCCCTTCCCAAGGGGCCTTTGTACTGAGTCTTTCTGACCTGTAGGTAACTTTAGGGGAAGGAGGCCAGCAGAGTCAGCCCAAGCCTGGTGGGCGGGCAGGCACCTGCGCTTGGAATTTGTAGACTTCCTTCCTTGAGTCTGATGGCCTAAGATGGAAATAAAGTCCACAGTGGGAAAGAGAGTCACCAGGAAGCAGCAGACTTGCCTTCAGACTGACTTCTGGTCTGGTTAGCTCCCACATGTCTCTGCGTAACCCTCTAATGGGACTGAAATCTGCATTTGTTCTGGGAAAGGCTTCTCATGCAGGGCTTAGTTACCTAACTGAGTCCTCAGCTCTCTCTTCCTAGATCAGCAGGTCCTGTTTCTTGTCCTCAGGTCACAGGGTGATGATGGTAGTGGTGCTGACCTCTAGAATGGAAGCTGCTCCAGCCTAGACAAGCGAGGTTCACTAGGCACAGTCCTGGCAAAGGCCATTATCATGGCCCCAGGCTTCCACACAGTGTGGCTCAGTGGGAGCTCGTGGGCTGCTAGGGATTTCAAGGCAGCTGCAGGTTCTTCAGAACGCTATGAAGATGAGGAAGTCTCACTGCTGGGCGCCCCGCGACACACACACGGAACCGTGTAGTTTTAAAGGTGTTCAGCACAAGGACCCAAGAGGCAGTTATGGCTCTAGTGTCGCCCCCATGCTCCAGCAGGCTGGAGGTGCAGTGGCCGAGGGATGGCAGGACTCCTGACCTCTGTGCTGGGGCTATCCCGCCTTGGTCTGGAAGTGGGTGGTGTAGAATGTGGTAGTTGGTGCTGCGTTGCTCACAGTGGGAGACCACGCGTGGCCTGGACACCCCAGCCGCCCCCAGCTGGGTCTGGAGAAAGCTTCTTATTGGGAGGCGTGACCCGTGAGGCCTCCAAATGTACTTAGGGTTCTGGCTAGATCCTCCCACAACCTGCATTCCCTCAGAAGTCCGAGCAGATGGACCATAGGCAGTGCTTAGGCACCCTGTCCCCAGCCTAGTGCAGGGTCAGGCATTCTAGCGGGTAGCTCAGGACAGGCGCTGCGACTCTGATCCTTTTAAGGCTTGCATAGGGAGTTGAGAAGAGTCTGGATGCTGGCCAGCACACAGCAGTTGTAGACAGGAGTGGGGGTCATGTCTTATCCACTTGGCCAATTTCCAGCAGGTCCCCCTTCACTTCTGTTAGCAGGCGATTGACCAAAGCCAGTGGCATGGGAGTGGACTCTGCAGAGAGCAGAGTTAAAGCTGGGCTCTGATGCACCTGGTAGTAGTCTTCTAACCTGGGACAAAAGCCACGGAGGGAGGAGAAAGGCCTGTCAAGTCCTTTGTCCTTCCTACTTCTCTGGCTCTCCCAGTTAATTATCTCAGCCTCTGCTGAAGCTGGTCCTCAGCCCGCTCAGCCAGCAAGGACAATCTTTTTTTTTTTTTTTTTGGTTCTTTTTTTTGGAGCTGGGGACCGAACCCAGGGCCTTGCACTTCCTAGGCAAGCGCTCTACCACTGAGCCAAATCCCCAACCCCCAGCAAGGACAATCTTATCACAAGAAAAAAAGACCAGAGGGCAGGGAAAGGGTGGCTTCCCCCCCAGAACTCTGACCCTGAGAACTGGCATTTGTGGAACTCACCAAACCCAGAAAGGTGGCACCTCCAAGCTGTGGTATATGTGACTCTTGCAGCTTGCTGAGCCCTGTTCCCATAGGTGGGAAGTTGCAAGAGAAGGATGTTCTGTGCCTCCTTCCTCTAGAGAGACTACCTGAGAGGCCTGAGGGGGTGGGGGGAAGCCTTGAATGACCCTCTTGCTCTCCTAGAGCTCAAAGCCCAAGCTCCAAGAGGCCTGCTCCAGCATCCGGGAGGTCCGACCCTGCACACGCCTGGAGATGCCGGACAACCTCTACACCTTTGTGTTGAAGGTGAGCGCCAGGGCTGTGGCTCCTTGGGAGACACTGCTGTCTCCTCAGGTGCAGAGCTATATGCCTCCTTTCTGCAGGTGCAGGGCCAGACAGACATCATCTTTGAGGTGGGAGATGAACAGCAGCTGAACTCATGGCTGGCAGAGCTCAGGGCAAGCACAGGCCTAGGGTGAGGACCTGCCCATCCCTGGTTCCCTTTGATAACCCCTGCTGGCCCCCTTCTCACCAGCCTCTTCCCCTACAGGTTGGAGCACCTGGACACAGAGTTACCTCTTTCCTTAGTGGCAGAGCCTGGCCCAGCTATATCCCCAAGGGGAAGCACGGACTCCCTGGACCAAGGTATGTGCCAGATCCTTGGTCTCTGGGTGTCCTTGGACATGTGGCCCCTCTGCGGGTCACCACCACCATCTTTCTGCCAGGTGCTTCACCTGGGGTGATGTTGGACCCAGCCTGCCAGAAAACAGATCACTTCCTGTCCTGCTACCCCTGGTTCCACGGCCCCATCTCCAGGGTGAGGGCTGCACAGCTGGTTCAGCTGCAGGGCCCTGATGCCCACGGTGTGTTCCTGGTGCGGCAGAGTGAGTCCCGGAGAGGGGAATATGTACTCACATTCAACTTACAGGGCAGAGCCAAGGTAGGGGCAGGAACTGGTGGACCAGGGGGACCAGGGTGGGGCAGATGCAGCCTGGGCAGCAGGCTGATCTCTATCCCTTCCCACAGCACCTCCGCCTGGTGCTCACGGAGCGTGGACAGTGCCGGGTGCAACACCTGCACTTCCCCTCGGTGGTGGATATGCTCCGCCACTTCCAGCGCTCCCCCATCCCACTGGAATGTGGAGCAGCCTGTGATGTCCGACTCTCTGGCTATGTGGTAGTCGTCTCTCAGGCACCAGGTAGGAAGCCCAAAGTTGTGTCAAGGGGTGGTGTCACAGCAAGTACATGCACGCGCAAAACTTCCTTCCTGGTTACGCCTTCTTCATGGAGTCATCCATGTTATCTCTCCAGGTTCCTCCAACACCGTTCTCTTCCCTTTTTCCCTTCCTCACTGGGACTCAGAGCTGGGCCATCCCCACCTCAGCTCTGCTGGCTGTCCCCCTGGCCATGGTGCAGAGGCTCTCCGTGGCCAAGTGACACCTCCTGAGCAGATCTTCCACCTGGTGCCTTCTCCTGAGGAACTGGCCAACAGTCTGCGGCAGCTGGAGCTTGAGTCTGTGAGCAGTGCCCGGGACTCAGACTATGAAATGGACTCCTCCTCACGGAGCCACCTTCGGGCCATTGACAACCAGTACACCCCTCTCTCACAGCTGTGCAGAGAGGCAAACTTGTGAATGTAACCATTTTCCTTCCCTCCAGAGAACTACAGGCTGCTGCTGTCAGCCTTCCCCAGCTCAGATGTGCCCTGCTTCCACCACACACAAGGCTGTCACAGGCTTCCTGTCAGCCACAGCTAGCCCTGGCTTCTTCCCACTGTCTGCAGATGTAGTTCTTGTGCACAGGTGCCACTAGCTGGCACCCAGGGCCTCGTTCCCAACACAGAGGAGGCGGGGCTACAGGCCCAGAGCTGGCAGTGGAAACTGACAGAGCTGATGACAGACTTCTTACCAGGTAGGGTCATCGGGAAGCACAAAACACTAACAGTCCCTGGATTCTCACATGGTGTCCTTCCCTGTAGCTTCATTCTGTGGCAAGTCTAAGTCCCAAGTCACAGGCGATGGACGCTTCATAATCCTGCTTCTACTCTTAGCTTTGGACAGAAGCTCTGCCAGAGGGGCAAGCTTAAAGATCAAAAATGATTTAAACATTTTACCTCAGAGTAATTATTTTTAAAGGATTCAGGTTTCCACTTAATATTATAGCTTACTTCACTGCACTGCCCTGCTACCCCTGCCACTCTAAAGTTGGGGGCAGCTGAGTCCCCCTGCTTTGCTTACCTTGAGCCAGGCTAGCATGCTAGTGTCCTTGTCTGCTCACCCTCAGGACAGTTGCCTGCTACGGGGTAGCCACTGTCCTCCCTAATGTAGACAATGAAGTGTGTCACCCTTTCAGGGAAATCCAGGCAGCTTGCAGAGAGAGGAGGGTGGCAAGGGACATTCCACCCCAGTGCCTTATGCATTAAAAACAAAATCAGGACTGTGGTTTACAGCAGCGTTAGAGGATGAGATGAATGGGTGGGGGAAGACAAACACAGATGGAAGGCCTCTAGGCTTCTTTAGTGAACCCACATTTTACTCCCCCCAGTCCCCTCCCAGCATCTAGGGGCTTATTGAGTTTGGCCCCGTGCTATGAAGAAACTCCTGTAACCGCTCCTAGGTGTTCTTATCCATACAATCTTTCCATCTAGACAGAGCCAAAACTGTCATCTTTCCTAAGGGATGCAGTTCACAGGGACTGGAAGCAGGCTGTTCATGGCACAAACAGTGCTTGCAGCAGTGGCTTTGGGAAACCACAACTTAATTCCTTGAACATTGAGAGGCAGCCATGCTGCTGCCCTGCTGCAGACAGCAGTGCTGACTCCCCCTCTGCTCACCTTGCACTTGGGAAGCCTGCGTGGGCTTTGGTGAGGGAAGCAGCTGCACCTCAGCCTCGACACCCACCACAGGTGTGGACCTGTGCTCCATCTTAGGACAGCGCCTTCCTTCACTGCACGTTAGGTATGAACCAGAGACGTGAGCAGTGACAGCCAGTGGGCCAGGCCGGCTCTAATCCACACAGGATGCTTGGACGGCTGTGCCCTGCACCTGGCCAGGAGCTAACCCACTTCAAACTTGGGCACTCATTTCTCCTGGGCCTTCAAAGAGAGACCTGCTAGGTGCTGTAAACCAGCACCTTGGCCCCTTAGTGCTGGGATTCACTCACTGTGGACAGCTTCGTTTCAAAAAATGTCCAAGATATCAGAAAACAAGGTAAAAAAGTCTCATGACTCTGTGACAGAGTGACAACACTAAGCCAGCACCTTTTCTTTAAGCTATAAAGTAGGTCCAGTTGGCTGATGGGGACAGACGGGTACCGGGTATGAGAACTCCTGGGCCAGATACCCTGTGTCAAAGCCAGGCCCCACTCCCACCCTCAGCAGTGTCTTCTGGCCACACGAGGCAGGAAGGGTCAGTCGGCCTCTAGAGACAGAGCAGCTCAACAGTCCTGAACCCCTGCTCCCTTCTCCCGAGTACTCAACTCAGACTAACAGGCACCAGCACCAAAGAGTTAGGTCAACTAACCTGCCTTGTCTTTACCAGCATCCACATGGCTTTATCTGTATAAATCTTCTGCCTTTGATCATTTCTGGATGGTGTAGGAAAAAAGGAATAGTGACCATTACAGTCTTGGGCCAGACAACACTATTTTTACCTAAGTCTCTTAACCTAAATTAAGGCTTCACCTCTTCCCTGAGGGCTCAGTCTCTTGTTTAAATGTTACCTTGGTGCAAATACAAGTGATAAACTGTCCCCCACTGCCTCCTGATGAGGACACATCTGTCTAATGGCCAGCGTGTGGCTGGAATAAGCAGCATTGTGACCACAGGATCAGGGGACTTCATCTTCTATCATTAGAGCAGAAGGTATTTGGCAAATCTTTGTTTTATGTACTGTACGAGTAACTTATTCTTGAATAATGCAAATTTTCCTACAATGTACAAATTGCTGTATGTGAATTAAAAAGGTTTTCAGAATTACAACCACGATCCCTGCTTCCATACACACACACCCCTCCCACTTGCCTTTCCCTTCTGCAAGCCTGGCCTCATCCAGCTTCCTCCATCTCCCCTCTCGTGCATCCCTGGCCGTACTACTAGACAGTACTTAGCCACCAAGGACACACCCTGGCCCGGTCGGGCTTCTTTGTTTCCTTTTTAAAGAAGTATCTTCTGCCCCCTGCTGGTGACACAGGCCTGAACTGGGATAACTCAGATCAACCACATTTGGTTCTGTAGAAAAGGAAAAGCAAGCTTACAGAGTCTGCACCTGCTTGCAGATGTGGGCTTTGGAACGCTGCCCACCTTCCTTCTGCTGAAGCCAACTGCACCTCTCCACCCGAGAGGGAGTCTCAGTCTTGACTTTTTCTAGATACTAAAGGTGAAGAAGAAAAGTCATTTGGTCAGCACCTCTCCAGAGAGCACACCCGGCCTGCCTCCATTCCCTGGGGTCTGCCTCCCACAGCAGCAGGAGTCAACACAAACACACACTAACTGGGTATCAGTTTTTAAAACTTTTTTTATTTTTTAATTTTTTTTTTAGTTTTTATTTTATATTATCTACAAAGTAAAAGTTTTCCCTTAACTTAAAAGTTGAATCACTGTAGACAGTGATCGCCTCATCAAACTTGATTTATAAATAATAATCCGTCAGTTTGGCGGTAAGAATTTACTGAACTTCTGTCAAGTTTAGTAAAAGGGCGTTCCAAGTCTTGATTTTTTTTTTTTTTTTTAAAGCGGTAATAGCAGCAAGAATCACTCTTGTTACTTCTGTTGCTAGCTGATGTGTTCATGACTCTCAAGGGCCATTAAAAAATAAATAACTTCCAGTTTCAGCAAGCAGAGCTGGGTACTTGAGGACCCTGCAACAGCACATGGAGTTATGGAACAGCCACAAGTCCCTACATGCCTCTACTCGGTCCAGAACATCCTCCACTGCAAGTGAACTGTTAGCATTCCTACCGATGTTAAATCAGTGTATCTTTTTTTAAAAAAACAAAATAAATGAAGTTCTAGTTTTCTGTGCTTCCAGTTGGCAGAAGCAGTAGAAGGGAGGAGGGGATTTGGCCTTTCGGTTCCTCCAGGGCAGCCTTACAACTGCTGTTGGTGGTGGGCTTGTACTGTAAAAAAGAAAAGTGGCTATTTAAACAACACAGGACTGCTGCCCACCAGCCTAGTGTCTGTCTGCAGCACGTGACTGTCAACTGCTCTTGTGCTAGCTGAGTAAGGCCAGAGGTTTAATGCTGCCCTCTCTCCCCCAGCTGCAGCCAAGGTGGGGTTGGGGAGGGAGGGAAGGGGGGGTGAGGAGAAACAAACCAGTCAGACATAAAACCACTTCAGATACAAGTCCTGGACTTGCTGCTTGTGGAGCACAGGCCTTCACTCCCCCTCCCACTAATGCTAGCCAAGCACCACTGCTTTCCAAGTCACAGGGAAGACAGGTGTCGTCACAGTAGCCATCCAGTACGAGACATCATGGGTGTCCTGTGTCCAGGCACAGGCTGGGGCTAAAACTACACTCAAACCAGTCCGCAATCAGCACGTGCTCATCAGTGTTCTTCTCCAAGCTACAATCAAACTTGGCCATGGGCATAAACCCCCCACATCAGCCTATAAAGGACTCGGGAAGGAACACGCGTGCCCTATCCAGCCTATCATACATAACCAGGAAGGCCAACTGAGTCCTCGGCATGCATCAGCTACCCAGAATGAGGCTGCTGCTTCTCAAGCCAACCCTGATACCAGCAGAACACACACAGATTCTGATGCTCCCTGACCGTCACGATCCCTCCTGTGCACACTTGGTCGGGCCTTGCTAGTCAGGTTTGCAGCCTGAAGCACTGGTCCTGCCTGCCATTCTACCTCTGCGAGCAGAACTCGGGGTGCCCCGGCGGCCCCTGCACACACACGCCTCACCTGAAGGGTGCGTCATATAGGGGAAATGCGCTGTTGTCGAGACTGGAATGGGCTGTAGTGCACTTTGAGCGAGGGCGGCCTGGGGACCGCCGGGTGGCTGTGTCGTCATAAGCATCATTGGCGCATGGGCAGTTGGATGAGAAGGAACCATTCCTGACTGTACATGAGCCTGAAACAGAGAGCTCTTTTACGCATACAGGCAACATCTCCTTCTTAAACAACAAGTCAACTATTCCTTTCATTGGACTAGGGCTCAAGAAGGGGCAAGATGGACTTCTTGGGTCACCGTGAGGTAGATCCTGCAGGGATAAATGGGGAAGTTGGCTACAGCCTCCTAGTCCCCAACATGTCTGCTCAGATTACCACACAGGGTAAGGTCTTCACCAAAAGCAGGCCTCTATTAGGGTGGGAAGGGCACTTTCTTAGCTATGGCGCATGGCCAAAGATATCAATGCCCCTTTCAAGTCAGAAAGCCTGACAAGGGCCTGCAGGGGGGCAGCCTCCCCAGCACCCTCAGCAGCTTCCTGAGTCTCCTCTTCCGCCCTTCCCCAGTCATGATGGGTTCCCCAAAGTAGGGTGAAGTGGCACTTAGGCCCCTCCCTTTAAAAGCTTAGCTGATGGAGCAGAGGCTGCAGTTACTGGCTCCACTGAGATGATGTCAGAGAGTGATCTAAAGTTGGATCAACCCGGTGCTCCGTATCAAGTGGCAACAAAGTTAAGTTAGAAAGGTGATGTCAGCTAACGGGTTGGTAAGCTCGACCTCGGCTCTGCAGGGAGTGGGCCGAGCAGGAAGAAGCTGCTTCCTGCCTCCCATCCTGTGCACCGCTCTAGACCATCACACCAGCAAAGCACTGGTTCACACCTCCAAGCAGGCCTGTGACTCTCTGCTTTCCCTATATTAGCCTCTTACTCTCTGACAAAACACATAAGTGAGGTTTGGGGTGAGCCCATCTTACACATAAATTCACAACCTCTGCTGGACACTCACAGGACCCTGATTTTCTTAAGTCTCACTCCACCAAAGCACACTGACCAAACTGGCTGCCCTCCCCACTGTTGCCAGCCAATCAACAGGAGTATATTCTAGGGGAAGGACAGTAACAAGCTAGCCTTCTGCAAGACACCCAACTACACGGCATCTTTAGCTCACACCTTGCCAGAGCCTCACTGGCACACTGAGACAGGAAATAGAATCATTCAGTAACTCTTCTAAGTGAGACCCACCTCAGGGAACCATGATCAAAAATAGCAGAAACATCTGATGCAGCCACCTTACGCTAACAGCTATAGAGAGGGCCTCTCCATGGCCCTGGGCTGCCCTGGCTCTATCAGCAACCACACCTTTCAACCTCAGACCTTACACTGGGGGTAAGAAAACTCCAGATGATCCTGGGGCTACTCTGGAGCTTCAGTTCCACTGCACCATAGTCCAAGGCCCGAGCTCAGGAAGCACAATACAGGATAACAGCAGAGGTAACCAGGCAAAACAACTGGGACACTTCTCAGAATTCCTGTGACTAACTCAAGCTAACAGGCCCAGTGCAGTCCCCCTCAGAGAGCTGAGAACCGCTGCCTGCCACCCTGCTCTCGGGCTCCCACGTGTGCGTGTGTAGAGGTGTCTGTATGTGTACACATATACACAGTGGTGAAGCTAGAGAGACGGAGCGAAGCAGACACAGAAAGGAAAGGACTGGGGTGCATTCCAGACTCAGAGTTTAAGGTCTCAGCTGGGAAATGCTAAATCACAATTTCACTGATCCATCACAAAAATCATAGCAACATTCACTGAGGGCCAGAAGATCACGTACTAAGCAGGAGAGGGGCAGACAGGCAGATGGCACCACACACAGGGTTTCCTGGCTTGGGGAGCAACTGGCTCCTTGCTGCTTATCTGACCACCACCACTCCCTATGTGGCCTTCACAACAACTTGGCTAGTGCTGGTTTACCTGAGGTACGTGGGCCATGTGGGGTGGGGTGGTGTATGCCGGCTGAACATGAGAAGGATGGATGGTGAAGACTGTCTGTGGTGCTGCTGGGAAACTGCTCTGTGGAGACTGTGTATTAGAGGCAGGTGTCATGGAAGGTGGTGTTGGTGCCAGCCCCGCGTGATAAATGGCCGACTGCTGCTGTGGACTGGCCAGGTGAAGAGCCTGGGCGGCCTGGTGCTGATGGTGCTGTAAAGCAATGGGAAACTTCTTCACTGAGAAGCCACTGGGGTCAGAGCATCATAGAGTGACAGCAACAGGCCAGCACATCCCACCACACCCCAGGGAGGTGAGAAAGGAGAGCACAGGCATGCCCTGACCAGAGGGTCTTTTCTGGAACTCGAGCCCCAGTCTCAGCTGGGCAGTTACAAGCCCAAACAAGGCCTTAACTGTCCTCATTAGCACATGTGACTGAGGACGCCAACAGAAGGCAGCATTACAGCTTGGTTTCAGGAATGAAATTCCAGAGTGCTTTATACTTAACTAAGAGCCTTTTAACACTTCTGTTTCTGGCATTCACCCTTAGGGAATGGCCTACCCCGACGCACATTTTCAAGACCTCCCCTGTACCCACAACAGCTCGCAGCTGCTTGAGGATGGTGGCCCTGATCACACGGAGTCTTGTAAGTAAAGTGGCAGGGACAAGCGAGCAAGGGAGCAGCTGTGCACGCACAGGTCAGGCCTCTGCTTACCTGAACAGGACTGGGTGCAGGATGACTTCCACCATGCTGGCTTTGTTGCTGTCCGGTGGGAGTGGCCGAAGGCTGAGGATGTGGAGGGTGTGGATGCAGGGTGGCATTAGGATGTGCGTACTGCTGAGCGAGGGAGCCGGTGGAAACTGGGGTGAGAGGAAAAGGAATGTGTACAATTGACACACATCGATGACCCCTGCCAGCCCACCTATGCCTAATTTACAGTGCTTTCCTGACCACTGCAGTATAACTCATTCCACTGCCATTCTCTGAAGCCCTGTACAGCAGGCCCAGTCTAATCCGAAAAATAGATAGAAGGGCTCTGCCGGACAAGGCCAGCATGTGACCCATATGCTATAGCTCTACACACTGCGCTAACACTGAGTCAGTTTGACTTTACTCAGACAGTCCCTGTTTCTCTTGGAGGCTTAGGTAGAAACAACTCCAACAGACACACACTGGGCCAAATGAAGACAGTGCAGCCTCTCTTACAAGGTTGGCATCTGATTACCTCACCATGCTATTGCCCAGGAATGGTCCCTGTGCACAAGCCATCTCAATCAGTCACATGCCCACTTCACTATTCTGTCCCCGCTGAGGATCTCCTAATCAAGGCCTGGAGAGGAGACTGTCCGCCCCGCCCCGTTATCTAGAACAACACCAAAGCAACAGCTTTTTAACATCTCTTAAAATGTGACCACAAAGACAGACCCGGAGGCAGCTCTTTGTCCATCTAGGAGGATAAACAAGGAGATCAAGTGTTAAGTGAACCGTGCCTTTACAGAGCAGCATGCTGAGAATGGAAGCCAGGGAAGGCCTCACTCTACTGAGTCTGGGTAGCTCAGGGCACCAAGCACCAACTAAACATCAAGCAGAAACTGAACTGCTCTCAGGACGCACATCTCAGCACTGAGCCCTTAGCTCTCCACAGCCACACCCACACACAGATGTTGTCACAGTTTCATGCACTTTGGGTAACATGTCAGCAAACACTGATATGGTGTGGCAGAGAAGCAAAACCACTTAGGGTCAGCACCAAAGCTCCCAGAATAGCCAGCATGGAGGACTCTGGCTGTGTGCCAGCTGAGTAAGGGACAGGGAACATTCCTGAGATGTCACAGTGCAGGGCAGGGCATCCTATTTCCAATGTGTGGTCTTGAATAGCGAATGCATCTGAGAGGACAAAGCAGAGCGCCAGATTGGCAAGGCCTTTGTATCCAACCACCAAGGTCACAGCTCCCACCAATGTCCCTCAGTATCCAGCTGAGACTGATGAAGGCAACTGTGCTCAGAATCTTTGAAAGCTTCCGGGACACAAATGTGTGTCCACACACAGGTGGGTCAACAGATGTGTAATGAGAACACCAAGCAGCATAATGTCACAATGTTTCAGGGAGTCAGGGAGAGCAGTCTGTCTTCTAACTTGCTGATTGTTAAAAGCCACCCATGACCATCATAGCACTTAAAACTACTTGTTTTTAGAGATAGGGTCTGCTAATGTAGACTAGGTTGCTGGATGGTGAAAACTGGTCCAAATGTCTCATTTTAAAACCACAAACATTAAAACCCCACCCAGTGTTTATCAAGTGTTTCCTTAAAACAATGTTAAGTCCCAGTGAGGTAAAGCAATCCTAAATGTCTCCTTATGGGGTCTCATAAAGACAGTGGGTACAGAAGCTCAAGCTCTAAAATTCCATTAGCAATGAATTCCTACGTATTCAGATTAGAAAGGAGTTTTTAAAAAGTAAACAGAAGGCTGGAGACACAGCCAGTGCAGAGCTTTGCACAGAAGGCCCTGAGCTCCAGTCCCAGAACAGCGGGCAAACAACAAACCGCCCTGAAGGGAGCTCTAGTGAATGCTGTGCCACCACCACCATGGGAGCAGAGCCACTGCAGCGACAGAATCATGTCTGTCCAGTCTCAGAAGGACATTTGTCAACGGGGAAAATGCAAAGTCTTGACACTGTCATCTGGAAAGAGAATTAAAAGATTTTTTCCCCCTTGTTCTTTCTTCCTCTATAGCTTAAGATGGCCTGGAACCCACCATCCCTGAGATTCCAAGTAGATTCGCACCAGGACACCATATCCAGCCAGGATCGGGACCAGACAGCTTTAGTACTCACTCACTCACAGTTTATGCTGAGGATTGAAGCCAGAGCCTCCAGCACACTAAGTACACAGTCTACCGATGAGCTATGCTCTCAGCCATGTTCTTAAGAGTTTATAATTAATTAGAGGCAGGGATTGGTAGAGCCCAAGCTTCCCAAAAGCCTGACAAGCAGCTGAAAATGACCTTAAGACTTTTTAATTTTTTTTAAATTAATTTTTATTCATATGAGTACACAGACACACCAGAAGATGTTGTAACACACAGATGGCTGTGAGCCACCGTGTGGTTGCTGGGAATTGAACTCAGGACCTCTGGAAGAGCAGTCAGTGCTCTAACCACTGAGCCATCTCTCCAGCCTGACCTTGGACTTCTAAGAGGCCCTCCCACCTTAGCTCCTCATGTGGTGGGGTCATAATCTGGCTACCACATTCAGTTTTGAATTTAATTTTATATATAAGGACATTTAAAGGCTCTTAAAAACCTTAAAATTATATTATTGGGGTGTGTGTGTGTGTGTGTGTGTGTGTGTGCGTGTGCGTGTGCAGGCGCACACCAGGGGATGGAGTGGAGGAAGGTTACATGGCTCTGTGCAAGTCAGCAGAGGAGGTTGTCTCTTTCTGCTTTTATGTGGATTCTGGAGATGAAACTCCAAGCCATCTTGCTGGCCCTATCACACATCTTTTAACAAGTTTTCTTTATTGTATGCATATGAGTGTTTTGTCTGTGCAACACACATGTGTGCAGTGCTCACAGAGACCAGAGGAGAGTACTGGATCCCATGGAACTGGAGTTGCAGATGGCGGTGAGCAGCCACGAGGGTGCTGGGAACCAAGGCTGAGTCCTCGGCAAAGGTGACCCCTGCTCTGACCTGCTGAGGCCCACACGCATGCGCTCTAACACAGCACTGTTAGGAGCACCCACAGAAGGGTTTTCATCTGCTCACTTGTGTGGCTCAGAGTCTAAAAACACGCACCTTATGTGACCCTTTCCCCGTGAAAAAATATGAACAACTGGGGAAATGGGAATCTAATACTGTAATTTGACCAACAGCAAAGCTAAGTGCGGTAAAAAGTGAGGAGAGGGAAATTATAAAAACAACAACAAGGAAAGCAGAGGTGGGGAAGGTGAACAAGAACAGAATTCTAGAATAACGAGCAAGGCTTTCAGCTAAGGGCAGGATTAAATGGTTTTCTGCTCTATGCTAGAAATACCATAAATCCTCTCAGAAGCTCTGAAACCGCTGTTTGCTAAACCACTACTTACAAGGCTTGCGGCCTCCATGAGAGCTGGGTGAGGTGAGGACAAAGTGCTTCCTGACTTAAGTGTTTAAAATTCTAAATACGTCAAATCTTTTTATCATTAACTGCATTCCAGAAACAGTCTCCTGAGTCAAGATGTTAAGAGAAGCAAATTCAGTCCCCAGGGCCAGATGTTTAATCTGTAAATAGGTTCTCTCATTTTGACCCTGGATGCACAAGTCACTGCAAACACTGAAAATAAGCAAAACAGGATCCACCACCTTCAGTAATAATTCCAAAGGGAATTATTATTATTATTATTATTATTATTATTATTATTATTATTATTATTCCTCCTCCTCCTCCTCAAGGAGCAAATTCTAGGGAGCAGAGGGGATAGAAGCCATCAAACTTAGCCCAGGCAAAATGGCAGTGGTCAAGGGGCAGAACACTGTGGTGACTAAAATCCCCAACAACAGCTGCTGGCTTTGGTGCTGACTCCTCTCATGAGGAAGCTGTGTTCAGGCTATCAGTGCTTAGGGATGGTGACTCAAGACCTTTTAGCCATCTGCCAAGGGAATGACTGTGACCATAACAGGGCCAGCAAGATGGTAAAGAGACCTCAAACTATGTCCTTAATGTCGTCATGTACATTCTCAACAAGTCTCCTTTTCCAAGAGCGTCTGAAAGGACATCATCTGTTAACTTATCCCAGGCACCAAAAAGCAGCAACTAATTTTGGCTCGGCACAATTAATGAAAACTTAAGGTAAAAATGTTTCCAAAACCCTGCATCTGATGATGAGTAGCCATTCCAAAATAGCCCGACATTTAGTCCTTAATTTAAGAACATTAAGTCTTAATGTCTGCTAGAACTCATGTTTCATACAAAGTGACTTCAGCAACATACATTTCTAAAAGGTCTCTCAGTAATTAGCCTACCAAAGCTGCTTCATTTTAAAACACTGCCCTGAAAATAGGAAAAATCCATCTACCAAGTTAACCTAGGGAAGGAGGCAGCCTATGGGCTTCAAGGCCTGCGCTTCGGGGCCTGCAGCACTGAAGGAAGCTCTGGGCACCACAGATGTATCTGCTCCCCGTACTTTAAGCCTCTACTCATGCAAACCCAGATCAGACAGAACGGACTAACTGCTTCATCTTCCCTGTGCTACAGGAATCTCACTAAGGGCTCTTCTCTGTAGTCCCAGGCACTATAAACTAGTGCTTTAAAGTCTACACAAGCTTGTAAAATTGTTCAAAAAAGGCTCCCCTGAATGAGGAAAACACGAGGTATTTCCCACACAGCTACACTCTTGCGTTGTATTCAAACTGCTTCCGGAAAGATCTGATTCCTGACTCCAAGAATTCTTAAGCTAAGGCATAGTTCTTCTGTCAAAGCTGAATTATACAAACAGAGCCACAATTCTCTACTTTTCCTTTTTTCTTTTGTACTAGGGAATGAACTCCGGCCCTGATGCATGCTAGAGCAAGAACTCCACCACTGTGCCACACCCCAGCCCAGACATGCACACTTTGATTCTGTCTGGTAGAAAGAAAATATTCTCCAACAAGTTAGCTACTTTAACATGTATCCCTTAAATAGTGTCTACTGTGTAATTAAAATTAGTATAAAAACCCAACTCACTGGCAAAGTAGAAAGAAGGGCTTGTCTCCTTGTTGTATGGTAATTTGGGACATGCTGAATTTGGGAAATAGAAAGGTAAATTAGCCTCTTGAGGTGTGCACTGCTGATGTTCTGGAAAGGCCGACATATTCAGTGCTCTTTTGTATTCCCGCACGATTCGCTTATACAGGGGTGACCAGCACTGTAAGTAAGCATTGCTGCAGAGATTTACAAGCGAACAGGACTGAACCGCAAGGCTTTCCTTCTGTACTGAGGTAGCAAGTCCGCACGCTGACTTGCTTAAATAAAAAGAATAAGATTATTATCTGATAGAGAACCATTAACTGATAAAAAGACCAACATGGCATCCATCAAACAGCCTTGACATAAGCAAGGTACCCAGATAAAACAGTATTTAAGCAAATTCATGATACATAACTTTTCACAGCAACACAATCGTCACCACAGGCCCTTGGGTAGTAAATCCCAAGGTTCATGATATAAAAATAAGTATGTAAGTATTACACTATTCATACTAAAATGTGTCTGTCTAAAGGGCCTAATTAAAGCATCTGGGAGAATACATGACTATTAAGAAGCAGATGTCAGGCAGGAGGATTATGGGAATCCTATGTCTTTATGCTTATTGTACTAAAAACTTGTCTGCTATGCATATTAACATATTTAGTTGCTGTGCTATGCACACCTCTAATCCTAGCACGTGGGAGGCAGAAGCAGGTGGATCTCTGAATTCAAGGCCAGCCTGGCCTATCTAGCAAGCTCAAGGACAGCTGGGGCTATATAGAGACCCTGTCTTTTTGGAGGAGTGGAAGTGGGGACAGTAAGAACACATTCAGTTCTTCTGGCTGACCTGTCTGTCAGTCAGACAGCTCTATCATTGTTTCTGAAAATGAAACCATGGCAGTAATACCAACTCAGATGAGCAGGACACTGGATATGAGGAAAACAGAGGTTACAGTGACCACTTGTGGGGGGGGGCAGAGATAACAAGGTGAGAGTCTGTGAATGGAAGTCCTTCCTCAGAAAGAGTACAAGGTGACACCACACAGTCCGCCTTGACCGCACCAGTAACAATCAACAACAACAACAACAACAACAAAACCAAAAAAAGCAAACCAGCAGCTGGACTGAGGACAAAGCCACACTACATTGTAAATCAACATCCTCAAGTATCTGATTTCTTGGGTTATAGAAAATGCATACTTTTCCAAGAAAACGAACACAAAAGTAGCATTTCCATACAACAACTTCCAAACAGTATGTACGTTTAGCCTTACTGGTCCATGGAGCAGCCGAAGTAACTGAAATGACTGACAAGGCAAACCTGTGTCAACATACAAAAAAGCACATGTGACTGTGGGAGAACCCCAAACAATTCCTTTCCTAGTGGGCGTTTGACATCAGACCTACATGACAAAGGCAAATCCAGATCAGCAGCCCTAGGGAGGCGGCTTCTGCACAGTCCTGCACTGGCAGCCACAAAGTGCTGTTCCTAAAAGCACTAGAATCTTCAGCTCCAAAGTCTCCCCCTAGTCCAACGGGGCCGAGAACAGCAGAACGGAGGCCTCTCCTACTTCCGAAGCATGCAGTTGGCAGCAGTGTCCGAACAATGGAAGAGCTTCAACCGAGTCTTTTAATAATCTGGAAAACTGTGGAAACACATGCAGGGTGCAGGAAAGCCAGGAAGAGACAGCACCAGGGCCTTCCACACAAGGTCTGATGTAATCCCAGGGAGTACAACTGAACACAGGCTGAAGGACAGACACATCATGGTGGAACTATAAACGAGACCAGGTTGTCCCTTTATAAATCAGATTTCAGGAGGACTTTTATCTGAGACAGGGTCTTGCTCTACCACTCAAACTGGCCTCAGTGCCTGATCCTCCTTTTTCATGATGTCCACAGGGCTGAGATCTACACTCCCTCGCCCATGCCGGGCCAATGGACTGACTGCTTGGAAGATATTTTCTAAAATACAGCAGCACTTGCCCTACTCTTTATTTCAAATGCTGAGCACACACTGAGGACGATGGTAGTGACAGTGATCTCATTAAACTCTGTGTTAATGAGAAGAAGCAGACCTCAGGTTTCTTTTTTACAAAGGCAACTGTTTGCATGGCACGTATCCTAATGTATCCTAACTACTAATCTACCCTGTGACGGGTATGCGCCTGCTCGGTACTCATGTGATCACAAACAGGGAGAACGCTCGGGGTAGACAACGTTACTCTTTCAAGTGTTTTCCAGAACACAGAATCTTAACCGTCCGCATATGCTCATTTAGGGCAACAAACTGAAAAGATTAGACAGTGTCTGTACATCTGCAGGCACTCACACCCTCAGATCCACGGTGTACACTTCTCAACTGGATCAATTACCCAAACTTATCTAACATTCCAAAGAATTCAAATGCCACTAGGAAAAATGTGTGTTAAGTTTGGTATAGTGCTTCAAGTTGGGAGTAATTTAAGGTGACTGTACAAAGCACACAGCACGCCATAAGGCGATCCGACCCTACCTGGTAAGATGTGGCAAGTAGGAAGGAGGACTACACCCTTTCTTTCCTGCAAGGCTGAGGCAGGATAAGCAGAATGACCTGGGGCAGAAAGGAAGGAAAGTACATCTTTCCCCCAAAGATGCTTTCTCATTACACAGCATCAGTTGTTTTGTTTTGTTTTGTTTAATAACAGGGTCTTGCTATATGGCCCCGACTACCCTGGACTTGTTTTGTAGACCAGGCTGGCCTCGAACTCACAGAGACCCGCCTGCCCCCAACCCCAGAGTGCTAGGATTGAAGGTGCGCACCACCACGCCCAGCTTATCTCATCATTTATGAAAGGAAAAGCGTATCCGAAAGAGGAAGTGCAGGTACAACGTAGAAATAAACGGCCAATACGTCAGACATAAGTTTGTTTTAAGACTCTCAACACTCACTGTCACAAAGAGTCAGGTTATTTTTACTCCTTGTTTTCTGAGGTCTCCATGTTGCCCAGGCTTGTCTCTCACTCCTTGGCTCAAACGATCCTGTACTTTAGTCTGTCCACCACCACTAGTAGCCAGGATAGTCACACCACTACACCTCTCTTTCTCCCTCCATCCTTCCCTCCCTCCCTCAAGCTATTCTTAAACAGAGTATCTTCACAATGCTTTAGTCATACACACAGAAAGGACAATAAAATGATTCCTACCATACATGGCATGCGTCTGCTCGTGAGCCCCGAACTGAGCAGCTGAAGACGACACTAAACCAGGCTGAGCATGTGCTGGTGGTGCCATCATCCTGGCATTACCTTGTATGACAGGACTGTACACATGAGGATGCTGTATTTAGACAAAAGAACATTATACCAAAATGAACGATGAGAATTCTAGTTAAGATTCTTTTTTAAAGATTCACTCTGTGTGCGCATGTGTGTGCATGTGTGCGTGCGCGTGCTGGGTTGTGTATGTGCAGTGCTGGAAGGGGTCTGAACAGCTACGTGGTGCTGGGAACCAAGCCTGGGCCCTATCACTAGCAGGAAACACTACTGGGCCCAGTCCCTTCCGATTCCTGACTTGATGGTTCCCAGAAACATTTCAGAGTTCTATTTCTCAACACTTCCTTTTCAAATTTTTTCTTTTTAAGATTTATTTTATGTGGCTATGCCTAGTATTTGTGCTTTTTATGAGTACAGATCCCCATGGAGATCAAAGGATCTTTTGAAATAGGTATGAGGACAATGAACCCAGGGGGGTCATCTGCAAGAGCAGCACCTGCCCTCTGCAACCAGCCCCAAGTGTACCAAGCATGGCATATGGTTTAAAACATGCAAAAATAATCATACACATAAAAAAGAAAGCCATTTAAAAGGCCCCAACTCCTTAACTATCTGATAGCATAAAACAAAGCCAAAAAGACCCATAAACACATAAACAGTAGAAATGAGATGCTTCTGTAAGGAGTGAACGAGTTCGGCCTTACCTGAGACTGATAATGCGGCACGTGCTGGACCAAAGGCTGGTTGGGAAACTGCTGAGGGCTGTAGGCAACGTACTGCGTGGAGTAAGCGGCGGGCGGGGTGGCAACGATAGGCGGCCCTGCTGCGGAGGCAGGGTGCATCATGGTGCTTTGATGGTGCTGCTCTTGTCGCTGTTGGGGCATATTTGGTACTGCAGGAGAGAAAGGGACACATTGAAAGGGAATGACACCTCCTGGGTACACTGCATGCACCTGTGTGGGTGGTCTACAAGGCAGTGTGACTAGACTCTGAGCCTGCCTTCCAAAAGCTGTCTTACCCAGCTCCCACCCCTCTCCAGCTGCTCTGAGCTTTCCCCTCCGCTTCAGGCATGTGATTGAGCCTTCAGGTTTAGCTGTGGGGCGATTACCCTTATGTTGTAGTGTTCATAAGATACAGCATTAGGATGGGAGGAGGAAGAGACCATAGGGACTGACACTCCAAATTATAACATTTAAGAAGTTCACGAAAGGCTCCATCCCGAAGAAAAACAGATGACAAAAAAGCTAATACCAACCCACACCCGTCACTCCACTCCTGCTTTACTCCCATCCAGTTTGTATTTTGTCAGAGCCATTATTAAGCTTTGGACCTCTGGGACTAAACAGGCCCACCACTGAGCTACAGGCCCAGCCCAGCTCGCCTTCATTTCATCTAAAATCATACAGTACCAAGTCCACCAAGTAGCAGATTTCTAATCAACAATGCCACCCAACACTACACAAAAAGAAAAGAAGAACTGCTGTGTCTTCCATACCCCTGTACGGGTTCCTTTTCCTGACACCAGCTAAGAGCTGAGCACACCTTTAGTCCCAACACCCAGGACACAGAGGCCAGAAGACCGTGCACTGCCCACAAACGCCCTCTGTGTCACTGTGCACTTCCTCCCAGGACATCGCATCAACTGTAGCCATCAAGTCTGTTTGCTATGTCATGCTAACTGCAGAGGAACTGCATGCCACAGTCACAGAGAACATGGAACATGGCTTCTTTACTCAGGCAACAGAGCTAAAGCAACTGTTAGTGTCGGTGTTTGTTTTAAATATTTAAAAAGTTGGCTGAATACTTTTTTTTTTTTTTTTTCTGAGCTGGGGACCGAACCCAGGGCCTTGCGCTTGCTAGGCAAGTGCTCTACCACTGAGCTAAATCCCCAACCCTGAATACTTAATGAAAATGCTACTTTATCTATTTAGAAAGTAAACCTGAAAATAGAAGAAATCAGTATTATGAAAATTTTCCCAAAATAATATTGACAGTCCGTACATTAGAAAAAGGAAAGGAAATTTGATTGAGTGGGGAAAACCCATAAACCTAAATATTACTTTTATCAAAGAAAAATTCGTCTAGTTAATCTCAGTAAAGTCTCCTCACTGTAGGTTGATGTCCTTATGCAGGTGAGGGCAGGTACAGGATAGAACAAGGCCTGTCATTGGAGGAGAAGGCAAGATGGGCAGGAGAAAAGTTTTAGGCAGAGGAGGACAGAGCAAGGAGGAAGAACTGAGAGAACATGGCGGCAGATGTTAAGATTCCTCTCTGAACATATTACAGGATGTTATGATTATTCTTAAGGGATGGATGTGTACAGGATTTTGTGTTGTCTAGATAGACAAACTATATCTTATCAATTGGACCAGAGGATATTGTGTGATGTGTTCTTTCACGTGGAAACTTAACTGAGTTCAAGATGCACTGGGCCCGCCACAGAATTGGGATGTGCATGCTGGCGTGGTAGAAACCAGCCAAGAGAGCTGTGAGTGAAGGCGGGGCAGCCTGACAGGGTGCTGTGTTGTAATGGCTTGAGGACAGCGGGTCAGAAAGTAGATGAGTGCAGTGTGGAGCCGCTGAGAGAAATTAGTGTTAGTTCCAATGGCCCGCTGGAGCCAGAATTAGCGAGAGTGCAACTGCCAAGGTATGCACAGGAACCGGTTTTTACTGCAACACGTCGGCACTTTTGTTAAAGCTTTATGTGGTGTCCTAGGCCTAGGCCCATGCCCAGCAGTACATGGACCAGCAGAGACCGCGCACACCTACACTTGGGGCACAGGGAGGTGGAGACAGACAAGGACAACAGACATTCGAGGTCCTCAGCTTTTGAGGCTGGTTGGGGATCCATAACCTCTGCAAAATAAATACTCTAAACAGAGCAAAACAAGACACAACCTAGTCATGGATGCCTGCCCTCCACAAAGACATTCATCTCAGACGACACTTTATATAAACCATATTTTACCATTTCACGTCACTGGCTTTCTATCAGAACAATTTTGCCCAACGGAGGCCATGTTGCAGTATCTGGAGGCCTTCTTTGTCACCCTAATCAAGTAAAGGGAAGTGTGACTACTAGGTCTAGTGACTGCTAATAAGCGCCCTCAGTCAACAAGAGCCTTCTCCCACTGTAGAAAAGAACACCAGTTACCGATGCCAACGGCGGTAAGCATCAGGAGTTTACTTCAGCCTTTGCAGTGTGGTGTGCCCATGAAGCTCAGTACATGAGGCAAGATAAGAAGTTCAAATCCACACAGCTACAGAGAGCACTGGAAACCGGAGTAGGCTCAATGACTCTGGTTGCGTGTGTGTGTGATCTCCTTTTTGGTAATTCCCTGACAGGCATGTTCTCACAGGATGCATGAAAGGAAGGTGTGATTGATGGCAAGAGGAACCTGACATGATTTTATGCAGAGATTCACTGCCATGCAAGAAAACGTGGCTTACCGACTTTGTATATTTGGAAAATGCTAGAAGTATCTTTGCCCAGCACCTCCATTTGTTCAGTAGCAGCACAGAAGTACAGGAATTACAGAGGCAGGGATGGCTACTTCCCAGGACTTTCTGGGTTTCGCCTTAGAAGATAGAAACTGTTATGTTCTTGGAATAGCAGTTTAAGACGCTAAGGAAATGCATGAGGTCCTCTATTTATGCACAGAACAAGTTTATCCCTATTCTCCCTCTGTGAAGGGCGAGACTCTCTAGGTCAACTTCTGACTTTACGGGGTGTAAAGTTCCCACTGCAGAATGCCAGCCGGAGAGACAAGGATGCAGTTCCTCACGCTGATAATGCCCAGACATACAGCACACTATTTTTATCCTGGAGACGGCCTGACAAAGGAGCAAGACGCATGACTGTGCTTCCTTGTATAGTTCATGCGAACTCTGCCTCAGGATAATGCAAAGTCTAAGGACGTAAAGCTTTGCAACACACGAAGTCTTGGCTGGAAAGCCAAGATGGATGAAAGGAGTGCCACCGCGTCACAGCGCACGGCGAACAGCAGAACCTGGGGCGGAGGACAGCATGCTCATCTATGGCAGCAGCACAGGCAGGAAGTAGCTACAGAAGGCATGTGGCGTGCAGAGACGGGGGGAGGTGGACAAAGGGTGTCATGTAGCTCAAGGTGATCTTGTGCTCCTGACTTGAACTCCTGATCCTTCTGCCTCAGTTTCCCAAGTGTTGGATTACAGATGCGTGCAATACAGTTACAGCTGATCACAAGGAGAGATGACACAACACGTCCGAGTAAGAACAGACACTGCTCACAGCACAGCACAAACTGAAAGACAAACTACAACTACAACTACAACTACAAACTCAAACTACAGCCTGTGACTGCAGCATGACTTCCCCGCTTCCTGGAACACAGGCAGAGGGTAAGGCTACCCTGGGCAACTTAAAGACTCTCTTCTCCCTTCCTCCTCTTTCCCTCCCTCCCTTTACCTAAATCACCATATATAAGGCCTCGGGTTCAATGTTCAATCCTCAGAAATACCATCAATATCAGAAAAACAAACTAACCCAACAAACCCATCAAAAACAAACAAACAAACAAACAAAAACCCAAAAAACTAAAAACAAAACCAAAAAACAAACTATCACCACCACCACCAAACCTTTGTCCTGGAAATTACTACTATGTAGTAATAACACTTTCCAGGACTGGAGGCTCATAAGACTCCTTTAAACTAACACTACTCAGGGATGCAATTAACAGGAGTGATATGCTGGAAAAAACTAAAACCAACCAACAACATACTGGAGGGGACGGCACTGCAGGCGACAGCAAAAGACACACAGAACAAAAGCTGTAATACAAAAGCTGCACTGAGCTGTGCGCAGAGCAGGAGAGAACTCGTGGGTCCACACTGTGGTGCTTCTGCGTAGGAACAGGGAGGGTGCTGCTCAGAGCAGCATACAGCCACCTAGAACTCAGTTCCAGGACAGCCAGTGCCCTCTCCCCTCAGGGCTCTGGGGCCTTATTTACACAGCAAGTTCAAGGAGGCCAGCCTGGCTACAGGAGAATCTCCTCAGTGGTAAAGAGCAGCCAGTATGGTGGGGTACGCGCCTTTAATTCCAGGTATTACAGAGGCAGAGGATTGCTGAGTTTGAGGTTAACCTGGTCTACATAACCAGTTCCAGACCAGTCAGGGTTACACAATGAGACTATGTCTGAAAACAATTCCAAATAAGCCACAAACAAAAAAAATTCTGTTAAATTTTCATTTTAGACTTCAGGTTGAAATTTCTAAAATTCATTGATCCTGAACAGAGGCTGGAAAGATGGCTTATCAGTTCAGGCACCTGATGTCACAGAGGATCAGAGCTCAGGTTCCCAGCATGTGCACATGGCGGCTCCCAACTGTCTGGGATTCTGGTTCCCGAGCTTCTACTGTCCGCCATGCGTCATACAGTCAAGCACAAACGTGCTGGCAAAGTGTCATGTACAGACAACAGAAATAATACTGTAACTATCTGTAGTGGATGAGTGCTCTGCCTGCACGCCTGTCGGGACACTGTGTATAGCTGGTGCGTGGAGGCCAGAGAGGGCACTAGGCTCCTTGAGTCTGCAGATGGTTACAGATGGTTACGAGGCAGCACGTGGGCTGGATGTCAAGCCTTGCTCGGTCCTCTGCAAGAGCAGCAAGCACTCTTGACCAATGATCAAATCTCCAGCCTCAAAAGACAGCTTCAAAAAGAAGGCCAGGTTTAATCCCAGCACTTGGGGGCAGGCAGATGTAAGCAAGTTCCAGGCTAACCAAGGCTACAAAGTGAAAGGGAGAGACTGTGTGTGTGGTGGTAGTGGTGGTGGTGGAAGAAGGCGATGGGGATGGGCTGGGACATTTTTCAGGTTGGCAAGACGGCTCAGTAGAAAAGGTTCTTGTGGCCAAATCTGATGACCTAAGTTTGATCCTCAGAACACACAAGGTGAACTCCTACAGTGCTCTTTTAATCTCCATGCATACCAAGTGCACGCATGCACATACTCACACACCACATATAAGTGTGTGTGTGTGTGTGTGTGTGTGTGTGTGTGTGTGTATGTATCCCCTTCACATGAGTACCATGTGCTATCTGCTCAAGAGTCACCTGAATACTCACACTGGCCATCAGAAGTGAACACACACCCTGTGAATATTCACACTGGCCATCAGAAGTGAACACACACCCTGTGAATACTCACATTGGCCATCAGAAGTGAACACACACCCTGTGAATACTCACACTGGCCATCAGAAGTGAACACACACCCTGTGAATATTCACACTGGCCATCAGAAGTGAACACACACCCTGTGAATACTCACATTGGCCATCAGAAGTGAACACACACCCTGTGAATACTCACACTGGCCATCAGAAGTGAACACACACCCTGTGAATACTCACACTGGCCATCAGAAGTGAACACACACCCTGTGAATTCAAGCTGCAGTCAACTACTCAGTGCACACTGGTACTTAGCTCATGCACACACAGGCACACACAGGCAGGGCTATTCTCACCTTTACCTGCTCTATATGTCTTGGCTTGGTTCACTGGCATGGGCGTCATAGGTATTGGGTATAAAGGCTTGAGGGAATTGAAAACACATCATTAGATTCATATGGTAACAATATATCCTATCACTATCTTTTAATGTTATCTGGCCTGTGTTTTCCTGATTCCCAATGAGCTATTCAAATTAAAATAATACCCATAACCAAAAGGAACAACTCTGGCCTACAGTAAATGTAAGCCATTTTTCTGAGAATTAGCCCTAAAACTCAGATCCACATGCTAATGATACAGCACACCAAGCCCTTCCCACCCACCACCCACTCTTACCCCTCCCTCCTATCAGGTATCCACTCAGTACCAACCCAGGACCCCTGTGCTAAATGCAAGCTATGGTGGTCCAGCAAATCCTAACCCATGGAACTCTTACCTGCACGCCTGGGCTCACTGGGACAGGGTACATCATATTGGGTGCAAAGCACACAGGCTGCGTGTACACTGGAGCTGGCTGCTGATGACCCACCATGGACGGGCTGGGCTGTGCTTGAGGCCGAGGCGACGTTGGGGTAGTAGAAGGCTTTGGCTACAAAACAGAATTCAATGTCAACCATGTCAAGATAAAAGCAACTATGAAAACAATCTTTACAGCAGCCTCCCTAATGGTTTTGCCAGTACGTACCTAACTAGCACTTTGTATTCAAAAGACAAAACAAAACAAACAAAACACCCAGAGCCTAGCATTGAAGTAGCTGATTCAGTTTCTAGGGATTAAAACAGGGAAAACTAAGGCTGCAGACATTTCTCAGTGTTAAGGACTGTCATAAGCAGATTTGGTATCAGAACTGTGTTTTACAAGGAACCAGAAAAGGTCTATTTTTTTCTGTTTCATTTTTGTGGTTTTGGGCACGGTCTCATCACTGTGTGGCCCCCGGTCCCCTGCTTGCTAGGACTACAGGCGTGCTCTCCCACACCTCCCTGAGGAGATGCTTGCTAGGACTACAGTCGTGCTCTCCCACACCTCCCTGAGGAGATGTTTGCTAGGACTACAGGCGTGCTCTACCACACCTCCCTGAGGAAATGTCTCCAAAGGGCAGGGAACAGATTCCCTTCTGTGCATCAGTGGGCCCGGCAGCCTCACTAATCATCCGCTTACATTCCGAGCTGCTCGTCAGAGCCTCCGTTCTCACAGCTGCACAGCGAACACTGGCAAGCTCGGGGAGGACAGGCTGTCTCAGCGTCCTACAGCTGGGCTCAGTCAGATGGGAGCACAGGAAAAAAGCCATGAAGACCACCCTGACTCTCCGCAGAAACTCGCTATAGAGGGCTATCGCTTACCTGAGAGAAAGAACGAGGGTTGAACTCCTTTGCATTGGGATTCAAAGTCGACTTCCTAACTTGCCTAAGTGAGAAAGAAAACAACAGGCAGGTCAGTGAAACATCATGGAACCCACGGCTTTCACAACTCTGCCACAGTCGTCAGCTTTCAAAGGATTGCTAACATAGGTCATATTTGTGTAATTCTCTGTTTCAGTCTCCTTCACTGAAACACACACGTCTGCTGCTCAATCTGATGAAGAAACTAATCATACAAGAACAAATTCAAACCAAAGAAACCACATCCCTCAAAAGCAATCAAGGAATATTCCAACTGAGAACACAGTAGCCCCACGGAAAACAGCCTTAAAAGGGTGCCTGATGGGGTTAAGGAACAGCCAAGCAGCTGGCCCTCAGTAGCACTGGGGTTTAATCCCTCAATTGATAACTGGTTTCAGCCACCTAACACCCTCTTGTGGCCTCTGAAGGTACAGCAAGTGTGTGGTGTACAGACGGACATGCAGACAACAGACGGACATGCAGACAAAGCACAGAAAATTAATCCACTTTAAAAACCCCAATGCTTAATACGAGTGCATAGTATTTCTAATTGTTTTTCTTTAAAGATTGGGCTTTGCAATAGATCAAGGCTGGCCTCACACTTAGGATCCACAGCCTCAGCTGCTCAAGTGCTGTGTTAACAAAATCCTTCCTTCCACCAGGCACCAATTATAAATGTATCAAGATTTTTTAATCACATCCCTTGGGAAAGACCACTGCTCTAGTAAAATTATTTTTCTGCAAATCAAGAATAAACAGTCACGGGTTGGGGATTTAGCTCAGTGGTAGAGCGCTTGCCTAGCAAGCGCAAGGCCCTGGGTTCGGTCCCCAGCTCCGAAAAAAAAAAAAAAAAAGAATAAACAGTCACTCTAAACCTGCCATGCTAAAAGTTCAAGTACAATTAGGGTTTTTTTCGTTATCCAGAACACAAAAAAGGAGTTGTGATTAAGTCTGAGGCTAACCCACTAGCCGATTTAAGTGCTTTAATACGGCAGATGCACAGAAATAAGGTTTATAAAAATGTGCTTATCAACTAAACATTTCCTCAACCGGGGGATCACACAGTCCTTGCAAACTTCAGGGTAGGAGAACCTGAGTCCCAAGACAGGGCTTTCAGATTTAAACTGTCTGTACACAAGTAGCATTTCTTACCGCCACAGCTACATACAAAACAGAATGGTAACAATGCTAAGAATTCAATGACTAGATTCAGCTACGAGTTCTAAAGCAAGTCTCTGTAACGGTTACTCTGCGAAAACAAACTCCTTAAAGCACACTACTTGGAGAGAGGATGTGCTGAGGCCCAGGCTACTAACTCGGTTGTGTCTTTCCGCTCTTCTCGGTCATCCTTCTCTTGTTTGCAGGCCGGACTGGAAGTCTGCACCCCCTGGGACGTGACCTCAGGCCCCCTCTTGTGCTCTGCATTACTAAGCACAGAAGGGGAGGCGCTGGGGCTGTTGGTCTTGCTGCTGCTGCTGGTGCAGCTGCTGCTGCCACTGTCAATGAAGCTGTCCTTAGCACTTGCTTCCGTTTTGTCTTTCATCAAATCTCGTGACTTTTCTCCTTCTCTGTTTTTGCTTAGTAGTTGATCCATAGATTCAGACGTAGAACTTGGCTGTAACTAAATATAAGAAATAATTTCCCATAAGTATAAGCAAAGAAGTGTGAATAGGTTTTCTGTTACTGGTTTCAGAAAATGACCTTTTTGGTTGATCTGTCTGTCTGTCGAGACAGGGTCTCTGTGTGTAGGAACTCCCTACATAGACCAGGCTGGCCCTGAACTCACTATGATCTGCCTTCCTCTGCCTCCTGGAAGGAGGAAGGAACTGAAGGCCACCATGCCCGACTCAGATTATGTCTTTTTAAGGCACAAAACCCAAAATAACATACAATACAACTTTAGCAACCAGTATCCAAGACTCAAGAGCTAGTTATTAGCCAGGCTGACCATGGTGGTGTAAGCCTTTAATCTCAGCACTCAGGAAGCAGGTGCAGGTCTGTGAGTTGTAGGCCACTTTGGTTTCCACATATTGAGTTCCAGGAAAGCAGGGCTATGTACAGAGACCCTGTCTCAACGTCCCACACCTGCCTCCCCCAAGGCACAAACAAAAGGCTTAGTTATTAAACTGATGATGGCTCATGCCTGCAATTTCAGAATTTCAGAGGCAGAAATAGGTCTGCTGGGCGTCCCAGGCCGTCCTGGGCAACAGAGATTCTGTTTCAGGAAAAGGAAGGAAAAGTTAAGTATTTACCAGCGGCCTGCAACACCAGCACTGTGTGGCTGATGGAACAAGATGCGACAGTTCTGATCCCTGCCTCAGAGAGGTGGAAGGCTACCATGCAAGACAGAGAGAAAAAGCAGCCTCCACAAAGGAGCAGGAGATGGAATACACTCAGAGTACATCATAGACATCTATATAAATGTGCTTATGAAACCTAGTACAATACTCAGTAACCACACAACAATTTAAAAAGTAGGGCTGGAGTGATGGCTCAGTAGATACTTGCCCTTTCTGTTCTTGCAGGTTCAGTTCCCAGGACCTGCATGGTCACAATCTCTAAAATTCTAGTTTCAAGGGATCTGGTGTCCTCTTTGGGCTCCATAGGTACCAGGCACAAATGTAGTACACTTACACATTCAGGGAAAACACCAAACACATAAAACAAAAATGAATCTTCATGAAAATGCAAAGGAAAGGGCCTGAAAAGGTGACCTCAAGGACCAGAACCCATGTAAAAGTAGAATAAAGAGCCAATTCAAAGTCCTCCTCGCGCACGCACGCACACACACACACACACACACACACACACACACACACACACGCACGCACACACGCACGCATGCTTATTTTAGACAAGATATATATACATACACACTCAGATACACACTTAACTCAGGAATCACTGAATGTAAACAACTGACAAGATTTCGCATTTAGAGCAATTAAAATTCAAACATGGCATTGGAAACCCTGCTCTACTTCCTAGCATTTACTCATTGGCCAGGAACTCAAAAAAAGAAAGAAAAGGTATGATCAACTCCTAGAGACCAACTCCTAATGCCATTGCTACCTAAGCTTTTATTTTTTTTAAGATTTATTCATGTATGTGAGTACACTGTAGCTGTCCTCAGACACACCAGAAGAGGGCATCGGATCCCATTCCAGATGGTTGTGAGCCACCATGTGCTTGCTGGGAATTGAACTCAGGACCTCTGGAAGAGCAGTCAGTGCTCTTAACCACTGAGCCATCTCTCCAGTCCACTACCTAAACTTTAAACAATTAAGCACTAAATTTTTTTTAATTAAACAAAAATTTTAAAAAATTAAATTAAGTTAAATAAAAAGAATTTGATAAGACCTCAACTAAGCAACAATGCTGTACCTGAATATTCCAGAAAAGGAACAAACAACAAACTAAGCTCAAATCAAAGCTGGAAAAAAACAATGAAAACAGGACAAGGAAAAAGAACAGATGATGCAGAGCTGCGTGACAGACACAGCCTAAGACTGAGTGTGAGCCTCACATAGTAAGGGGAACCACACAGACGAGAGCTCCCCAGCAAGTCTAAAGAAAGCAGTTAAGTACGGTGATCCTCAGGAGAGTCAAACAGTAATCTATAAGACCAGACACCAAACTCCCAAAGCCTCTGACCTCGCCAGCATCCTCATTCTTGTGCACTTACCCATACACACACACCCCTACAATTTAAATAAAAAAATATATATGTATATGTATGTATGTGTATACACACACACACACACACACACACACACACGCATGCTTATTTTAGACAAGATATATATACATGCACACTCAGATACACACTTAACTCTGTCAGAGTGGCAGTCATTAGAAACAAACAGCAAATAGTAGTGAAGATGTGGAAAAAAGAGAACCCCCTCTTTCTCCCACCAGAGAACAATTCAGGTGAGAATGTAAAGTTGTCCAGTTCTGTGGACTAAAAACAATAGTGGGCTGGAAAGATGGTTCAGTGGTTAAGAGCACTGGCTGGTTCTCCCAGGAAACCCTGGTTCAATTCCCAGCTCCCAAATGGGCTCATGCTTACCAACTGTCTGCAAGTTCAGCTCCAGAGCATCTGCACGTACACACACACACACACACACACACACACACACACACACACACACACACACACACACACACACACACACACACAAAATATAAAGTATATCTTGAAAAAAAACCGAAATCCTAAAAAATTAAAAACAGACCTGCCATTTGATCCAGCCATTCTTCTCAAAGGACTGCAGACCTAAGTGCCACTGAGAGTCTTCCTCATCAACACGGCGTCAGTGCTATTCCCAGCAGCTACTACACAACAACCGAGGTGACTATGCACAGAGGAGAGACTAACAAGAATGTGGCATGTATGCTCTCAGCTTTATTAATCAAAAAAATTGTATCCTTTACAGGAAAATAACTATAACAGGAGAGTACCAGATTAAGCAAATTAACTCAGAAAAGACAATTAGTGCATGTTTCCTCTCATTTGTGAGCTTTAAGATTTAATACAGACATATTAAAGCATGATGTTTCCTTCTAGATAGCTAAACTTTGAGACTCCCTGAGCTGGTATTTAATACAATTTGGTGGGGAGGATGGATGAATGGCTCAGTGGTTAAGGGCATGTACTGTTCTCTCCCAGAGGATAGAGTATGGCTTCCAGCACCCAGGCCAGGCAATGTTAGTTAGCTCTAGACAAATACCACCCCACTTGTCCCTGTGGGTACCTCCACTCTAACACACTGATACATATGCATATAATTAAAATAATAAAAATAAAAAACAGCAGTGTAGGGAGAGATGGCTCAAGTGGTTAAAAGCACCGACTGCTCTTCCAGAGGTCCTGAGTTCAATTCCCAGCAAGCACATGGTGGCTCACAACCGTCTGTAATGGGATCCGATGCCCTCTTCTGGTGTGTCTGAAGACAGCCACAGTGTACTCATATAAATAACCTAAATAAATAAATCTTAAAACAAAAACAAAAACAAACAAAAACCCAACAGTATAGAATTCAAAGGATAAAAAGTTACTGGTCTAAAATGTAATTTGGGAGGAAGGAGAGAGGATTAAAGGGCACTGGCTGCTCTTTCAGAGGACCCAGGATCAATTCCCAGCATGCACATGACTGCTCACAATGCTTTTAACGACAGTTCCGGGAGATTCAACATCCTCACACATACATACATGCAGGGAAAACACCAATGCACATAAAGTAAAAACAAAGAAACCATTTTAAAAAATTAAATTAATTTGGTATTTACGCTAAAGCTTTTTGTGTGGAAGAATGACAAAGTAACCCAGGAGGGCTCTAGAAGCTTGTCTTAGGATAGGAAGTGAGATTTACAAGAACACTCTCACCAAGGGAATTCAGGCCTGGGTTCAAGCCTCAGCCCCTAAAAGCATGAATGAATAAGAGAATGAGTTTACTCACAAATTGGAACTAGTAACTCAGCACATTAGAATGAGTTACATCGGGCTGGAGAGATGGCTCAGTGGTTAAGAGCACTGACTGCTCTTCCTGAGGTCCTGAGTTCAAGTCCCAGCAACCACATGGTGGCTCACAACCATCTGTAATGGGATCCGATACCCTCTTCTGGTGTGTCTGAAGAGAGCTACAGTGTTCTTATATATAATGAATGAATAAATCTTTAAAAAAAATTTAGAATGAGTTACATCTTCTACTGCACACACTACAGGTACTGACAGGGTCAATTCTCAACCTTAGACCTAGGAAGCAGTGAGCTCTAGTGTGTCAGCTTCCAAAGTAAGATATCCTTTCATTTGCTACCTGCAGTCTTGGTACACACACACACACACACACACACACACACACCACACAAATACACACATACACACACACACACACACACACACCCCAAACAAAAACCTTGTGATTTCAAGTTTTTGTACTTAGAACAGACAAAGACATTTTTAAGAGTAATTGTGAAAGGGCTGGAAAGACAGCTCAGTGGTTAACAGTGTTTGCTGTTCTTCCAGAGAATCCAAATTCACTTTCTAACACCCTCTTCAGGCAGCCCACTGTTGCCTTTAACCCCATCTCCAAGGGACGACAGCTTCTGCTGGCCTCAGAGGGCATTTGAACTACTATGTACATATCAACTCACAGACAGACAGGCAGACCAGACCAGATGGCATGCACGCACATACATACACACACATTTAAACCCTGTGGGCTAGAAAGAGACATTAGTGGTTAAGAGCACTGGCTGCCCTTCCAGAGGACCTGGGATCAGGTCCCAGAACCTACATGGTGGTTCATGACCATCTGCAACTCCAGTTCCAGGAAATCCAGTGCCCTCTTCTGGTCTCACAGGACACCAGGCAGACCGTGCCCAAATGCATAATGCATACATAAACAACAGCTGAAAAACAATCAGTTTGTTGCACAAATGACTTAAAATGACAGTGTGCGTGCATGTGAGTGCACTTTAAGAACATGCTTTTGTGAACTGGTCATTTAAAATCACCATCTGCTATTTTTTTTAATTCTAACCAATCAATACAGAACTTACCCTAAAATCATTCTTAAACTTCTTTAAATCATCGATCTGTTTTCTGTGTTCAGAGACAACTGGTGACACACCTGTAAAACCGAAACCTGTTAGATCCCAAGTCTCCTCTAACCTTAAACGTAAAACTGTTAAGTACGGAATGTTAGAAAGGAGAGCAGAGGCCACTTGTGTTGGTGCACGCCTATAGCAGCTTTAATCATAGCACTGGGGTGAGGGGAGGAGATAAGTAAGAAATGAGAGGAGAGGGCTGGAGAGATGGCTCAGCGGTTAAGAGCACTGACTGCTCTTCCAGAGGTCCTGAGTTCAATTCCCAGCAACAACATGGTGGCTCACAACCATCTGTAATGGGATCTGATGCCCTCTTCTGGTGTGTCTGAAGACAGTGACAGCATGCATATATATATATATATATATATATATATATATATATATATATCTTAAAAAAAAAAGAAGAGAGGAGATCTATCACCTAAAGACTAGCAATTTCAAATATCTATATCTTCTGGCTAAACAGTTTTCTGTTTCTATAACTGTGTCTAAAAACTTTAACAAACTCTAACCTTTGTTTTCAGCTTTTGAAAAGCTAGGTGATGTTTCACTTGCTTTAATATTTTCTTTATTCCCTGCAGGAGAGTTCTGCCTCTGATCTTGAAGCCTGGAATCTTTCGCTAGAAAACAAGTTTAAAAAAAGCAAAAAAAAACTAGTATTAGACAGAAGTTAGGACAATCGTGTAAGTAAACACCAAACACATCTAACCTAGCTTAGGGGAAAAATGGGTTCATTCTTGAGTTTATTCCCTGTTAGTCATCACATGAAAACCCAGTAGCATGCTCGTGTAAGAGGCATATCACACTAGGACAGGTCAGAGCCTCTGACGCCAGGTATTAGCTAATATACATGGAATAGTTCTACCACAGAGAGAACTTTGTGTCACTGTGTATTTAGAACCCAGCTCTTGGCCGTCCACGTTGGTTGCATACCCTCAATAGATGGGGTCAGAGCTCTGTTGGACGCAGGGCTGGCAGGAGTAGGGGATGCGGCGGGGACCGGCATGGAAACGGCTTCGGCAGGGGTGATGCCAGCTTGGGGAGAAGCGAGCACAGGCCCACTGGGAGAGTTTCCAGCGCTGTTCTGCCTGGGAGACCTGGGTCTGTGAGTTTTGGGAGATAGTCTTGGAACTAGAAGCAAAAAGGCACTCATTAAATTCTCAGAATATCTTATGGCAGAAATCACCAATATCTATGTGCCACTGTGGTTTCCCTCCTAATTCAATGAGTTAACTTTGAAGTATTTTTGAGGAAAGTTCAACACCGGGTTTAATGGCAAGCCAAATCATACTTAAAAAAATAAAAAATAAAAAAGGAGAACATCCAGAGTGTAACATTTATGTAAGATGAGAGAAGCCCTCTACCAAGCCTCTCCCCTCTCCTTCCATCAATACACTGATGGCAGCTTGCTGCCAAGCCTGTGTGCTTTTCTTTGCAATAAAAAGATCCACTGCTAGTGCTGAAGGAAATTAGGACGCAATTAGCCTCGAGGTGTATGCAGCAGAGACCAAGCGCCTTCCACACAACTGCCTAATGTTTCTTAGTCCATTAAAAACCTATTTGCAGACTTCAGACTAATGAGGTTAGTGAAAATGGTTCAATTTGCATCACTTTAGTGACTTTTGTTTTTGAAGTCACAAACATTATAGAAGGAAACTGTTCATGACTCTAACTTCTCCTGGAAAGACCAACCCTGTAACACAATTCTTACTGTATCCCTCTCAACTGTCTCTACTCACATTTATAATAAAGTTGCTTACTTATAAGGTTCAAACAGCTTAAGATTCTTTGCTCACCTTCTATTTCCTTGTTAGTCTTCAGTTAAAAAGGTCAAGAAAAATAGCACAAAGGGGTTTACAGGTGATCCCACACGTGCAGACCACACAGGATAAACATACTGTGTGAGGGCGTAGCAAATAAAAGCAGACGTTTAACAGCACTGTCTTTCTGTCTATCTGTCTGTCTTTTTTAAGCTTAAAGGCCTGTCTCGGTAAGGCCAGAAGAGCAGGCACTGCTCCGCTCTGTTCCCGGGAAGTGAAGCACTATAGGCTGACAGGACAGATTGCGGCTGCTGACGGCCAGAGTATGTCTCAAGCCCCTACATAAGAGCTGAAGGCCTGCTGTGCACACCTCCTGAGGAGTACTGGGTGAGCATCTGTTTACCCCACACACAGATGCCATGGAAACACGCTGCAATAAGAAACCTAGACAGGTTTACAAAATGTACACAGGGACAGAGGTCCAGAAGGATGGGACAGGTCCTTCAACTAGTGTCTTGGGTACCTGTGATAACTGGCAATACCTGCTAAGGCCACATTTAATTTGTATCTCTGTACATCCTCTCAGATCTTCAGCTCCGCCCTACTGTACGTGTGCAGTCAGCTGTCACAATGTCATACCTACCCCCACTGACCACTGAGGACCACGTTCCCCCTGCAGGACTGGTCCTTGCCACTGGAGGAGCAGCTGCTTCACTTGGGGGATTGTGGGATACAAATTCTAGGCCACTAGACATGGAGCCTCTCCCAGCGGAGACTCTATGATTCCGAGGGTGCCGCTGTGCCTTTGGAGACATCCTTGGTGGGCCTGAGGAAGACACGAAGGATGTCACATCAGTCCTGCAGCGTCTACCTGACTGCTCTTTTTGCGAGACACAGACATATGCTCTTACTTCCTTAACAGATTTTCAATGACTAAAATATGAACCACACTGTATCGGTTTTTGGCCACACTAAGAATGATTTCGTGGAGTGTCAATTATGCACGTACATCTTACTTCTCCCTCTTATGATGTGTTGTTACTTTAACTCTACTGTGTGTATGTGTCTGTGTGAGTGAGGGTGTGCACAGAAGTTCTCTAACAGCTCACCCATCTTTCTAGCCTTATTTCCTTTTTAAAGCAAGGGAGAAGTAAACTTGATGGTGAGAAATCAAACAACATGGCATAACAGTGTATAACTACACTCGCATTTAAAAAACGAGTTATAATAACCTCAGTAGGAATCACACCTGCATGATGGGATGTTATCAGTTTACCTTTCTACAACATTGTATTACTTCCAAAATGAGACAAAACATGATTTTGATGGTGATAGGAACCAAACTCGGGAGCCCATATGTATTAGGCTAGCATTCTATTTTTGAGCTATGTCCTTTAGGGCTCCAGGGAAAAAGGATTTTAAGCAGAAACCTCAGTTCTCCTCTCCATCTTTTGCCATGATTACCAATTTTACAAATCATGCCTCCAGCTGTCTGTCGTGTAAGAGCAGAAAGCTGCACTGTTCGAGCTGACACACTTGCATCACTGACTCCGCCACCCATCAGGGACTGCTGTGAAGATGGCCTGTAGCCCACTAAGTCAGACTAAAAACACAAGTCCAGAACTACCCCTCTCAGAGGCCATGAGAGGCAGCTAACATGCTCGCTGCTGTGTCCTCAGAGGGACATATCAGACATGCAGTTTGAGAAAGTGCTAATTAACATTAGGAGTTTCCTTTCCTTTTCTTAATTTTTAAAATGTATTAAAAATCTATGTGTGTGGTATGAGGTGGGGTTTTTCGTGCCGTATAGCATGTGTGTACAGGTGAGAGGTCAACTTTGTGGAGTCGGTTCTCTTTTTTCACCTTTACATGAGTTCCAGAGACCAAACCTCAGTCATCTAGCCCTCTGTTAGGGCTTCCACCTGAGGCGCCAGCACCCGGAACTGCGGAGCATGCTTTCTGGGCAGTCCAAAAGCAGCCCTTAGGTCTGACTACAATGCAATGCTCACAGTTCTCTTATGCTCAGTGCTCTCTGCATTGTTCTCGTGGAGTAAGCATCTTTATCCTAATGGTCTGTAACAGACCTCCATGTTGCTGCTAGGAGCCACTATGAGAGGCATGCATTGAATAAAAGTCAGTGAAATTTGCCTTTTCAACATTGCGACAGCTTCTTTGGAAAACTTTATCAGTCTTGCTCAGCTGTATTCGTTATGACTTTACCAAGACAAGGTGATTAGAATATACACACAAACACTCTGAATTGAGGACATTGTCATTCAGAACAAAGGATGCTTTAACTTATAAACTGCACTAAATCAGAATGCTACCTTTTTCGGGCAGGGCCTCACCATATAGTCCTAGCAGGCTTAGAGCTCATTAAATGAGCCAAACTGACCTCAACTTTTGGCCATCCTCCTGCCTGTGTCCTGGGCACTGGATTACAGACATATGTCACCCATCAGAGTATATGACATCCAACAATGGTGAATTCAGCATCAAATACAATTTGACAAGAGCCAAAAAGACAGAAAAGCCTCAACTCTGTATCTGTTTTATAATTGATAAACTTTAAATAAAGGTCTATCAAATTAAAGCAGCCTTTCACTATAGTGATATTGTAAAACTAATTTAAAATAGTTATTCAATTGAATTAGTAATTCCTCAGGCACTCTAAAAACTACTGTTACCCGAGGGCAGATGTACAAGGTCACTACAAGGGATGTCATGGATCACAAAGGACCCCAAAATAGTACTCCTGCCTTTGGCCAACAGGAAGGTTCACTGGCACCATGTCCAGGGAGCTGAATGTGGCAGCCCCTATACCCCCACCCACCTCCAAGAGCAGAGAGTGCCCAGTTGGTCCCCGTTGCTCTCCTGGAGCCGTGACCTTCCTGGGCTGCGCAGGTGCACTATCGCAGACGGGTCAGACCCATCTTCACATCCCGGACAGTGCCAGCTTGACTCACAGCACTTGCCAAATTTGACTCTAGTGAGCAAAAGGCTAATAGAAAGTTTCAATAAACTAAAGTTACAACACAAACTTACAGGTTATTAACTAGTGAAAAGGAGACTATTTGTAACCATAACCTCACGACGGAGCTAAACAAAGACAAACAAAAATGAACAAATCGTGGTATTGTACCTTCTGCAGACATGCGTTTAGGCATAGTAGAGACAGGAGCTGGAGAACCATGAGCAGAGGGGTGAGACGGGGGTCTGGAGGGCCTCGAGGGGGGCCTGGAGGGCGGCCGTGTAGGGGTGGCTGCCCGAGGTGGAAGAGAGTTGGGACCTGACTGGTAGCGAGAAGGTGGGCGAGAGGAAGGAGATGGGCAAGGCGATGGCCAGGGAACACCTGACAGAACAAATGATATGAAGGAAAGTATAAAAACTAAAGAAAAAAATGAGGGAAAAAGTAAACAGAAAAAAAGTAAAATGACAAAAATGATTTCTTGTACATTTAACCCTTTGAGGACAGTCATTTGATTTGTGATAAGTTTTAGCACAACTTAACTGACACAAATTCACATTTTACTTTAACCTCCTTAAATTAAGTCTGTTTGAATGAATCCACGTTCCCAAAGGGTTAATTAGGATCTACACACACTACTGAAGAGACAGTTAAGACTCTGCCTAGTGTGCCTACTTCTTCAGCTGCTGTCAGCCGTCCCTCATGAAGAGAATGTCGCGCACAGAGAATCCCCTCAGTACACGCAGGACTCCTGCTCGGGAGGGCAGCCTTCAGCAGTCTCAGCTCTGAACACTCAAGAGAGACAGCAACCACCGAAGCCACTGTCGAAAGCTCTTTCCCTGCTCTCAACTGAGGTTCCTCAGGTCTACCTCTGAACCAAAATATCAGTTTCATTAGAAATGACACCTTACTTCTACTGTTTTCTAGAATGTTAGAACAGCAGCCTCTGCTTCCGTAAAGCAAATCTCAACCCAACATACTGCATTGGGCTCCAGCTATCCATCTTCTGTCTGCACACCAACAGGAACCACAGGGCACAAACTTCCCTGGTGTTTAGTCAACAGCCCAGGGTTCCTCTCCAGTAGTCTAGGGGACTCCACAGGGGACTATCATACAGATCTCAGCTCCCTTCATGTTTTTAACTTGAAAATTCTATTCATAAACAACTGAAAATCTTCACTCAATGAGCAAAGAAATTTCACCATCATTACTAAGTAGGGAAATGGTCAAGAGTGCTGCTTCCTTGCAGAGGGATTCTGGAGAGAAGACTCAGCAAAAACGAACACAACTGGAAACCCAGGGTTCCTCTGCTCGCCTGTTCTCACACGGCTGACACTCTTCTCCCCTCCCTTTTTTTTTACATGAGGTCTCACATGACCCAGGCTGGCTCCAACTGCCTCTGGAGCCTTTGACTGTTCCTCCTCTACCTCATCAAGCCTGCACTGCTCTAACCTTCAACCCCTGACCACATTGGCTGTCTACTCATTCTCTTTCTGTCAGTTACCAGGTTTCCAAATGATTCACTTCTGCTATCCCATCTTCCAGATTTCTATACACACTTATAATCTGTATTCAACTGACTGGGGACACTATGGGGACACTACAGAAAGTGCCTTCCTACTTAAAGATCTAAGCTGCTACACTCTCACACCTACCCTCAGAAATCAAAGGTGGTCTGTGCTGTATCTGTAAGCACAATTCTGATGACTTTCGTCACATGACTCTTGCTCATTTCTGTTATTACAAATGACCCCAAGTTCTTCCTTGGGTTAGGCAGGATGGAGCCTATCACAGTTGATGAAAACAAGTCTGCACTAACTCCGTGACTTCCACATGAACTATTCCTACTCCCATAGCCTTATCACCCAGTGCTTTACGAGTTTCCAATCTATTTGTCTGTGGAGTATCTTAGGCCAAATGAGTATGAGAGGATGAAACAGCTCAGGACATGCTGTCACCCTACACGCGCCAAGGACGGTTACAGTGTTATACTGTCCGGTAGCCACAAAACAAACTACATTATAGGTATTAAAACTACTCCAAAAATTCACAAATGGCATGCACATTCCTATCATGTATGTAACCCTTAATGTTTAGATAGCTCTGTATCTGATAAGAAACATTAGCAAATATAGTCAAAATACTTGCCTCCATTAACTACTCTTTGGTCTGAGCCAGCATTCGGGTTGAAATCTGAAGTGTGAGAAGTAGCTCTTGATGGCATGGAGCCTGGTCCAGGCTGGCCCATCCGTGGTGAGCTCTGTCTCCCACTTCCCCAGGATATGACTTCTCTGTTTCTTTGTCCAGGAGGAATATATTTATTTTCCCTGGAAATGAGAGAAGCTCTTAATCATTTATCCTAAAAAGTGCTGGGCTAACAAACACACTGGAAGGTACATTAAATAGAAAACCATTTCTTACACAAGCCTCAGTCTTGCCACACTGCCTCACAGCCCTGCAGGTCTTGGCTGCCCACCACTTTAACTAAGTGCTCACTGTCATGCTGACACTCTGTGAGGATTAGGAAAACCAGAAGACTCAGCTGTGGAGCCTTGACGGTAGACTCAGCTTTACCCACAAGGCAGCAGGTTTTCTACGTGTTCTGAATAAGTGACAGACCCACAGCCCTGCAAATGTGCGCAACCACTGCGCCATTGTTTCTCCATTTGAATTCACGCCACACTGTCTTTAGTTCGTGTGCAAGCATCATGAAAAGCTGAATTTTCAAGTAAGACCCAGCTCTCCCTAGTTTCCCAGCCTCTGCGCCGGGGAGAGTCTGTCTGGCAGCTTGCCACGCTCTGCTGCAGTGCTGGGTCACACTGACAGCTCTCTGACTCAGCGTCTTTGTTCCTCCTCACTCTTCCCTGTAGGCTACTCTTCAAGCACAGCACACAAGTGCTTCTGCCACCTGCCATTACAGCATCACAAATATTGACTGTGGGTTCTTAGTCTTTACCTAAAGAGGCCAGATTCTCTTACAGTACCATGTTCTGCAGAGGTGACATTACATTATCCCCACACTCCCAGTGGCAGACAGGCACCATTATCATATCGAAAGTGTCAGCTCCTGGTGAGGCTCTCCTGAACTACAAGGCAATTCTAGTTCCTCCCCATTCCGATATTCTGATGCTCTGAACAGACCTTCATCGTGCAAGCCACAGTGCACTGCCACTAGGCCACCGGGCACCACTCGGACCTTGTTTCAAGGAGCTCCTCAGGGTCTGGGCTAGGTAGTCACATGGGTCCAACACTTGACTCCAGAGAGCTAATCCCAAAAGATACTATTAAAATGACTGTAATTTTTTCTCTAACAGAAATCTGTGTGTAAGGGGGGAGTGGTTCCAAGGTGGGAAGGTGGGTATTGAACTCTGTATCCCAAGTGCTGGGATTAAAGGTGTGCACCACCACCATCCAGCTCTCCAACAGAATCGTAAGTCAAATCAATCAGCACTTTCTCCTTAGCTTCATGAAAGAGGAAACAGTCAGACTACAACTTCTCACACAGACTTTGAATCGGGTCCATGACAATGCATGTGGCTCAGTCTGAGTACCTAGTGTTGGTGCCATGACCCTCCCGGTCACTGCAGTTTCTCTGGACTGCTGTGTACTTCTCTTCCTCACTCCGGTCATCATTCTCAAGGGCCACACGAGCTTTGTACTGAGCACTGGACTCGATTTCTTCTGCTAACTGGTTTGCCCTTGCCTCCCGTTTTAGAAATTCTTCTGAGTTGTCCCTTTCTAAGGGAACCCTAAACACAAAGGAAAGAAGACGTGAGTGATCAGTTTTCCACCCTCAGCCATTAAGAAACTCTACAGTATGGGGTCAAGGACACTGACGAGGTTAGGGGCTTTGCCATCACAAACCAAAACATGGTTTTTAGTGTTGCTGTTATACAGAAGAACATTTACCGTTTCAAGAACTGGCTCACTCTAACCCTCATCCCTGAAAATTTAACATTTTTACAATTTAAAAACAAAGACAAAATGTATTTTGATCATGAAAGGGAACAACATTTATTCCCTATCTTAATGTGAGTCTATCAGTATGAATAGTTAATAAAAAACAATGTGATATTTTTGTTTAATTTAAAATTAAAAAAAATTAGTTAATAACGTAATTTAAGTTGATGAAAATCAGACAAATGCACTAAAATAAATAAAAGGAAACTCTGTGAACTTACGTATATGAAGATAAACTACTATCGTATGTGGACACCACACCGTAATTCTCTTCATTATATCGAAACATATCATTGGGATCCCATCCGTTAGACTAGAAGGAAAATGAAGGTCAACTTTTCAATTTAGCTGCAATCAATGTTTCCAGTAACTTCCTGCAAACTGTACTAGTTGGCTCTAACTCTGACCCCTTCCCTACAAAAGGGCCAAACTTAACTTTAGAAATCATTAAAGAAAAGCTAGACGCAGCCCACACCTGTCATAGCAGCACTCAGGAGGCTGAGAAAAGAGGAGGTTTGGAGTTCAAGAGCCAGCCTTGGCTACAGTTGAAAAAGGGGGGGGGGGAGAGCCCTATATCTAACAAAAACAAAAAATAACTCTTTAGGAAAAGCTTTTCTCTGATGTGGATCATCCCTTTAAATCAGTGGGGGATTCCATGAGTTGTCAGAGATCCAGGGCCTCTGGGTCAGAGTTCCCACAAGCTTCTAGATTTCCATGCCAGCACAAAAGCATACCTTCCCTTCCCCTTCCCCTCCCCTAGGCAGGTGAGGAAGGACAGCATAAAGCCATGGGAAGGCAAATGGGATGTCACACACGCTAAGTTTTAAAGCTGTTTGCCATGAAAGGTTGCAAGGAACTCAGCAACAGCTCGGTCCCATTGTCCTGACTTCCACCTTCAGTACTGTCCCCTCCATCACTGAAGGAGTCAATCGCTACTCTCAAAACATAGGCTATTCTCTTCACCCTGAAGACATAAGGAAAATACAGCCAGAATCTGCGGTGCCAATCAATCTTGTTGAGGCCTAGGTAACTGTTACCTTTCTAGTCTGCCATTTTGTGCTGTTACTAATGTCATAAGGGAACTTTCTCATGCTCTAGTTGATTGCAGATTCTGTGACTTCCGTGCTTTGGTGTCTTGGAAACCAATCACAACAGAAGTTAGTCAGAACTGCTTTGTACAGATAGCCACCCAAACCAACCGCCCAAGCAACACTTCCTACACATATGCATGAGCTTTTATGGTTTTTGCTTTGATGAGTACACCTTGGATAAACCCCAATATAAGAGAGACACCAGTACCAGTATAAGAAACTTTTGAGAATAAGACTTCCATTTTGAGTAGGGTGGAGTCAAGTTTAAGTTCCCAAGGCCTCCTTGAGAGTTGACATCCTACTTCCAGAAAGAGACATGTACACAGGCAACTGACCTCCTGATTGGCAAGTTAAGTCATGAATGTTAGGTTAGGCAAGCAAGTCCCCTGCCACAGCTGAATACCGAGACCAATGGAAACGAGTAAATGTACAACAAAGACACGACCCTGCCCCTGAATCCTGAACGGTGGAATACCGCCGCACAGATGTTCGTAGATCTCAGGCTTAAAAGCCCTACAGGATCTTGACTCACTGTCACAGTCAGCTCTTGAGTCTGCTCTGCCACGTTCAATCAATCCTGGGGCAAACACTCAATAAACCATCCCTGTCTGAGGTCAGCATTCATATAGTTTGTGAGGCAACTCCGGGACCCCAGAAGCCTCACATCCGACTCTCCTTTTAAAGTCCAATAGGCTGACGGCTCAGTAGTCAAGAAAACATTTCCAGAGGACATGGTGAGGAAGAGGGGCCAACCCCACAAGCTGTTCTAGGACTCTGCATGCAAACCATGATACACACTCACACTACATTCTCTGACTCTTGATAGACGATACAAAAGACAGATTTTTTTTTTTTAAATTGGAAGACTATAACTTCAGTAATTTGAGTGATTCATTCCACTCAACAGAAAAATACCCACCAAAACTAATGATTCCAAGTTCCAGGTCTTAGAAATAACCACTATTAGGAGTTTCCCAGACTTAAGCCAATGGTTCCAAGGTTAAGAGCTGTTACTACAGAGCTCAGTATGGTGGCACAGGTTTTTAACCCCAGCACTCATGAGGTAGAGGCAGGTAGATCTGAGTTCAAATAGCCAGATATACAGAGGAAAACCCTGTTTCAAAAAAAAAAAAAAAAAAAAAAAAAAAAAAAACAACAACAAAAAATATGCTCTAAGAACTCTTACAAAAGGATTTGCAGCCCCTGCATGGTGGATCTCAACTCCCTGTAACCGATGCCCTCTTCTGGTCTTCATTCCACTATACACATAACACCCCCCCAACACACACACACACACACACACACACACACACACACACACACCACACAATGTATTTTCAAAATTTAAATACAGTATTGCTATTCTGCAGCTTGCCTTTTCTGTTAATAAGTATGTAAGGTGTCTTTCTCATTTGAATACTGGTAGGTACATATTTCTATTAGGTATTAGTATTATGCTTTTCTGATGTGAACCTGCTAATAAGAAATAATGCTGCAAAAAATATCATGACATAATTATTTACATGTATTATAGATAATTAGGACTAAGGTAAATTCTTTTATATTTTAAATTTGTATAATCCCATTTTTGGAAGGAAAAAAAAAAAAAAGAAAAGAAAAAAGTACATGGTCTCAAGCCAGGAGGTGGTTGATGGACACCTTTAATCCCAGCATTTGGGAAGTAGAAACAGGTGGATCTGAGTTTGAGGCCAGCCTGGTCTACAGAGTGAGTTCCATGACAGCCAAGGCTATGGAGAGAAACCCTGTCCCAAAAAAATAAAAACAGGGTACTGGAGAGGTGGCTCAGTGGTTAAGAGCACTGACTGCTCTTCCAGAGGTCCTGAGTTCAATTCCCAGCAACCACATGGTGGCTCACAACCATCTGTAATGGGATCTGATGCCCTCTTCTGGTGCGTCTGAAGACAGCTACAGTGTACTCACATATATAAAATAAATAAATATATCTTAAAAACAAAAACAAGAGGTTGGGGATTTAGCTCAGTGGCAGAGCACTTGCCTAGCAAGCGCAAGGCCCTGGGTCCAGTCCCCAGCTCCGAAAAAAAGAATAAAAAAAAAAAAAACAAAACAAAAGACAGGGTCTCACAGGGTAGCCAGGAAGGCCTAGAACTTGCTACGTAGATCAGGCTGACCTTGAACTCAGAATCCAAACTGCCTAGCTAAGTAAATCCTTCGTAGTAAGACTAATAGAACAAACCACAATTACATTTTAAATTTTGATAAAACTGCCAGCGTCTTCCCCCCCAAAGCATTAATGAACTTACTGCCCTAACTAATAAAGTAAAACTGTACCTGCTTCCCACTTCAATGGTACAGTGATATACACTTGAAAACCATTATGCTAAGTTTAGGAGATCCTTTAAACTCCGAGGATTAATACTGATGACTTCCCAGGGCAGGGCAGTTCTGTTCTTTTAGGTGGTAGGGCTCTTGGAGAAGAAGATGCTATTCACTACATTACTATGCCTTAGGCAGTAAACTCTGTTCTCTGCTCACAACAGAAGGTTCTTTATTCACTCAACCTTACTTACGGCACGGCACTCTTTAACATTAAATCTCTATGCTCTAGGGGACTGGGGAGATGGCTCAATGCTTATAAGCACAGGCTGCTTTTCCAAAGGTCCCAGGTACAATTCCCAGCACACAAATGCAAATTCACAGTTGTCTGTAACTCCAGTTCTAGGGGACCTGACAAACTCTTCTGGCCTCTCAAGGCACCAGGTATAGGTGCACAGACATACATACAATATGCCCATGCATATAAAATTTTTAATTAAAGAAAATATAATAAGCTCTATAAATGGAATGTCAAGAGAAAACAAAAAATAATACAAGATCAATGCACAGTTCAGAAGGAAGATTCTACAGACGATGATACCCATTTTAGAGAAATTTAGGCAATGCTTTAATTTTAATGTAGCCTAAGTATTTATCTTTTATGATTGCTATTTTTCATCCACAATCTGGCTGAGTAGCTGTAGCTAGCCTCAAACTTACTATGTAGACACGTTTGTCTGCCTCCTGGTATTAAAGGCAGGTAACTCGACACCTAGCTGACTTGGGGTTTTTGTTGTTGTTGTTTTGGTGTTTTGTTTTGTTTTGTGTTGTTTTGAGTCAGGGTCTTATATAGTTCAGGCTGGCCTCAAACTTTCTCTTTAGTGGAGGTTGATCTTGAACTCTTAACCCTTCTTTTTCTACCACTGAGTGCTGACATCACAGTTGCCACACCCAACCTGAAACTATCTTAATGATAACTCTTGCTCAAACAAAAAGGCCAACTTGACCTCATTCCTAAGGAAGCCAACATACAATTAAACACTACCTGCTTTAGGCTGCTTATTCTGTTGGTATTGAAAACAAACAGGCTGTCAGTCTCTTAACTGTCAGTGTGCTGAAGTAAACTGATCATCACAAAGAAGTGATTTATGAGTGCTCGGAACTCCAGTCAAGGAGAAATTCTTTCCTTCTCTTACTTTCACAACTGCCCAGAGAAAGCGCTGCTCTAAACGTGTTCCCTGTGACAGATGCACGTTTCCATTGAGGGCTGGGGTGTGCAGAGCACACTGAGCAGTCTCAGAGGACACTCACCACATCATTCTCCAGAGCCTCCAGCTCCTCGCTGGCTGTGAGCTCCCCTGCATCCCAGGGCTCCAGGTCCTTCTCCTTGTGTTCACCATTCACTTTAGCACTGAGAGCAGAGTCAGTGAAAGCATCTGTGAAGAAGACAGGTGACACTAAGTATCTGTAGCCAAATACATTAGTTGTCTTGTTTATGTATTGAGACAGTGTCTTCTATGTATCCCTAGATGGACTGAAACCTAATATGTAGCCCAGGCTAGCCTTGAACTTGTAGCACTCTTCCTGCATGTACTTGCCCCAGTGCTGGGATAGCTAGCAAGTGCCCACACCTGTGTGACTAGGCAGAATGGTTTTAGCTTTCTAAGCTTAGGTCTCTGCACAGGGGCCTCCTGCTGGTATGTGTATTAAGGAAGACCATTCGTAAGTGATCTGTCCCTTTCCAAAACATTTCCTCAATACCACCTTAAGAAGCTCAGATTCAAGCGGGCTAGTGGTGTCCCACCCTTTAGTCCTAGCACTCAGGCAGCAGAGGCAGGCAGATGTCTGAGTTCAAGGCCAGTCTGGTCTATAGAGCAAGTACAGTGAAACCCTGTCTCAGAAAACCAAAAAAGAAGCTGCTCAGATTCTGCAGTGCTGCCTGTCTGGGACAGGCTCATGCCAACTTCTAGTAGCCTAGGCTTACTGACACGCACCCCGTCCCACTCCTCCTACTATCCCTTGAGGAGTCTAGCTTATAAAAATGTCCTGGGCTGGAAAGATGGCTCAGCGGTTAAGAGCACCTGACTACTCGTCCAGAGGTCCTGAGTTCAATTCCCAGCAACCACATGGTGGCTCACAACCATCTGTAAAGAGATCTGATGCCCTCTTCTGGTGTGTCTGAAGACAGCTACAGTGTACTTATATATAATAAATGAATAAATCTTTAAAAAAAAAGTCCAGCACCCCCATGCTCAGCTGACTTTACTGCTCTACAGCTAGGAGTTAAAGAGCTAAACAGCAACAGGAATACGCATGGTCACACATCTAACACAGGAATGCCTCTATCCTGCCAGAGACACAAGCTCCCAAACTCTTTGTGCCCCGACCCTTACTACAAGTTGATACAGAGAGTAGGAGAATAAAGTACCATTAACATGTAGAATTATTCTACAAAACTGACTACTCAAAGGGTTTGATCTGGCACTGTCATGCGATAGTATCCCCAAGGATCAAGGTATTGCCA